>NW_028277318.1:967993-1290657 GCF_059751315.1 Micrasema longulum | reverse complement strand
CTAACGAAGAATTTTAACTTTAACCTATCTTAAATAATTATCGAAAAACCCGGTGACCGCTCAATATAAACACGTATTCAATTAAATGAAAATAAGTTTTGGTACTCCAACATTCGAATTCGTAGACTACGACACTAACACGGAACTAATGTCCATCTTAAAATAATAAGAGTTTGCATTGTAAATTAAATAAATTAGAGCGCATTACATACCATGATTTCCACACTACGAGTAGGTACTAGCACTCATAGTAGTAAAATAATAAGTATAAATAAGGATTAATGAGCCTTGTTTATCCCTCGTATCTCATTATGTATAAAGCTTGGTAACCCTATCGTTGTGATGTCACTGGAATGGCGGCAGGCGATGCTCAGCAGCGGGAGAAGACTGCGCGTGCGCAGAACTGGGTGACGCAACCGTCCGGCCATTGAGTGGACCACTTGTTAGTTTCTCATTATATTTATGGGCTACAAACGTGTTATTATGATATCCATTTTAATTGTATCACGAAACTCTGTAGTACAGTGGATTATTTTCTATTTATTTTATTTTAAATCAATTAAATACAAACACTAAATATCAAAAAAAATAACGAAAATGTATCACAATCAATATTACAAACTCATGTATATATTATGATAATTTATATTTTCCGATTTAAATATATAATCTGTTTTGGATTGATTTGTTTTTTACATATTTCAATATTAAAAAATAATAATACTCATCATATTTTTATGTTTGTGTAATACGTTTTATTGTGTCGTTTGTAATGTTAGGGTATTAAATTTTATTAATTAAAATAAAATAAATTACAGTAAAACACTTCTCGGTTTTAAACATTTTATTTTCTTGGGAGATTTTACAAATATGTGAAAGATAAAATGTTTCTAGTTTCCTTGTTATATTTATCTTTCGGCAAGTCCTGTAAAGTGAGGCTCTATTTGACGTCGTAAGTTTCTACAAGTATTCTGATCGTCAGATCAGGGGGTATAAATCCATTTAAACTTGATCGAAACAAATGAAATCATTCTATATCTCTAACAAGACCTAATGGCGATATGTAGCTGTGTGGAATCTATTTTTTTGCGATTCGATTTCTTACTAACCGCTTTTACCCATGCGCTTAGGGCATACGTTATCAAAGGCTATACCGCTCCTTTATATGTTTGTTGTATAACCTCCGATGATGCTCTTCATGCAGGTTTGGCTGTTTAAACAATTTTATTTGTCACAGCTGCTGCTTTTTTGAGTTGAGGTAACAATTTAGAGTAAGACCCAGAACTTTACATTTGAAGTATACTCGTACATAATGCATCCATATGGTTGGTTGGTGTTCTTTTTTAGATATAAACATTATATTCGTTTTATTATGTGCAGAGTAAAGTTTGAGTGATCTCCAGCGCATCTTCGGTCTTCTTTTCAAGATCTATAGTTTTATCAGCTAACACTATCAACAAAACATCAACGATGTAATTGGAGCTTAGTCCAGATGAGGATGCTTTAACGCAATCTTTGGTTGTGATTTTTTCCAAGGCAACATGAGGTGTAATAATTTGACTTATCTCTAATTAAAACTTTAAGCAATCATAAACAATAACTTTTTATTGTTTAGTTGACCCATTAAAAATAGCAACCAAGAATTCTAAGAGTAGTTCCAAATTGCTTTTGACTTAACCTACAGTTTAGATGATCATGACAGTTTGTAAAATTTATTTATGTATTATTTTTTCATAAATAAAACGTTTTTTTAAAAATATTATCATCTTTTATATATTCAGTTAGATAAGATTAGAGTTAGATTTATTAGTGTGTTTTCACGGTCCCAAAAATTGAAATGATACAAATCAATTGGTTTACCCGTATAGGTAGATTCAATTTATTCTAGGTCCTTTTTTCCGGTCAACAAATCCCTATGATCCTGGCTATTTACCACTAACTAGGAAAGTTGCTAATTATAAAACCCATAACTGTTCTATCAATGTTGAAAAATGAAGACGGAATTTTGCATTAAAGTGATGTTTCCTGGATTAATGTTTGATGTAATATTCTACATAAAAAAAAAAAAGATTTTACAATTCATCTGTCAGTCAAGGGACTATGAAATATTGAACTGTAAAAACACATTTTTATTTGATATTTTTTGTCAATCATAGCAAAAATCTAATATGAGACGGCGAATGAGTTTCCTACCATTTTGCATGGTAGGCAAATTCCCGAACATGAGACAACATGTTATATTCTTCATGCAAAATTTAGAAAAAAATATTCATGTAGGTACTAGTATACGTTTGAAAACGGTTTATATTTTATTTTACAGGCACATATTTTTTAATTGCTTTTTTTTACAAACTGCAATTTGCAATCGTTTTTGACTGAATGAAAAATGACCGACATTAATTTTTTTTCATTTCTATTTTGACTAAAACGGGATTGTCTTTTATCGATATCCCCGAAGCAAAAACCACACTTGCTCCTATGCGGTATGTTTTCATACTATAAGTAAGTGTTCAAAGTAGCTATACGGACAAAGTTACATTATTAATTATAGTTCAATGATCAGTCTTACGCTTACGCAATTGACAGAGGACATATTTGCGTGTCCATAACCTAGCATTAGATCCTCATAAATTATGCATCACGTCAAATTATGTTCAGTCAATCCGTGGCTAAAGAGATTTCAGTTGGTAAAAAAGCGTACTGATACAGATTTAGAGCAGATTATCTTATTCGGGTTTCGGATTATGGTAACTTTTTTCTGCGTCTTTAATAACCGTACTGTAGAACAATAAATGACGGTCGACTCGCGAGTCTGCCCAAGAAAAACAGATAAAAAGCGTCCAAGTGACTTTCACTGATTCTTGATGTTTTGAGACGTTGGCAGGTGGCACTAGTTGTAATTCAAAATTGCAAAACAATCTTTAATACTGGTAGTCTATTAGTTCATTAGTTTATGTATTCATAGACGATCCTCATATTGGCGGGTAATATGAAAGATTTCCATTAGAAAAACCATGTTTTACATTATTAAACATTTAAAAATTACAAACCAAAAAAATCACACATAGGCCATGGCTTGGGTATAATTTTTATCATTCTGAAGAGAAGAGCAGTGGTGTAGTCCTAAATAAAAAGCACCCGAGCGTACTGCCACCGCTACGGTGAAGTCGTCGGGAAGTGGAGGTGGGGGGGAGACACATGTTTAGACATTTGCTAGTTATCGGCAATAAATGCGTTTGTTGTTATTTCGAATTGTTTCAAGTAGATTTTTTTTGAAACGCAATATTTGTTCCTGACCAGAGCCGGAGCGCCTCTCCGCTCAGATAAAAAGATCTGGAGCGCCGCTCCGGTGCGCTCCGGCCCGACTACACCCCTAGTGAGGAGGTTCGCTATCCTGCTTTGCTAAAGAACCTGAAGTCTGTTGCAACGCCTAAGAAATTCCAACAATACGCTTCTCCGATTCACTGCATGGTGGAGCAATGGAGTGGCAATTCACGATTATAAAAATGTCATCGAGACATTATTGTTTATTGACTTGACGTTAATTTTGTAGAATACCACTTTAATTTTTAAAAAACGCTGATTTGAGTCTTGGTATTGTATTTTTTTTGTAAAAAAAAAAACGAAGAATCAGTGTTTTAGATAATGGATTAAAATTGATATAGATCTTTAAATTCTGACATTATTGTATATTAGAAGTGTCTATAACATTGTTTTGAGTTTCTCTAAATTTGTGTATACCCTTGCCAATCAAAATTTGCAAACAAGGACTGAATTTATCCCCCTAAGAAGATGTTCATATTAACACATTACAACAGAAATTAACGTTTTAGAGACAGGAACATAGAAGTCTAGACATCAAAAGGCCTAAAACCTGTCATCAGCTAGTTAAAGTGGCTAAATTGAGCATAATTATTCCTTAAATTCATCCATTTGTTGAAGTTTGTGAAGTCAAAAAGCTGAAACCTGAATTGACGCTAGTGAGATTCTTTTGACAGAATTATTTCACCTGCATACATGGCAACGCTTCTATATATATATATATATATATATATATGTATATATATCAACAATGATTTGAGTTTGTCCAAATTTTAGTAGAGAGGTACTGGATTCAACCTCCAAGGAAGCTGTTAATAATAACATAAAAAAAAAAAAGATCAAGAACATTTTAAACCAGCCAATGACAGGTCATAAGCCCGTAGATAATATGTTAGAAGTGTCTCATTAAAGTTGGATTGTTTTAGTAAAAATTCATTCATTTTTCTTTCCTTACCATTTATGTTTTTTTTAAACATTGTTCATTTTGTTATTGTTGGATGCTCGATACTTTTGACATCGGGACTGTAAACAAGGCATGCCCTATTGCGATACGCGTGTTCGAAGAAAACAGGGAACGTTTGATTTTATGTAAACTAATGGTTGACGTTATTGGAATGAATGAAAGGAGTAAGAACTTACGATTTTCTCCCTTGCACTGCAGTGGTCCAGAAAAAACACCGTTATTGTTAGCACAAATCCTTTTTAACGTTTCGTAATTCGTTTTAAAGTTAGTGATTCGAATCACTGGTTACGCTCGCGGTACGGTTTTCGTTGTTGTCGCGCGTTCGTTTCTTGACTCGCCGTCAGGGAGGAGTAGGTACATTGGGATTCAAAACAAGGACCACCGGAATCAAAGGAAGGAATGGCTTGACACTTGAATAAAAAGATAATGAATCCGAAACAGTTATAATATTATTTAAACTTGTTTTCTTAGTACTTGTATTGATTATTTTCGTTACGTCAAATTTTTTTGCATCATGAATTGTTATTATTTTGTTTATATGGTAAAATGAGTTTTTTGGTACTATTCAGCCTTTTTACTGGATTAAATTAATGTTATTTCTGTTATAAAATATTTTTTCTTTTTTAATTTATGATATTATCCGACTGTGAATACTGAAAACGTATGTAGGAGTATAACTGATACCATTTCAACACATCTGTAGCAGGTAATGAGTTTGTCAAAACTCGTTTTCTAATAAAAAAAACACAACGCAATTGATCATACTCTAGTGCGAGAAGATTAAGAGTCCCCCTTAATCATCTGGTTTAGAAGTACTCGTACTTCAATTCTGTTCTGATTACCATAACTTAACATAACTAATGCGACTCATATCTGTTGTATTCAAATTATGCATTGGGATAGGCTAAAAATTTAAGTTTTACAGTCCATACTAAAAATTCACAGATAACTACTTACGCACATACTTAAACAATAGGGTTAACCAAGAACGTAAGTATTTATTTTTTCTTTTTATTTATTAATATATTAGAAAAGTCACATAAGCCAAATATTTAACTTTAAAACTAAGGATAAATCAAGCAAGCGAAGGAGTGCGGTATAGCAGAATACTTACAGATCTACCGGTTCCTATATAGGGTGTTCTTTAAACCCTGTCACATCCGAAACCACGATGATCAGTATGGGCAAGAAGACACATTAGCATATTAAAAAAAATATTTAGAACGAACAAATTTTTTGAAAAGAAAATATTTAAAAAAAACAAATGTTTGCGTACTTCTGCGGGGGTGAAGAGGGATCCGCCGCGCGGTGGATGGTATATCAGACTCCCTCCTCCCCCTCCTCATTTCTCCCCTGCAGGAGTAAGTAACCATTTGTTTTTTAAATATTTTATTACTGTAAATTTTATTCGTTCTAAAAATTTATTTTAATATGCCAATATGTCTTCTTGCTCATACTGATCATCGTGGTTTCGGATGTGACAGGGTTAAAAAAACACCCTATATAGGCAATGCCTGTTCTAAAGATCCGATATGTTGTTATTAAAATAATATCATAATTAAGGGTCATATTGGCAAGTGTACACGGATATAATAAGTATGAATGTTTTCTATATGTGTGTATATAATAAAATAAGTATGTATATAATATAAAAAATATGTAAGAAGGTAAGTATATAACATATAACATATAGGTACAAATAAGGCTATAATTGTCAACAAATTTTCTGACTATTAACCATTTGCCTTTTTTCCCCAAAACATGTTCTACTTTCGTTTTTCCAGATGTAAGTTATATAGCTTTGATCTCGTAAAAAAAAGATCTTTGAAACACCATTATAATATAATATAAGTAACTAACTCCTAGTTGTTGCAATTACTGTTTTTAAATCCTGGGTCAGAAGCACATAAGAGTTTAATTATATAATATACATAGCAAATTAAATCCGTGCAACGCAAATTTCTTAGAAAAATTACCTACCGCAATAATTTAATCCATACTTTTGATAATTACTTTAATAGACTGGAATATCTTCATATTTTTAGCCAGGAATTCAGGAGAACTTAAGTTTCATTAATTTTTACATAAAGTTTTATCCGGTAAGATAAATGCTCAAGATATTTTATTTCAAATTAAACATTAATGTACCAAATCGCACCACTCGTACTTGCATTTTAATTGCTGTGAAAAATTACAGAACAAACACTGGCTTCTTTTTTCCAATGCCAAAAATGCTTATGCTTTACAACGAAGTATTAAAAAACAGTTTGGTTGATGTATTCCTACAGCAAAGAGAGTTTTAAAAAAGGAGTAATAATTAGCTCTCTTTTTGAAAGATTAAACTAACCGACAGGGCAATAATGTCTTGTCTCTTGATTCACTGAGATAACAATTGTAACATCGTTTTTTTTTCCTTATATTATGTTGTTTACTTATGTTAACTTATATTGCTTGTTGCTTTGGTCTTATTTTTTTTAATATTTTTTTTTTTAAAAGATATATTGTTTATACGCCAATCCCTAAGAGTTTATTTAATAACCTATCGATTGATTTAAATTTAAAAAATGTTCTTTGATTCCTATTTTAAATTCAGGCGAAGTTTTTCCAACATGAAAATTTGGGCAATTTAAACTAAATAGTTGAAATTAAAAAAAAATATTATGAGTTTTGTTTTTCACAGTTTACACGATTACTCAAAATTACATGATTACTCAAAGCATTTTTTCATTACACACGACGGCATATTTCTGCACCACATCCGACCATGATAAAAGTCCATAAATTATGGACTAAGGCGTGGATGGAAATTATCTACGAATTGAAATGCCATTTTCTTCGCACTTATTAAGTGTCAGTTTTATTGTGCATCGTTAATGATACTAATAATCTATATACTCCCTGTGGGTAGTTTCGCGAACAAAAATATGCATCGAATGCACTTAAAAAACCCACAGAGGAACACTCATTCAAAACAGGTACAGTCCATTCAAACCTTTAAAAAAATTGCTAATGCGTGCGTAGCAAATAGTTTTCATATGAATCATTAAAATGTGCGTCCTTACACATGAAAAATTGTATGTTTACTTGGTTCACCGTCTAGTACTAATACATTAACATAGACTTTGAAAAAAATATGTACTGGAGTTGCAGTATTATTGACCTTGCTTATAATGTACAAGGTTTATGTTTCACAACTGGATTTTGTTTCCTGGTCATCTTTATCTGATTTGTTTTGGAAAAAGCAGAGAATTTCGGCTGTGGACCTTTATGGAAACTTTTCCGCTTTGCTCAATGAAAAAAAATCCACAGAAAACTCATTCAAGAGAAGACGGACCATTGATAGATATCATTACGCCTCCCGTTTCACTTGAAGCGATTAAGGCATTTTGTGTTCTATTATCATAAATTGTTCTTATTAACTGTGTTATCGTAACCATTAAAGATACTACTTCTTTTGATGAATCGTTGTGACTTTTTACGGAGATGTCCTTTAGAACTGCACTAACACCTCTACATCGTGCTTTTAGGTTATATCTGTCATCGCTAATAAGGAGCAATGCATGGAGAACATCATAAAGGATTTCATCATCACATACACAGCAGTTAATATTAAAATGTTTAAAACGGTAAAGATAGCTCATAAACCCGCCATGACTCGTGAGGATTTGTTAGTTTGAAGCTCATACGTGGCTTTTCCCTAAAATCAGAGCATCAAAAATAGTAGGAATGATTTTTTTTCTGTCGTACCTGTGGTTTCGTTCAAACAACGTTATGTTACGTTATTAACATCGGCTTACTAAACATTAGAACGCCCTGTATCTGTATTTAAAGATAAATAAATAAGTGTAAATACGTATTTCTTTCCATAAAATGTATCCTAATCGTGAAGTAATTATTGTAAATTGGTGTCGTTAAAAATAATATCAAAATAAAATTGACGTAAAAGCCAACATGATTAGAATTATTCAAGTCTATAGGCAATTTCCAATCACTACAATAACCGTTGATACTAATGACTTGTTTTGAATAAAAAATGGTCTTGCTTAATTCATGCTCCCGTGATACATACAATTATATTACGAGACAATCAATACATCGCGTTGACCATACGATCGATGGATCCTTAAAAGGATTCCTTAATGTTTATGCAAAGTGAATCACAAGGAAAATGCTAATCAATCAAGTGGGATTAAAATTAGAATACATTGATTAAGCATTTAAGCTTCTGGAGGTAGATAACGAGTTACGCGTCTTAAATTTAAATTTGGGTCCGTTCGTTGGTTTTACCTCGTCTAGGATTATGCAATGACTTGAAGCCTGAATAATATAATCAAATAGTTTCAGTAGAAGAAACATCTACAAAGTGAGCGAATGGCGATGTTTTAATTTATGTATATGGAGCAGTCATGAAATGATTATGTTAAATTGATTTATGTCATGGGTATGTGCATATTATTAAAAGATGAAAGTGGATTTGAAACTGACCAATAGCTTGCAGACTTGTACCTTTGTATATGACATAATATAAAAAAACTGTCTTATTCAGAATATCGTCGCCGTTTGGGCAAAATCACTAACAGCATTTTGAGAAATCGCAATTTGAAAATTTGGAGAACGAGGAAAACCCGATTTTTTTGTTAGAAGTTTTATGTATACTACACAATTTCTTCACGTCTTTTTTATAAATTCCACGTGCAACTTTTTCTTTCAGATACATTTTCATATATCTGGAAGATTTTTTATGTGGTATGGTGGCTAAAACAAATTAACTAAAAAAAGCCAAAGTCACTAAACCAAAGTTTAGTGACTTTGGCTTGTGGATAATCTGGACAATGCAACCCAAAGGAATTAATGATATAAAGGAAATATGACCAAAAATATTATATTTTGAGGTTTAAATATGTTTTATAAAAACAAATAACTTTTAACATGTTTATTGATTTATTATACAAATACCTAAACACAAACAAAATGTTGCTTTTAGGAAGAAAACTATGATACATAATAAATTATAAAAATCTGCTTAAACTGTCAATAAATACTCTGTCTTTAGTGATTTATGCATGTTGAGACTTTATTGAAAGTGACACCACTATTTTAATAACGGGTTAACTAATAAACCTGGTATAAAGTTACGCCGAGGCATAATGGTAAAATAAGGATGGAAATCATTATCATCATAACTCCCTTTCCGCACTTAATGGTGCATAGGGCACTGCATTAGTGCACCAATTGCAGCGTATCTTGATTTTTTTTGTTACAGTTAAGATGATCAATCTAACGCTTCAGGTACCAGTCCAGGGACTATGAAATACTCTAGTGTATAAATACCCTTTTAATAAATATTTCACATCAACCATGTCAGGAATCGAACCCGAGACCTCTAGCATGGTAGGCAAACGCACCGACCATTACATCATGAGGCCAACCGAACGATGGAAATACCATCCTTATTATGGTGGAAGAATAAGGATGATATTCCCATTCTTTTTTTACCACTATATCTAGGCGTAACTTACCCGGTTTATAAGTAAAGCCATATTTTACGCTTTGAATGGCACATTCAACTCAAAACAGACTTTTTTAGGGTTACGTTTTAGGGATTTTAGAGCGACGATATAATAAATTTAATAAGAATTAATAACGAATTTACTCTACCTAATCTAACTTAATGATAATCAAAAGTTAATATGTGTATTCATTTGAAAAACATGTATTCAGTTTTAACGGAGAGATTACTTAACATCAAATTATTGTTTTAAAACAAAAAAACTCTTTTTTTGCGTGCGTGCTTCCATTGAGTTTCAGAAGCAAAAAATATCATTAAATACATGTTACAAAATAAGAAAAAAAGCATCATTTTCATCAATAATAGCAATAATCATTTAACAAAGATTCGTTCTTTAAAGCATTTCAAACAATACATCATTACAACATCTTGTTTTGGAAAATTCTTGACATCATTCGTCATCATGTTTCCTTAAAATATTTGACCCAATAAGCTGGTAATAAAATGGCAGACAGTTTGTAATATGCCAAAACAATTAGCGCATACTTGCTGCTTGTTGGCTAATTAAGGAATTTGAGATGCTATGGTTGCAATTTTATGATGAGTTATTAAATTTACAACAATTAAAGTATTGTGGATATTTTTAATGATTATAAAACCGCTATTGATATTACTAAAAAAAACTCTGTGTCATAATTTTCGATGAACCCTTAAACTGGGCTAATGTCGAAGAAATCGAGAGCCATAGCTGAAGACCTTATCAAAAAGAGATGTCAGTTTTGGTTCAAACGTTCATCACCATAATTTTTCTTTTCCACGCCTAGTGGCGTACAGGAAGCAGAATTTGTAAACCAAATTCTGCGTATTTCGATCATCTGTTGCATACAGTTAAGGTACTCTCACGTTTCAGGTGCCAGTTTAGAAATAATTCAACGTTGCTGTTAAAACAACGTGTAAAGTCAATATTTCATAATTATCCTGCCAGTAATAGAACCTTGGTCCGCAACAACCATCGCTATATTCATCGATACATATCGAGACGGTATACTTAACTTTTCTACTATCTATGTCTTCCTGGGTATGGGAAATTTTGATCTACCAAGATATCGATACTTGATGCGTGTTTTTATTACGTCATCTCAGACGTCATATGACCAAATTCAACCAATCGGTGGCGCTGAAATTTTACTCTGCGTTCAGCGCTAAATTAAAATTATTTCTCTTCAAAGATAATTACTTCTGTTTCGTATTTAAAATATGCATTTGCGTATTAAATATAAACAATTAAAATAAATAGTAATTTCAGCAAAAATTGCTCGGTGGAACAAATTTTGAGGTACATCAACGGGATCGTTCTGGAGTTCTTAAAATATACGACGGGATAGTTTTTTTTATTTTGTTTATTATTTTATTTATTATATTATTTTATTTTGTTTTTTTATTGTGACGACAATAAAGGTCAATTAGAATTGAAGACACAAAGGTGCGTATATATGCATACCGCACATAGGATTCCATTTTTTGCCATTTTGAAGCTGAAAATGCAAAAATTTTCGGAATAAGCTCTTTTATATGTAAAATCCATTTTGTTATATGCAAATAACATCAGAAAACCCAGATAAGCTACTTAAATATGTACTTTTATCATTAAAATAATAATTATTTTACCATAAAAGTTCAAAAGTAGATATATATTGAAATTATCTCATTTGGTTCAAAAGTAATGAAGTTTTGGAAATCGCTCAGTTACAAAATCATTTTTTTCTGAACATTTAGTTTAAAAAAAAAAATTAAATATTTTTTTTACGAAAGTACGAAATAAGCAAAAATTTACAAATCTGCTTTCCTTGCATACTCTTTTACTTTTATTTGCTTTTTATATATATTGATAATTTTTATGTTTTTCTTATTATGTATTTTTGTATGATTTAATTTAGTACGTACTATTATTTGGCATATGATTTATTGCTCCTATTCCTTATATTTCTTACTAATGTGAATTTCTAGAAAACATAGCTCAATTATCATTTCAATTATGGTTTTATATATATATATATATATATATATATATATTCTTTTTCTGTTGATTTAAATCATGCTCTTATTTGTGTTATTTTTTTTAATACTACTATATTTTACTATTATTTTTTTGATTTTTATGATACCACTATTTTGTATATTTGATTATATGTGATTCTTAATATGTATAATTTATATTTTAAAAATTATTTCTGATTATCTTTTTTGCATTGTATTCTTTGGAATTTGATTATTTATTACATTTACCTTTTTTTCTAGATTGTGATTCTATGTCATTATAATTTGATCTAATTAATTTGACTATGTATTTTTATTGTTATTTATTGTGGCTTGACACGGGCATAGCCTAAAAAGCCTTAATAAATTCATAAATATTTAATTTTGAATGAATAAATAAATAAATGTGACTTCCGTGGTTTTACCCTTTTATCCTATTAAAAGTACAGATATTACTTGAACGATGTCGCGTGCCTAATCAATGGCAATGCTGTATTTTGACCTCATAAATTTTACCACATCAGCATGGTGTACAGCGTTTTGTATTTCAATGTATAAAAAAATCAAGTGGTTACGACCAATTTAAGCATCTTGAAGCGATTACCCGGTGTGCAATTGTTCGAAGCGTGCAATTTCGATATTGTTTCATGGTTGGATTAGAAATTTGGTCATAAATCTTCAACGAATATCGGCCGTTAAAACAATGAAGGAGTCGGATCTATCAATCTCCGGGCCGCTGCGGCACTAAGGCGCGTGCGGGCACCGAATGCCGGCACGGGCGACCTTGGCTTGAACGCCCCTGGCGACCACACCCGGAATCTTCACTTAACCCGCCGAAGTGGAAGCGACAACCCACAGATGCAATTATAAATTACAATCGCAAAAACTGAGGCGCCAAGCGCAACAAGGAGAATGCAAATTAGATGAAAATACGCTGAGTTGTATAATTATTGTAATTCAAGTCTTCGCCTAGTATTTTTATATTAAGGGGAATGTGGGGTATCTTCGAATAACCACTCTGAAAATAAAATCTCAATAGGTCCGATGCCCTTATTTTTATATCCACAAATCACAGGATAATCGGGTTTATCTGGACTTGTCATTGATTAGAGGTCAACTCCCAATATAATATAATTTGATTACCATTTTCTATAAATGAGCTATTTCTTGCGTTTTGAAAATACAGTCGAATCTGGGTATTAGAAACCTGGGCATAAGAGAAACCTCTAAAAGAGAGCTGGCTTAAGGTCCCTTTATTTTATTCCTAAAAATCTCTATTGAAGAGAGCGGGAACCGCGACCTCTATTAAAGAGCATTTGGTTTGCAGATTAGCTGTAGCGTCACTGTTTGGGTAAATTTGGGTAAATAATAATAATGACTTACCCAAATATATTTGAAACAAAGCGTTTCACGAAAAACATTTTTAACTGTTTTATTTTGGTAAACAACATGGGGCATTATTATCCAGGCAATATATAGAGACTTACTATTCAAAAGACATTTTCCAAAGATTTTCAGATCGGAATATATATATAAAATATGATTTAATGATTGTGGAGATATTTGAAAAAAAAAACGATAAACACTAAAAAAAAACAATATTGGATATACAGTGACAATATCAACTATAAAAACCTATAGTAACTATACGTAAATGGGAATAATTGAAAAACAAACGTAAGTAATTAACATAAATCCCTAGTGTTTAAAACTGTCCTTTAATTTTTGCTAATTATCTTTGTATATTAAGTGTTCTTTGTATATTATTACATGTTAAAATATAAACAAAGTATAATGTTAAGTGTCCTTGGCACGGAGATTCAAATTACGGGGACACAGGTCAAACATATTATTGTTTATAATGGAAAAAATGAATAAATAAATGAATTAATTTTAGGGTTATAAAGAAAAAAATACGGAGATATCTGGGTGTAAAAATACCCAATTCCTTAATACTCCAGTTAATGAAGGGGACGCAATACGCTTCAAAATATCTCACACCTAAATTCATTGACACCCAAGTGTGTACTAAGTTCATGGTTTCAATTTTGTAAACATATTTGATTAACTGGCAAAAACAGCTACATACCCATGTAAAAATTATGCACCAATGTCTCGATTGTGTCGCGTTGTAAACTCGAGACAAGATCTGGACATATTTGGTGTAAATTTTTCTAGATTTTAACAATCACTAAGTTTTTGAATGGACCAAGTCCGTTAATAAATAAATAAATAAAACACTGTACGATAACGACTTGTTGGAAGTTTTTACCATTCAGATTTAACCGCTCTGTCTGAAGTTATCCCGTTCTACCCCACTGTAAAAAATATTGAGCTTTGAAAGATTTTTTTTGTAGTTACAAACAACATTTGAAAATGGCTTCATTAGACCAAAGTCAGTTTGAATATTTTTTGTAGACTTCTAACAAAGATATCACAAATATTAGCGTTAATACGACACGAGTCTCTTTGTGAAATTATTCCTCACAGCAATTATACGAGTATCTCTTGATCATTGATTGAGTGACATTAAAAACATCATTTGAATAACCGTACAAGTAAAAGTTTAACCAATTAAAACATTTCGACTAATTTAATTTTTACTTCCTATCTTACATCAGAATAAAATTGAATTAATTTGGTTCAACTAATAAAAACAAAGCAGTTTTAATTGATTACTGTTATATTTTATGATTATAACATAAATAAAATATTTAAATTTATTGCAAGGGAGGGGGAAAATTTTTTTGAAAAGGAAATATGGAAGTCTAGGCAGTTACAGGGTTTATGACCTGTCATTATAATTCTGGATAACTTATATAGCGCCATTTTCGTAATATAATACCTCAAAGGCGCTTTAAAAAGTGATTATATAAAGATATAAATTTAATTTTAACTTTTTAATTTAAGAAAAATAATGTACTTTTTCATACGTCATTGGCTGGTTTATGTAGCCACTTCAAACATTGTGTAACATTCACCATTCTGTCCGTGTTTAAACATCCACATTTCCTCGACTCTTCCATTTGTTGACTTTTGTGAAGTAAAGGAGCTAAAACCTTTATTATGCGTGTGAGATGCATCCGGCTGAACCAAATCACCTACTAGGCAACGCCTGAAAACAATTTTCCATTTTTTACACTTATTTTTTAACCAGCTAGTTAATTAAACAATGTTTGTTAATTAAACAATGTTTGTCTGCAAAACTGCAAAGCTGGACATACTCAAACATTGTTGAACAAATAAAATATGCTATAAACATAAATATGTAACTGTATAATAAAATCACTAGTAGAATTAGTAACTTGTATTATTTATATACATTCAGGCAGGTAATATATTTAGCAGCCACCGTGGTATGATAGCTAAGACGCTTGCCTCACACATGAAGGGTCTTGAGTTTGATACTTGGTGAGACCAAAATTATTAAATGTGACATTTCTCAAGCGCTGGTGTTTTGTGATGTAATTCACCTCTATAATTAGGTTTTTTGGCCAGTTGTGGTTAAATAGTATTTTTAAAAATGCAATAAGATATTCTGTATTCCCTGTATTTGTGACCGGTGCAGTGCCTTATGCACCATTATGTGCAACTGATGATGATAATAATATAACTCTAGACGAATGTTTTTGAAAAGTTCCCCTTTTCGCTCCCAGTGGTGCATAAATTGGTTCACCAAATGTAGCGAATTTCGATCATCCGTTATATAAAGGTATATGTCCTGCATGGGTGCGAATCTTGGAACTTTTTCCGAATTCTAAGCACCAAATTTTCAAATTTTGATGAGAATACAAAAATTATGATGAGAATATTAGGCATAAGATGATGAAATTTTATAACAAACATTTAAGTCTGCGACCGGACGCAGCAGCCTCCTCTAACGAGCGTCTTGAGAACGCTGCAGTGGACCTGGCCTGGACATGTGCTGCGCGTGCCCCAGGATAACTGAAACTCAAGATGCCTCTTCTTTACACCTGCGGGCTCCTGCCGTTCTCGAAGGCCGATCAAATGTCCGGCGATGTCCTTCTAAGAGCGGATGTGAATAGAACAAGAAAAAGTCACGTAAAGGTAAGGCGATCAGCGTTACTCTTCAGGTGTCAATCGAGGAATGATGAAATACAGTTTAAACAATCTTTAAAATCAATATTTTACGTTCAACTTGCCAGAAATCGAACCCAGGGCACCAACAACTCATCACAATGAGGCGAACTTATCCCAACTTGATTTCATTTTTTAGGATTTTTACCGGAGTGCAGCCATCGAGTTGAAAACACTCGTCCAGGGTTTTGGTTCTATTTCATACAATAACTGTATTCTTTATCGGTACGGATAAAGAGATTTTTTTTAAGCCTAGCTGTTTTGTGCCATAATTCACCACTTTACAAATTCCTTAATTTGGTCACCTCTATGCTACTCATTGTTACTAAATTGAAAAAATCCAACAAGTTTTTCTACGGTTCATAACTTTAAACAGCATTTACCCCGAAAAATAAATACCTACAACCTTTAATATTCAATTATATTCTCGTGCATTGATTAAACTAAAAATTAGTGATCAAAGAATAATACCTTATCTGGTTTTTTGCATGAAATTGTAAATCACCTTTTGGATGTTCCTGATAAGGTCCAATGTATCTATTTCAATGTTCATAATAGGCCAAAAAGGAAAAATATTTATTTTAAATACATGAAAATATCAAAGTCTAATTCGCAAATAAATTATCTGTTCCAGAGAATTCTCTCTCTCGGGAACAAATACACAGATTACCAAAAAAACTTTAAGTACAATTAAAAAAAAAAAAGAGTTTCAAGAATTTTTGTCGGCCTCATGGTGTAATGATCGGCGCGTTTGCCTACCATGCAATAGGTCTCAGGTTCGATTCCCGACATGGTTGATATGAAATATTCATTAAGAAGGGTGTTTTCACACCAGAATATTACATATAAACAAAGAATATTTTACAATACAATGATATTTGTTCATAAAATTATAAACTCTAATAAAAAAACAGAATTTTGGAAAAAAATTGATCGGAACCAGCATGAACACGATCACAATACTAGAGAAAAGAACAAAATTAGACTTCCATTTAGGAAAAAGGCAAAGTCACAAAATTCAATTTTATTTAAAGCAATTAAAAAGTATTACGAAATGGAAAAAAATATTTATGAAGAAAAAAACATATCAAAATTTAAAATAATGGTCAAGACATATGTGATAAACAATTTATAAATTAAATATATTTTCAATGTTATTATTAGAACACACATAACAATATGTATGATATGTGTGCCCTACTTTAAGATTTAAATAAATAAATAAATATTACCTGGACTGGTACCTGAAGCGTCATCTTACCTTCATGTAACAAAAATGATCAAGATAAGTTGCGATTGTGGTACCAATGCAGTGCCCTATGCACCATTCGGTGCGGATGATGGTGGCGATAACACTTTTCCTTGCGAATATTATTTTCATTTTTTTTTTTCATGATTACCCTTTCGATTGACTGTACCAATGTCCGAACATTTCCTCATCAAACCGTACAGTTTTATGAGTTATTGTATTTCTTTTTCAGTTCTGGCGAAGTAAGAACTGGCCAATGTCTGTATAGGGATGTGCGATGCTATCTCAGTTAAACTATGGCCATATATTTTATTTATTTCATTGCGTTAGCGTTATATAAAATCGCCCGAGGGTGTTCACAGTACTAGTCGGAGCCATTTCTCGACCATTTTTAGTACCAACATTTTACCGCTCAAATTTTAGTGTTTAAAATTTATCACTTTATTTCGATTGCATACATTCTAAAAAGTATGTAGCTACTATTGATTTTGCTCACTTTAGTAGAATAAAATAATTTTTTTTTTTATTATTAATCATCATTTTTGTTTAAATATTTTTTTAAACTTTACAGACAACTAACTTTTAACCGCTGTTTCAATCACGAGGTATAACGGAGAAATTTGTTCAACAATGTTTTGAGTATGTCCAAATGTTTGCAGACTGGCTGGATTTCCTCCCTAGGGGGTTATACAGATCTAAATTTGTTGCCACAGAGAGAAAACATTTTCGAGAAAGGAAAATGTTTTCATGGTTTACCTCTTCGTTCTCATTCTCAAAGCACTCTCTTAATACCCATACACAATTCCTCTTTCTTCTCTAACTCATATAGTGTCCATGCGGCTCGACTGTGGAATCATCTCCCATCCACCATCAAAGATGTTACTACATTATCTCTGTTTAAATCACGTCTGAAGAAACATCTCCTTTCTCTTCCTTAATCTCTCCTCCTTTCCTTTTTCCTCTTTCCTCTTTCCTCTTTCCTCTTTTTTCCTTTTTCCCATTGAGTAATAGTTTCGATTTAAGGTAATTTATAAACAAATACGTTTATTTCTATTTTTATATATCTTTAAATTTTTAATCTTTTTTTTCTATTGAATATGCTCTGTTACTTGAATTATAAAAATAAAACTTTTATTTTATTGGTTGGTTGGAAGAAATTGCCATTTGGCAATAAGCCCGCCAATGTACAAATAACATTATGTACAAAAAGTTAAATAAATAAATAAAATGGAAGTCTAGGCATTAACAGGGATTATCACTATTCGTTGGCTGGTTTAAGTGGCCATTTTATACACTCCGTAACATTCACTTTCTGCCTAAGTTTTAATATCTACTTATTCTCAACTCATCAATCTGTTGACTTTTGTGAAGGAAAAGAGCTGAAACCTTATTCTGTGGGTAAATCGGGTTGTGGTCCCGTGGCTAGTGTCTCGGACTCACGGACCAAAGGTCCGTAGTTCGAATCCCACTCTACCCCAACTTGATTCCATTTTTTAATAGTGAGTTATTTACAACTCGTTGAAAATGGCCCTCAAAATAAAATATTTAGGTAAATCATAAGAACGTAAATATTTCTTTTAAAAAAGTAAAAAAAAAAGATTAAACATAGGCAGAATATTGAATGTTACACATAGTGTAAAGCGGCCATTTAAACCAGCTAACGACAGGTCATAAGCCCCGTAAATGCCCAGACTTACATATTTCCTTCTCAAAAATGTTTTTATTCTGTTGCAACAAATTTAGATAGAGAAATTAGTTCATTAATTAGTTTTGTCTTTTGGCAATCAAATTTTTACCGATAAAATTATATATTTATTCTGGAAAAAAGTAGCTTGTATCGATTGCCGGTTTTCTAACTATCACTACGAAAAACGATGATGTATGTTGTCTATGGCGACGTAGCATTGTTTTTATGTTCAGATTTTCAAAATCGACTTAAAATCAAAAAGAAAAGCAAACCAAACTATCCTTAGATAAAACAAGTAAATTATAGAAAAGAAAAAATAATTATTTCAAGTTGAATATTTTTGATATTCCACTTTATCGCCTACTCATATAAAAAAATGTTGCTCCTTTTTGTTATATTTCATTATTTTTTTGCACTTTTTCAATTTCAAAATAAGTATCTACATGTAGACAATAATGCATTTGACAATATTATCTTGGCCTAGCTCTCTGAACATCTTCGACCGCGGAGAACAGAACTTGGAGACAGTACGAAAATTCGGCCGCAGTTCACTTATGAGCGCTGCGAAAATTAATGCACGACGGCGCGGCGCGGCGTTTATTACGAGCAAGTTTACAGAAAATACGATTTTTTGTACAAAATGTGTACTGAAACTGTTAAAAACGAACTTAATAACCAATATTATATTTTTCAGTCTCCATTTTCGACAGAAAAAATACGAGAGAGCGTTGAGCAAATCGCTATTGTCGTACGGTCTTGTCCGTGCGCGGTCACACGAGGACAATAAGGCCGCGCGCGGTAGTGGGGACAGTCATTGTTCCGTGGAGATACTCCTCCCGTCTATCTCGGTGGGAATGTCTCAGAACAATGTTTTGTCCATGAAATTGCTGGTTATACGTGGACAAAGGTTGACTTCTGTAACAAAATAATATTGTATTTTTCACGTGTAAAAAGCCTTACATCGCCAATTTTCAGTAAGTTAGATGGTGACAGAAAATGCAAAAAATTAACAGATAAAAGAATTAAGGAATCATGGATGCATGAATCTAGGCAGAATGGTAAATAAAATATAAATTTAATATCTGGATTTTCAAATATTTGGAAATGCTTGAATTGTAATTCAGAACAGTTATTTTTAGTTATAACTGTTGATAATTGTATAAAACTATTTGTAAGTTTAGTTTGCGTGTACTCAGAGTAAAAAAAACGCAATAACGACACAAGTCGAGTAGTTACGTGTTTCTACCTTCAAAATTCAGAGTTGATGTCTATCTAAAATGTGGGCAGTCGTGACCAACTCTGCTACCGGCCTCGACCTCTGAACTATCTGACACACCACATTTTTTGCTCCGAATATTTCAAACTTGTGCCTCTCTTTTGTAATGATTCAGCTAATGTTCAACTTTTGAACGCGAAAAATATTGATAAAAAAACATAAAACTTGGACAGATGATAAAATATACAGCTCAGTTATCAACGTAAATATCGATAGATGTTTCAACCGAGTTGATAATTTTCTTGATAAGGGAATATGAAAATTAAGGCTTACAGAGCTTAAGATCTGACTGGTTTAGTTGTTAACCTTTTCAGATACTTAAATACCATCTCCTAAACTGAAATTCTACACTTTTTGATGAATAAGATGCGGATTTGAATAATCGTTGTTGTATATTTGCAGCATTTACAACAACGTTGTTGTATATGTACAACAACAATTATTCAAAACCGTAATGTATATTTGCAATATTTACAACAACGTTGTTGTATATTTACAAAATTCACAACAACGTTGTTGTATATGTACAACAACAATTATTCAAAACCGTATCTTATGCATCAAACAGTGTAGATATACTGTTAAGAAGATGGCATTCCTCAGAGTACAGTACCCGGAAGTTGATTAAATATATCGGGCTTAAGAAAGAGATTGTCGACTTAGTATAGCGTCGTTTTTGTCGCACGATTTCGGTACCTGTATGTATGACCAATACGGCACTCTACAAAGTTGAACTTATCTGATTTGGCCGGCAATATCTTCCTTAAACCCGATGTTATTTAATGACGGTTATTGTAATAAGACGCGACAGCTGTAGAGCAGCCCATACAGACAAAAATCCCTCAAGGATTATCAATAACGAAGTTAGCTATAGTTTACAGAAAAACAATGGCCCGTAGGTGTTCAGGTTGAGAATCGCAAGCGCTAACCGGAACCGTTTGTTACACGTTTGTTGTTGAACCAAAAACTAAACCAAAAATTTGCAACACTTTTGTTCTATAAATTTTCTATATCGTGGCGCCTTGTTACTGTGAGGTTTATACTTATAACCACTTTTTTATGTTTGGACTGTCAGTTTTGAGTTAGATTTCATTGGCAGTCGAAGCGTAAGATTGATGAACATCTCCTTACGTAACTTACAAACGTGATACTGCGATTGGTATGTGGAAGTGCGAATAAGGGAATTTATGAATAGCATAGTGTGATGTTAAGACGCTATTCTTCTGGTTTTCATTTCTAGGAGAAGATTACGATCAGAAGATACGAAAGCCATACCTTTACTTTGCCTGTAGAAGATAAAGATTAATTCTCCCGAGCGATTACAAAAATAAATTATCGCTCCTGTATCTTCGAGGTTTGAGGTAAGTACGTCAATAGTCAATACTTTCCAGGGCACCAGTACACCGCGGTACACTTTTTGCTTTACTTGCGATTTACTTTAATTTTAAATCGTTTTGAGGAGGCTCCATTTTATCACAGATGAAAAAACGCGGAGCAATGTTTGACAGTTAAAACAGCACGTTTAGCAGCTATGTTTCGGAAATTCGAAATATTTACAACGCGTGCGTGAGAGCGTTTAAAATGACATAATACGCATGCGCCATAATGTGCAATGACAACGCTTCGGAAGAAATGTTGCATATATATAAATTAAAATTTTACCATTTCCGTTTTTTTTTGCATCGATAGCCATATATCTTCAGGTATTGACATGTCAGTAGAGCCGGATTCGTAATACCAAAGTAGACAGAAATAGTATAAAAGTTATGTATAACGCCTCGATACATACCGATGAAGATGGCGTTTGTAATCGCCCTCATGGGATTCGATCGCTTTTCCATTTATTTCTTTTCTCAGCAGCTCTTTCCAACTGACGATATGAAATGGGGTTGATATTATACATTGTCACCGTTCAGGCAAAAATCACTAGCCATAAAATAGTTATTTTTGAGTTGAATTTATCCTTCAAAGCGTAAAAAATGAGTCTAAAAAGATGCAAAAGTCACCAAGGTTACTTACTCGTACTTTAAAAAAAGTTGCGTAAATCGAAGTTATTTGTTGTTATTGTTTCGGTGCGACTTTTAATAAAATCTCAAAAAGGATAAACCACCAAAAGATATAATTTTTTGACAATTAAGATAGATTTTTATAATTTTTTTAAGTACTTAAGTTTTCTTCATAAAATAAGCATTTTGTTTATGTTTAGGTATTTGTATAATAAAACAATTAACACTTAAAACATATTTGTTTTTAAACATATTTTTAAACACAAAATTTAATCATTATTTGTGGTGTAAAAAAAAGGCGACCCTTCACCCGAAAGTTCTGTATGTGATTGTTTTCATGTAGCACTGTTGGTTTGAGCGCAAACAATTAGCATGTTTCCTTCCTGTTACAAACTCTTTTGGATTGCATTGTCTATATTATAAACAAAGAAATGTCTCAACCAAATTTTAGCCACCTTGCCCCATTAAAAACCTTCCAGATGTATGAAAATGTGTCAGAAAGAAAAAACTACCAATGGAATTTATCTAAAAGACAAAAATAAATTATGCTGTGTACAAACAACTTCCAAAACATAAAAAAAAAATTTTCATCTCTCGTCGTTCTCTTAACTTTCAAATTGCGTTTTTGGGTTATTGAAAGCATCCACCACATACCCGAATCCGTTTTAAAGACTAAATGTCTTTCATTAGATTCACTCATACAAGCAAGCAATTTTTTTTCATTACGAATTGATTATATTTCTTCCTCTCTGAACAAATTTAGTAAGGAAAAGCGCGAACAAATATTTACATTTACAACTTTCAACGTCCCTTTCAATGTGGTTCTAAAACTTCCCCTAATCGTCTACAAGGTAGGGTCAAGAGGAAGTATAAATAAAATAAATAAATAAATCCTTAACTCAGTTCAAACGCCTTTTATGTCAAGTTTTTTGGGTTAGTAATTTTAACCTGAAATTGATTTATTTTACTTTAATCAAGTTAGTCTCATCGGGGTCGTCCTTTGTTGTTGCCAATAAAATATGCCCACGGTTTGAGGATTTCTGTGATTATTCTTATCTAAGATGGGTCGACTCATTATTTTATTAAACAGTTTAATATAAATCAAACTCTAAATGAATTGAAAAATGTCAAGATTTGTCAGATTAACATAAAATAGAATGCAAATAGTAGAATGAAAACGAAGACGTGATTCATGATCCCGATTTAAACTTCAAAACATTGCATTAAGTATTATAAAAATATTTAAAAAAACCATTAACTAATAAAAAACAAGTTTTTAACATAACCATTATCATCATTCTTTATTTTTAATCCAATGGTGCATAGGACACTGCATCGGAACACCAAATGCAGCGCAGTTTAATAATACGTTACACGAAGGTGAGGTCATGAGAATTATGCTTTAGGGGCCAGTCCATGGCCCGTATTCCAATAGGATGTCGACATTTATTTTCAATTTTATCAACAAAGCAACATTAAGTATTCTGTATGAAAAATAATATATGGCATGTGTACAATATGTTGAGTTACACGTCACCAACAAAGATATCTTAAATCATATAAATATACACATTTTTATGCATAAATGTCGATATATACCGATGAAGATAACGTTCATAATCGCGGCCCAGTAACAATGAAGATAAAAAAAGTTTATTTATTATTTCATAAGAAACCCTGCGGTTTAAAACTGTTCATCATCAGGTAAATTTGTTGGTTTTTATCAGATTTTTTAAATTTTCTTTTGGATTTCTGTGTAGTCATTGTTTTGATATTGTAAGGTAAGTTATTGAACGTTTTTAGTCCATTTTTCATAAGTCGGCATTAGCCTGTTATTGTTTTGGCTCTTTGTATGTGGTAGTGTTGTGATCTTCTCGTATTGTGATTGCGTATGTCAGTTACTCTTGTCAGAGAGATGTCATGATCTTTGCAATTTTACAACCTTTTAAATCAATATTTCACGTCCACCCTGTAAGGAATCGAACCCAAGACCTCAAGAATGGTAGGGAAATTTGCTTACTCAAATTAAGTCAAAATGCTCGTTCAGAATTTTGGGTCCATTTCACACACATAACTGTATTCTTCATTTGCCTGGATACGGAGTTCGTTAAAAGTATGTATCCTATAAGCAGGATGATTTTTTATTTTTGTGCAACTACGACGATGAAGATGTATTTTTAGATTTACAAGTTAGTGTAATTAGTATTCCGACGAAGAGATGGGTACGTCTCAAAACCGGTAGACATAGAAAAATGGTTAAATACGTGTAAAAATAAATGCGAAAAGAATACACAATCAAAACGCAAAAAGAAAACAATTACGTATTTTACAGTACAAATAATTATCATCACCTGCATCTGATGGTGCATAGGGCACGAAATTAATAGCCAATTCCAGAATTTGTTGATCATTTGGTACATGAAGGTTAGGTGCTCAACAATGTTAGCATGGATGCTTGGACTAGAGAGAGATAATTATTCTTATGCTGAAATAGAGTCAATGTTAAATATTTCTAGTCTACAAAAACGTAGAACTAATATTGACTCCATATATATGTTCGGCATACTAAATGGTATAATCGATGTTCCATCATTACTGGGACAAGTAAAATTCAATATTCCGACTCGTAGATTGAGAAACAATGAAGTACTGTTCATCGATCAGCATAGAACAAACTATGGCCTAAATTCTCCAATGACCCGCTTTTGTCGTATTGTTTACTCAAGACAGGATCTGGACTTTTTTGGTTTGAGTTTACAAAGATTTTAACGAGCACTAAATAAATAGTCCAGATCTTGTCTCGATGTCTCTTATGTTTGTCAATGCTTCTTTCTTTTTTTAAAAAAATATTTTAAACTATTCTTTTATTGTAATATTTAAACCTTATAAATTGTATACATGGACAATGTCCGTTAACAAATAAATAAATAAATAAATGTTTTAAGTAAATATACTATTTATAGTAAATACAATATAATAGTAATAATAATAGTAAAAATAATATAGTAAATACAATATTTGAATACAAATATTTGAAGACACGACGGATTTACTATCTAAGGAGTTTTTAAGATTATTTTTTTTGCAACAGAGGAAAAACATTTTGAAAATGGTATCTAGTAGTCTAGTCATTTACATGGCTTATGACTTGTTTTAAAAATTTCAGTTCTTTTACTTCACAAAAGTCAACAGTGCACTAAATTTATCCACATATCCGAAACCGTTTTAAAGACCGGAGTCTTCCTATCGGTTTCACTCATGCCAAAAAAAAAGTTTTTTGTCAATAAATGAGTGACGTGATTATAATTGACTTCAGCTCAACTACTTTTACTACCCCTTCTACTGTGAGTTTGGCAAATTATAGTGAGGGCTTTTTTCGGATCTAGTCGTTCATCCTCATGACCATTTTACAAACACAAATGGTAGCAAAAACTGTATTTACTTGTATCACAATAGTATGTGTCCATTAAAGTAATTTAATAAATGTAATAACTTAAGATTGGATAATTATTAATATTTTTTGAATTTTTTTCGACTCCGACGCGCTTCATGTAAGTAACTGAAAGAAAAATCACACAATCATGAACGAAGCACTGCTTTTTTGTAGGTTATTTATTAATTACATCATTTTGATCAGGTCACAGTGAAAGGATTGTCGGTAGGTTGGAACTACATTTGAAAATTTCAACACCAAGAGTTAGCAACACTACTTGCCTTACAATGAAAGCCTCCACCCCTTTCCTGAAACTGTTCATAAAGACTTGCGCCTTTCTTCAGTTTTGCAAATCAATATCAGTTTTTTGAAAACTAACTAAGCGAAAATTTAATATTTCTTTACAATCAAACCGCGGAAATAACAAAACAAAGAAACTTTAAAAGCTTTCATTGTACCCCTCACTACAGTATCGTCAATTTGTGATCAATCAAATACACATGGTCGGTATAATCACCTTTTTCTTATTTTCTAGTATGACAGTGAAGGAATACAGTGTTAGTTCAAAATTGAGACCGCGGCCGCACGCTCCAGATCCCGCCTTGGAAAGGAAGAGGAACGTAGTAATACAAACAAATCAAACAACGACACAAAACCCAAATACATATGGAAAACATTAGAATAATTTGCCCTATACAACATGCATTCAAGCAACAGAAGAAAAACAATACGTATCTATACCAAATCACAGAGGAACATCAAATTATCAAGACACTACTGGCAAAATCCTAACACAGATCCCAACATGATCCCTATCGAACTCAGGCAAAATTACTTCTCGTCATAATACTGAATTCCTCACAAAAACCATCTTCCTAATACCAAAAGTAGAAACAGTCCGATGCAAAGACTCTAATCGTACTAACAATCTCTTAGACCTTAGAGCAGAGGAAACGGGTCCTAGAGCATAGCCAGCGCGTGGTTCTCTTGAGTTAGTCTACTATTTAGATTTGTAATTTACCACTTCCCTTCAATGGGACAAAAACAACACAGACGGACAAGAACAACACAGACGGACAAGAGTTCAGTTCAGACAACCGATGCTAGTACCCAAGTATGTATCCTTTTATCTGAAACTTAGACAAAAGTCAACAGATGGAAGTGTTGAGGATATTTGGATGTTTTACATAGGCAAATTAGATAATGTTACACTGAGCATAATGTGGCCACTTAAAACAGCTAATGACAGGTCGTAGGCCAATGAAATATCACTATTTTTTTTTTTTTTTTTTTGCAGCCGTTCCATAAGTGTTACCTAACCTATGCAGTCTCGGTATCAATGAATTGTTTTGTTGGTTGGAAGAAGTACTGGCGCAATGAAACAATAACGTACTCCTTGTGTTGACAGCAGGTACTCAGTTCATCCTCTCTCAATTTTATACAGTACAATGAGATCATTAATAGTTTTTCTTTCAGAAAGTGTTGTTAGGTTATGCCAAATAGCAGCGAGTGTTTAATTAAATAATATGAAAATAAATAATGAAAAAAACATTAAAATACCATGATAAATAATCAGCAAATAAAAGTATGGAAGGAAAGCAGATAAGTAAATTTTTACTAGTCACAAATTTAAAAAGATTGACAGCCTTGTCCCTATCGATGTGCAGAAGCCAATTGCAAATATTTTTTTTCATTTACATTGACACTTGCGGAGTTCTTTATGGCTGCCAGAAGATGATTAAACATTTAAGGAGCCAGGAAGGTAAAGTTTTTTTGAGCTAGCTTTAAATGAGTGGTCCGACCAAGGTAATTTATTCCTGCCGCAGATCGCGATTTGTATGTAAAGTGTGTAAATAAATAAATAAAAATAAAGTGTTTAAAACGCGTAAAATATCAGAAAAAACATTATTTAAATACCATTTTTAAAAAGTAAATACTTTTTGAAATGGGTACTGATCCGGAATTTTCAAATGCTCGAATAAAAAATAAAGAGCGATTAATTTTAAAATGGCGGGTTCGAGCCGAAAATAGAAAAAGTAAAATGGCAGATTCTCTTTCACCCTTTTTGCACGTAGTTCAGCGTACCGTGGCACGATAAGCGCTCAAAGCCAAACTCTTTTTTCCATTTTTATATGAAAAAGTAGGTTAAAGACTTTTTCGATTTCCATTTAAACTGCCCCACAACCAATTAAGTCTTCGTTAAACGCAACCAAACGTTTTTGTTAATCTTTCGCAATTCTGAACAAAAATCTTATTTCAGTCGATGGACGGCGTTAAACATAAAGGAACCATTATCCACATCTGATAAATAAATTCCAGTATTGAAATTAATTGCAACAGAGAGGGAAAATATATGATTTTTGAAAAGGGAATATGGAAGTCTAGGTGTTAACATATTAAATCATCTATCGTTGGCTTGGGATTTTCCTTTCATTTTCTTCTTTCCTTCCCACTCCCTCCTATTTTAATAGTATAATGTAAACTTTTGGTTTGTTTTTGATTCAAATTTTGCATTAAATCATATGATCCTGTATTAAAAATCATAGAATATTTCCATTAACTTCTTATTTTCTCAAATAGAACGGTTTGGGTAGGTAGTTTATTTTATTTTATTCAGGATTTTTACAGCTTTTACATAAAAAATGAGTCGAAATATATTAATAATACAAGAGCCAATAAGAAAAGTTCACTGTAAATCTTCTAAAGAAGAATATATACGAAAAGCGTTTACATAATTTTATGTGTGCGACGTTTGTATTGATGTGTCTGTATATGAAAGAGGGTGTATGAGCGTGGGTGAATGAATGTGTGGGGGTGCATATGCGTGGGCGCTTAAGAAAAAAAAGTAACTGTAAACGTGTATTTATATTACAAAGGGTATCGGAGAGAACTTGGAAGGCAGTTTGACTATAAAATAAAATACAAAAATAAACAGTTTATATACAATTTCAAAATCTTTTTGACTAAATTTTTCCTAAGTAATGTTATGATGCTTTGATTGTATTTTTAAAAAGTATGGTGTGTTTCAAACCCTTATTCCGAATAAAGCAATTTATTTAAAAATTTCATTGATAATTGAAAAAATTTGCCTTAACGCAATATTTGAATGTAAAATGAATATGTATATTACGTAAAGTGTTAAATAAATAAATCAATAAATTGTCTGTTTTACATAAGTGGCGAGTAATTAGAGCTGAAACCTTTATTGGTGTGGGTGAGATTCATCGGGCTGAATTGTTCCACCTACTTGGCAACGCTGAAAATGTTATTTATTTTTTTAACTTCTTTTCATACCAGTTAGTGAAATCAGCAATATATTGAATATGGCCAAATGTGTGTAGACATGACTGAATTTTACTCGGACGAACCTCATCCACATCAATAGAGATTTACGCTCTCTTATTTCACAAAAGTCAATAGATGTTTAAAAATCAGAATGGTGAATGTTACACAGTGTGTAAAGTGGCCACTAATGACCAATGACAGGTCATAAGCCTTGTAAATGCCTAGACTTTCATATTTCCCTCCTTAAAAAGGTTTTCCATTTCTGTTGTTCACAACAGAGCACAAATAAATAAAAAAAATGGCAAACATTTTTTTTTTGAATACATACTGGCACAATTGAATAAAATAAAAATAAAGAAAATTAAATCAAGGACAAAAAAAAATAACTACCTCAAGACAAGATCTGGTCTATCTTAATAATTGTTTAAGTCTAGAAAGACTTACACAAAAAAGTCCAGATCCTGTCTCGAGTTTGCGATGCGACACAATCGGGACATTGGTGCATACAAGCCTTAGTTTGTGATGTGCTGATCAAGGATTTGCACATTATTATTTCGCAACCAGCGGATCGTAACATTGAATGCCACTTGTTTCAGTAACAATGGTCCATCAATTAAGCCATTTAGTAAATTAAACATAAATACAGAGTCAATGTTATTTGATAATTAAAGAGTTATAAATAGTGTGTGGCTTGGCTTACTGTTGAAAAATAAACTCACCGTGATATCAACAACCTAGCCACATTGTCATAAAGATGGTCATAAACTGCTCCGCATTATTGATTTTAATGAGAAATGCGGAAAAAGTTTCCTAACTATAGTAAAACGGTAAAAAAGGTTACTCGTAAAGAACTTTCATACTGGAGATTGTAGACGATATATTCAATAGAATAAAATCAGTAAGAAAGTAGCGGGTAAGTGTATTTATTGATAATACAAATAATTATCTTTTGCGGCAACCACATTATTTATGCAAAGCAAATACGTAAAAAGTTCAATCGATTCGGTTGAGCACGATATAATAATGCTGTGATATAAACAGTCTTAAATTTCCACGCAAAAATTACGAATTGAAATAATACGCAAAAACTATGTTTGGTCTCCTGTTTTTTCGTAAATATAGGAGATTCAGAACTTTTACATTGAGACAACAAATTTGAGAAATAAAATGCAGAAGCTCTAAAAGTTAAGATTTTAAATGGCATTCAAATAAAACACATATTAAAGCGACTGGCATTTTGGAAAATCAACAAGTTTTCTCGAAATCGTCAAACGTTTAGTCCAGAGGATCGATAACCCCCAAAAGATGGTGTTATTCAAACGAAGAGTAATTGAATTTTATATTTGGATTAATTGTGTAACACTGTTTATAGCAGCATTGTTAACGCACAAAAAAAAATATTGTAGTTCATTTTTTTTATAACTGATTTTTAAGCAATTTTTTGCTGTATATACCCACTTAGGGTAAACTTATACAATAATTTTCTTTTGATTAGCTTCACACATTTTTTGCAAGGCGTGTCATATTGGGTTAGATTATGAAAAATATTTTTTATATGGTAGGTACATGTTCGTACAAAACAAAATTACCTCTCGCTTTTTTATTTGGGTGGTTCCATGTTTAATCTACCTGACAAGAATTGGAATTTTTCGGTCCCTTTTACGCATACAAAAAGCTCACTCAACTTACAAATAAAAAAAATTCCAAACGGACTTTGGATAAGAAAATTCTCCATATGAAAGTTTTGTGTTTTTTTTCCAAAATGTAATTCTGCCAAATTTTTATATGCGTTTGTCATATAAACGGGAGTTGCATTTCGTTTTTTATATTTTACCAAAGTATAATGTCAAACAAACAAACAATAATGTCAATAAAAGAGCATTTTTACAAGTCAGGAATAACGTTCAAAATATAATATGAATTAAGAGTGTATTCTTATGATTCTAATGATATAAATAACTATCAATGAGTTTAAAAATGAGCACATACAAAACAAAATTTGGCATGACGTCATTCTGACGTCTCGCGTCATGGTTACTTACTGCGCTACTAATAAATATTGAGCAAGAGTATGGCGCGAAAACGTCATACATGCCATTTGTCGTATTTTTTTTGCTTATTTAAAAATATAGAAAAGGTGAAAAGACCCTATTGTTCGATTTTTTTTCAATGAATTTATTTTACACCATTTTGTGTATGATCATATTTTTACAGGAAATACTTAGTTTTACCCCATAAAAAACTATCATGATTTCATTTACTTAAAAAAAACAATATTTTATTTATTTTGGATATCACAATAGTACAAATATAAAATCATAAATTTAAACCAACAACAGAAATCCACAAATAGGTATATTCTATGTCTATTGAATACATTTTAAATTGCTGTTTGAACGAATTATTTTATGGGCACCTTATATAGATAAGACCTTAATTTGCTTTTGAAGGAAAAGAAAGAAAAACACATTTTAATTTTAAATAAAAATTTGAAAATAGGTTTGTCATGGAGTAGCTCACCAATTTTAGAGACATTTTGAGCAGGCGTAAATCGCGGAAGTCTATTCACGAAACAGTTTTGACGAATTTTTTGTCCGACATTCCGCTCGTTCGCCGACTGACCGATAAGTCGTGACACCAGATCGCGCGAGATACAGTCAGATAGATATAAAACGACATTATTAGCCTGTCGAACTCAATAATTGACACTTCGCTTCTGCCAGAAGTCTTTCTTTGTCAGTCGGTAAATGGTTAAATCATCGGTCATGTCGACAGACCGAAGGCCGGTCGCATAAAAGATTTGTAACGATAAATCAAAAATAATTGAGTCTATTTATGCGCTTTGTACCTAGACCGCTTTATAATGTTTTCATTATTATACTTGGAAAGGAAAAATGACACCTTTGATTCATTATAACTGCTGCGTTAGTCAGTATAAATATTTTAAAATATGTCGTTTTGATGAGTTTGTCGGCGCCATGGCCGTATGGTTAGCGTTGTAGGTATTTGACTAACGTTGATGATGTTTTGAATTCGATTAACGAAAAAATCAACATGTAAACATATTTACTAAACGAGATATCTTATGGTATTATTTTTCAATAATGTAAAATAATATTTTTGATTTGAAAATGATTAAAAATCACTTTCTATAACAGTAGAAAATTTACCGAAAATAATGAATTCGAAATAAAATCTTTATACGACTAACGTTGATGATGTCTTTTATTCGACTAACGAAAAAATCAACATGTAAACATATTTACAAAACGAAATATTTTACGGTATTATTTTTCAATAGTGTAAAATAATATTTTTGATATGAAAATTATTAAAAATCACTTTCTATAACAGTAGAAAATTTACCGAAAATAATAAATAAGAAATAAAATCGTTCTCATTTCCCTACCTGAACTCAGTAGTGCATAGGTCACTACATTGATAGTGTCCAGAGCGAGATCCAATTACCCCTAATATATACCTGTTGTGCGTGCAAGCGAGGAACTTGGAAGACCTTGACAACATCCTAAGTCTGTCTAATTTGGGGATTAAAAACAGCTATGCTCGTTGGCACTTCGCTCCTTACAGTACCTACTGGAACAGTTAAGCAGAATAACAAACACAATTGTAAGAAATTAGGTTCGTTTATTTATCACAACAATTACTTTTGAAAAGGGACAAAATAACTAGCGATGAAACCTTGGCGGGGGGTGGTGCCCCGTCCACGCACTCAACTCAATAAAAGATAAGGTCATTCACATACTAGCCACACGTTCGTAATCAAAATATTGAAAAGCGAAAAAAAAAATTGTTTCCTTCCACCGAGGCGCCTTCCGGGATTCGGCGCCTAGAGTGGCCGCTTCGTTTGCCCTATGGTAGAAAAATATAAACACTCGTTCAGCAACACAAATCGACTGTATTGTCCCAAAAAACGTAGTACTTTATACAATTGGTACACATTTTATTTATGTTTTTATGTATTTCATTGCTTTATACTTGTATTTTATCATATATTATACTATATTATTTATGTTTAAGTAACATGTATTCTTGGCACTTTATATTTGTATAATAACAATTTTTTTTTTAATGTTACTGTTTTATTAGTTTAGGAGGACTTGTGCTCTAAAATATAAAAATTTTCCATCTAAGAACAAGCTGAGCCATATTAGATGGAGACTATCATAAACAGAGAACACTCCGTTTTCATTTGATATTTATTAGTTTTATATAGATTCCCTGTTATTAATACTAATTTCATGCAATAAATATGTTAAAAAAAAAAAAAAAAAATGGTAGGGCCAGCCCTGCAGTATCAGTTAAGAATAAGATGATAAGTCTTACGCTTTACATCCAACCCAGGGGCCATGAAATTATTGCATCCAAAATCTTCGTTTTAAATAAACATGTTAACCCAGGATCTCAAGCAGGGTAAGCAAATACCCTTTTTACTTTTAAAAAAAATTATTGCAACACATAAGAAAAAAAAATTGAAAATAAATATGGAAGTCTAGGCATTAACAGGGCTGGTTTAAGTGGCCACTTTAAGCACTGTGCAATATTCTTCCTATGTTTGAACATCCACATTTCCTCCACTCTTCCATCTGTTGACTTTTGTAAAGTAAATTGTGGTGTGAAATTCATCCAGCTAAACCAATTCACTTACTAGCCAACGTCTGAAAATAATTTTCCAATTTTTATACTCCTTCTGTTACCAGGTAGTTAATTCGACAATGTTTTGAGTATGTCCAAATGCTTGCAGACTGGCTGGATTTCCACCCTATTTCAATTTTGCCCGAGAGTCGTTATCGAACACCCGTTAAGATTTCTAGTTCTTTTTCACACACAGCATTGTTCATTTCGTCCGGATACGGATTTATGTAACGTTTGATGAAGAAAAATTGAGACGTTGATGAAAATTTATATCGACTCTCTCTAAGATCTCTGATTATTCCCATGTAGAGGGTCAATATCGATAAAAAAAACTTGTATATTAAACTGTTTTATACAAAAATACATGTGTTGTAATGTTTTTTTTATCAATATTTGTCATTAAAGATGTCAAATAGTTAATTGTTACGCCATAAAACGGCCAAATAATTACTCAATCTAATCTAAAGATTTTTGATCCTAATACCAACAGTGCGTACGACCCGGTGAATTTTTTTACAATTTTTGTCCCTGACAACTTTTCATGCCTTGCTTGCTTGCTGATCCAACTATAATATATATAGGTAGAAAAACAAAAAAGAAAATCCCTTAATCTTTCTAAATTAATTAAGGCCATTTTCATTTTTAGTTAGATGACCACCTGGCCACGGTTAAGAAACCCTCATATGGGTACCAAGACAAACGATGCCCATGCATTAAAAATGACTTATGTGTTCCTATATTTACCGTTGCGCAATTTGCATCGTGCACGCGACTCTTATTATGCTATTACCAAATCTATGATACTCCGCCGTATTTATTCCTCATACGATTGCTTCATCACTTATTAGTATTAGCTATTACTATCATCATCTAAACATGCTTCAGGCAAACAGTAGTACAGACTGACCGTTATTACTTTTGTACTCTAAGACGAAACTGAAAACGAACAGACAACGAAACGAAACGAACGTATAAAAATACTTTGTTACGGTATTTTTATGCTTTCCTCGAAATCTAATTATTGATTTTTAGCACTTTTATAGTTATATTATTTATATTTTTACACCATAAGTCTATAACGACAGTGAGAAAATTAAGTGTTTTTTTTTATTGTTAAAAGACTTGTTTCGTTTTTTAAAATATCACTTAAACTCTGAACTTCATGTCAAAAAAAAAAAAAAAAAATGTAAATAGGGGCTAGATTTCTTATTGTCCATGCGCTCTTTAGCTGCAAGACGTTCTGTTATCTAGCTCATATATATCATAATTGTAATATTTCATAATTGGAGACGAGGAACTAGAATCCCAACCGTCCATGCGCTCTGTAGCTGCAAGACGTGTTGGGATATTTATTTATTGTACAGCGCCCTTTTACAGGTGATTTTCACAAAAATGGCGCTTTATAAATTATCCAAACATTATTATTTATTATTATTATTATTAGCCAAAAAAAAAAAATATGTATCGTATTATCGGCGCCATAATATTTTTTTTTGTAATTTAAAAGTTATTCCGTCCGTGACGTTACAAGTTCCATCGGAGAGTTCTGCTAACTGTGACGTAGGTCGTAAGCCCTGTAAATACCTAGAAATCTATATCCCCTTCTCAAAAACGTTTTCACATTCGGTTGCAACAAATTTAGTTCAAAGTAGTTGATTTTTTAAAAATCATTTTTGGTAATTCAGTCCTTGTCTTAAAAATTTGGATAAATTCAAAATATTCTTGAATTTTTTCATACAATTTCACTTAAAAATTAAATGCTCTAATTTTTACCGCGTGTAAAAAAACGTTTTTTAAATCCGATTTCCCGTCGCACTGAACTTCTTCATTACGTTATGTAATATGTCAAGAAAGAAAATCTTTACAAACAAAACATAAATATATTTAACAATGACAAAACGAGGACAATAATATAAGGCAATAAAGTTTATTCTAAATCATGTTAATTTCTACGTACTGAAACTTCGGAGTTTAGCCTTATTAATTCCTTCTGCATCCTATACAATATTGCATAATAGTGATAATTTAAAAGGATTAACGTAATTATCCCAAATAACTCCAAGTTGTGTAAATATTATTGTGCACACTGTGGAGATTAAGTAAAAAAACGATTTTGAAGAATAACAAAAAAGGGAAAATAAAAAGAAATTGGTTGCAACAGAGTTGTGCATTTACTTTGAGCATGCATAGTTGTTTTTGTTTATTTCATTAGGTATTAAGTTCTACTGTAATTCTTTGATTAATTAAGTTAACTAAAAACTATTTTATTATTACTACTAATAACTGTTTACAAATATAAAATACAATAAAAGCTTACCAGTGTTTAAAAATACTCATTTAGTTTACTTATTTTTTTCATAAGGAGGCATACAAGTAAACTCCTTAGATTTTGTTGAAAAAATTGTTGGTGATCTTCAGGAATGTTGACAAAATGCAGGAAAATTCCGCGCGTCTGGGTCTTAATATTAATACCAAAAAACTCAAATTTTATGCAACAACTCTTATCCTGACCCTGATCCGTTTTTCTAAAATAATGGGCAGAGGATTGAGAAAGTTGACCAGTTACCATCAAATCACGAATTAAATAAACAAAGCTCTCATTATACTTCTCAGAGTACAAAAATCAATACAAGATTAATCAAATACACAAGGTATTAACTTTAACTCTATTTTAGTTTCCCAGTTTCACAGAAGACAGCTTTTTTTTCGTAAAAATTCTTAATAAGTGCTTCGAATAGAGGGCTATTTTTTGTACATTAAAGTTTTAATACTATTATTAGATATTAGAGATTTAATACTATTATTAACAGAAAACTAAAATCCAAAACCACTTACGGAATTATAATAAGATTAAAATGGAAATTGTAAAGAATATTCAATTGATCTAGCTCTTAAATCTTGATTAAATACATATTAAAATAAATTATAGGTGTGTCCTCGAATTTGAAATACGATAAGCAGTTACTTATAAACATTTAAGCCAATATGCAAATAAGATAAAATCACATATTTATCTAATCAAATTCAGTTATTCTTCATATACAATATACCCCGTGACTAAAGACTCAAGATCGTATCTAAGCATCAGAGGAAAATTGTCGTAAGTGCTCTTTTGACCATAAAAAAAGACAATTTATAAATGAAATAATTCGTTATTTCAAATGATGACGGAAATTCAGCAAAGGCAATAAATTTAGTTTAAACAACCCTTTCAATCAATATTTCACGTCCATTTCGCCAGAAATCGAACCCAGGACCACAAAAACAGTTGGCGAACGCGCCAACTAATACACAAAAGAGGTGGACTTATCTCCGCTAGATTTCATTAGTCATGATTTTTACCTGGGAGTAGTAGTTGAGTTGAAAGCACTCGTCCGGGATTTTGGTTTTATTTAACACGCATAATACATTGTATTCTAACCCGGACACAGAAAGAATAAAAGGGGAATATGATTAGAAAATCAAATATTACTTGAGTCACGTGCAGCAATCCATTAATATAAATATACAAACGTAAAATAAACATCTAACATATTAAAAAAAATCAATGGGTCTATTACAGATTTTTACTGCTTTAATTGTTAATTACTGTAATCAGTGGGAAAATAAGTGAAAATAATAACAAAATGGTTCACTCAGTAAGGAGAACGTTAGTGAGGGTTCGTGTTAATAAGGATATGTACATATGTATATCCGGGGTGAATCGCCCATATAAGCGATTATGCGCAGCTTACCATTTATTTATTAATTAATTAAAAATTACACTTGTTTAAATATGAATGAACTTATTAAGGCTTTTTAGGCTGGGTCCGTGACAAATCATAAGAATTAACAATAAGAAATGCATAGTAAAATTAATAAGATTAAATTATAATGACCTTTGATGCAATAGAATAACTATCTTGAAAAATAAGGTATAAGTAATAAATAATTGAATTCCAAAGATTACAATGTAAAAAAGATAGTCAGATATAAATATTAAAATATAAATTTTACAAATTTTCATTCAAATATACAAAATAATAGTATCATTGAAATCAATGGAAAAAGAATATACATATATAAACAAATATTTATATTTATATATGTGAAAATAATTGAAATGATAGTTGAGATATGGTTTCTAGAGACTCACTCTATACTATAGTAAAAAATTGGAGTAATAAATAATATGCCAAATATGAGTGAGTACCAAATTAAATAATACAAAAACACTTAATGAAAAAACAAAAAATATTTATTAAAAATGTCAATTTTTGCTTGTCACTAATCTCAAACTTTTAAATAAAACTGACTGAAAAACTTCGTCCCTATCGATGTGCCGCAACCAATTGCAAACATTTTTCTTAAATACATTATATAGGACTATCGATAATGTTTAAGTAGTTATAATTATGAGGAAATAAACAAGTAATTTGTTATTCATTATAAATTACAGTCATCGTTTATGTCTTCCTCCAAAAATAAACAAAAACATCGACAAATAGCATCAAACGCCTCAGTTAATAAAAAAAGTAGCAGTTTTACTCAAGCTTATTTCTTCATACAAAAATGTGAAGGTTAATTAAATTATTAAAACGCAATTCTTGTTATTTTCTACTTAAGTAAGCTTGCAGATTACATAAATTATTTGAAGATGTCTATTTGAAAAATAGTATTTCGAACATGATTTCTTAAGGACTATTTTTCTTTCATATGATACAGTTTACATATGACATAATACGTGTGGCGTTCGAAGCAACCCTCTTTGGCATTATTTATTTCTAGAAGGAATCGACACAGTGCTTAGTTTCGTTATTTCAATCATAATGGAAACATATCTACTAAAAGTTAATGTCATATTTTTTAATTAATTTTTGTAGCAGTGTTGCGTCAAAATAATTTATTATAGAATATCGCCACATAATATTGGCGAAGTTAATAATAATTGTTTGAGTTAGTTTGATAGATTACTGGTAATAATATTTTATTGTCAACCTATGAAGTAGAGAGATGATGTTCACAGAAACACAGAAAAGGTAGCCATGTAGGTATTACTATTATATACCTATGTGTAGGAACAAATTTATGAATATTTTTTGTAGCTTACCTATAAAAAAAATCACCGTTCGCTACTGATGTTTGCGTATAAGAAATGTGTGTGATGTTTTTCGATTTATCTATGTAATTGTCCAAGCCCGTTGGAAATGTGATGGGTGATAAACCATGTAAGTACTAATATTCTAGGAGAGGCAGTATTACAAGCTTTTGAAAAAAATCAAAAATCACCAAATAAAAAAACGCTTTCACAAGTAATCAATTGTTTTGCTTTGGAAGTGATTTAATCAACGAAAAGAACAGCTACAAAAAAAAAAAAATTTTTTTTTTGGTTTAATATTTACATAGGACTGTTTGCCCCTGAGGTGGAGATATACAAGAGAGAGAATCGGTCATAGTCGATCCAAGGTCACTTTTTACAACTGTTACTGTAATTATTATTTGATCAACACTGGACCAAGTTGAAAAAATCGTGTTCCGAGAAAAAATGAACATAAAGCATCGAGCAAATTATACGACACCCATTGTGTGGTTTAGGGTAATAGAAGAATAGAAATAGATTAACCGTAAAATTAATATTTTTTTTCCTTAAACTTAATATATTGTGAAGGTCAAGTATTTGCATATCATTTAGATACCATCAAAATTATTGAAAGTATTATGATCCATGGATCTAAGAAAAAGAGAACAAGAATACAAACGTTATTATTTCACTTACAAGATTTGAAAAAAGCCGTTAAAAAGACTTGTATTCAAGGTTTTTTGCTTAACTAAAGGAATTTTAAGTTTGTTTTCAGACATTAGATCTTCTTTATGTTTATTTATATCAATTTACAAAAAAGTCCATATTAGAACACACAAACACAAGTTAAATTTAAACTACATACAGCGGACAAGAGTATACAGTATAGTTACAGATAAATAATTACTTTTAAACATTTGGTAAAGTATCCAAAACAAAATACTTTTATTGGATTAAATATTAAATTCATTTTTTTAAATAAACAAGACTGTATAATGTGTAATGTGTGTAATGTGAATCGTGGAAATAGATTCACCTTTGCGTTTTAAAAATAATTTTATGATAGCGGATAGTAAATTCATTCTCCAAACTGACTGACTTTGCAGCAATAACCGATGAACCGGAGATTCAGTCTGTTTGTATAATATACTCAAATAAATGTCTATTTTCGTTTATTTTTACTGAATTTTTGTACCTCACAATGTGTGCCTATGTAAGATTTACAAACCTAAAATAAATATCCTTTTTATTACTTTTTTTCTACACATAAATCTTTTACTTTAAATCTTTTATTCTTGTTTTTTTACCATACATTACTTTTACTAAGTTTTACCATAACAATAAATTATATTTTCTTTATATTATATAACATTGCATGAAACTTTAATTTTGTACAAATTGGCTACGGCTGTTAGTTATAATAATAAATAAATATGAGCCATCGGATGCGGCCAACAATCTATTAGAAATGTACTCAGAGCAGAAAAAATCAACATGTAATAACACTGACCTGGTGTTAAGTCCTCTTTCTTGTCGGTGATCAGCTCTCGCTTCAGGGAAATCGATGATCGGGAACACTGCAGGCACACAATTTCGTCTGGAGGCGACGGATGATGGTAAACGGCGATGGATGATGAAATGTTTGCGGCGTTGTGCGAGTTTAGACGAAGTTACATTAACTTTCACGACGAAAATAGTAAAATACCTTTGTCAATACAAAAGGCGTTTGAACATAACTCGTTGAAAAAGCGAAGAGAAGCGCGTGGGCCAAACAGTGGAGCAAAACCAAAAATGTCCCGTCAGGCGTGGCAAACTCACAAATCCAAAATTAGGCAGTATCCACTTAAATATGATTCTTCTGGTTAAAGTACATCGAAATAAATAATTGGCTTAAATAGTACCAATAAAAGTATTTTATTTTGGATACCTCGCTAAATTTAAATATGGGATTCTGACAAAACACTGCATACACAATATATAAATATTTTTTCAGTTTGCAGATTTGAAAAAATAAGAAATATTCATGCATTCAAAATCAAAAATGTAAACGAAAGCCTTTTTCATGTTATAAATACTATTATGTTGAATTAATATTTTATGTATTTCAAGAAGATTAACTTTTTTAATGAACATTTGCTTATTAAAATGGTTAAAGTATAAAGTTTGAGTTAGAATGGAATTATATTACCGATGAATTTCTAAAACACTTTTCTATATAAACAAAAACCTACATTTTCACTGTTAGAATAACCACATTCTCTAAAGAATGAAAGAGAAAATATGAAAGAGCCATGCCATTGAGCATATAAAGTTCTCTGACAGGATAAAAAACACAAAAACACGTAGAAGATCGGGAGTACCGGACGTAGTTGAAAGGGTGGCTAAGTTAATGGTCGTTTGTGGGACATGCTGTTAGACCAAAAGACCAAAGATGGACTAAAGGGTAGTCAAGTGGAAACCTCGCGGAGATAAAGTAGTAGAGGGAGACCCCGCACAATGGTCAGATGATATAAAGAAAATTGCTGGTGACTGGACATAGAAAGCGCAAGACAGTAGAGTATGGGGAGGCTTAAGTTCATCAGTGGACAAAAATGGCTGGGTGATAAAAACAAAAACCTGACGAAGAAAAAAAGTAATTTATTAATAGATATAAACGACATCGACTTCATGAAGAAAGTTTTTTGTTTTAAATTGACAAATAATGACATGAAATAAAGGACGTAGTCTATCCTTATCTACTCAATCCATTACATTTTCACCTCTAATCATTAATATAGTAAAACATTAATAAACATTCAATATGTGTTACCATTGAGCAACAGTATTTCTTGTTCAACATGTCTATTTCTCTATTGTTTGCGAGTCTTAAAATGACTTATATCCTTGGAAAATAAAGGTCATAATATAGCTAAACATATTGTTATATTTTACGCAAAAAGTCTTCCTAGGTGTATTATGAACAAACATATAAAAGTTAATCGAAGGGAAACAGGAAAAAAAATCACACACGTAAGCGCGCTTTGAAATAAATTATACCATTGCCTGTATTGATTAGGTAAATCCAGAAATTGGTTAAAAGGCTTACGGTCACGTTTTTTTTCAAATACGTGAGTTACCCATAATAATATTAAATAAAATAACACTTCCGTTATTTTCTTTCACAATTATTACCAGATAGTAAATAATGTATTGAGTTTAAAATCAAAATGAAGTATTATTAGTAAAGGTACAAGCGCGTTACATTTAGCTGACCTTAACAGCTTTCGAACTCTCCATTTGTAGTTTTATATGACTATCTTACGGCATGAAATTATTGAGGAAGTAATAATCCGTAGCGTCAAAAGAAGGAAGCTAAAATTTGTTTAAAAAAAGTCCTTTTTATACCTGTCACCATTGGTTATTTATGCTTTATTAAGTAAGTTCATAACATCTTAAGAACTAATATCAACTTCTAATAATATTATATTTTTTTATCAAATTTTTCAATAACATATTTTTTAAAATTATTTTTATATATTTCGATTTTTTCTATTTCCTTTATTTCTTCAGATAACTCATTATACAGCTTCAATCCCTTGTACAATGAGTTTAGAGATTCTGTTTTTCTCCTCATTGGTAATCTTATCTTTTTTTACCCCTTGTTTCATATGTATGACATTGTTGGTTAAATTTTATTATTGTTTTTATTTTATTCACCCCCTTAATTATTTTATGTATAAAAAATTTAATTTCATTTGTTGCTTTTCTGTGAGCAAGCCAATTTTTTGTGTATTTTTTCTACATTAGAATAGATATTTCTTTGGAGTATAATCCTCATCGCCTTATTTTGAAGAATTTCTATATTTTCAATTTCTCCTTCATTTTTATTTCAAATTTCATAGATTAATATTGTATCAAAATACAATTTGAAAAAACTTGATTAGAATTTTTTCCACTTTAATGTAAAAACATTAAAAAATATTTACATTAAAAGTAAGTACCGTCATTAAAATCGAAAGCAAAGCAGTTTAAAAATACAAAAGTGTTACTTTAATCTGAAAGCCGTTCTGCTCTGATAAATCACCATCACTGTCTATCTGGATTAATTCTTTAATTACATTTGACAAGATCAATGTCTCACTGAAGAAATTACTTGACTGCGTCAACAAATAAAGGTGTTTTTGGACTTAAACATTTGATAAACTATTTAAGTTCAATAATGAAAACAAACAATAAATCATGACATTTTTTTTATTTTATTTTTTTTTTATTTTTATTATATTGAAAACATATTATACATAATTATATACAATATTCCCAAGGAGTTTTTTAAAAAAAAAACTCATTTAGGGACATACAGATAATAATTTTTTTAGAGACGTTTTTAAATTTTAAACTATAATATTATTTAACAAAAGCAGAAAAATTAAAATTATGATATACTACAAATTAAAAAGGGTATGAAAAATACTTGAAAATAACAGAATAAACAGAATACTAGGCAAGGAAATAAATTCAAAATAATGTTTACATTATGCAATCTGGGAAAGAAAATTGAAAAAGTTTAAAAATTACATGGATGTATATATACATACTGAACTAGTACAAAATAAAATCATTTTTTTTAATTAACAAAATATGCGCACACCCAATACAGGTTATTTTTTTTTATCAAAAACGTTGAAAAAATTGAAATTATGTATACAAGCCAAAAAAAGTATATAAAAAGAAAAAAACACAAATAACATTTAAATAGTATTAAAAATTACATAAACATTTTCAAAAAAACAATATCTACCGTGTTAAAAATTAACACGTAAATTTATTAAATATATAAAAGACCAATTATATATTAATCCACAAAGTCGGAATACTCAGTATACAATTTCATCGCCTTCGCTATATCCTCAAAAACAATGACATTAATCAATAAATTAAATGAATTTACAAAAAAAAACAGTACCTGGATGGAGAATTCAAAATTATTTTATATGAATTATTTTTAATTAATATTATCTGAAGGACCTTTTACGTGATTACGGAGAAAATACAAGAGTTATTTTAATGAGTTTAAATCGGAACAACCATAGATGGCTTCAGCCAGACAACAGAATTTGATTTACAATACGGCACTACACGATGTAGGAGTACCGCTTTACCCACCCTCAAACTACTGTAAGTCTTCCTTAATTCTGGCGCCTTCTTTAATGTTTAAATTAGCAGGACGATAAGTTTATGCTTCTACCAGATAAGACAAATCAAATGCATGGACGAAAATTTTCCGGTTGATGCCGCTCTTCTATCGATATATGCGTTTGTAGTGTCTAGAGTCGATTATTGTAATAGCATTTATGCAGTATCTACCAATGAATAAAATGACTCGCTTAATTTCTGTATCAAATACCATAGCGAGAAATATTTTTAGAATCTCGAAATTCAGTCACAATACTCCACTACTTTGGGGAATACACTGGCTATGTTTTTTTCCAGAGGGTGGAATACAAACTCTGTTGGCTTATTTCTAAGACACTGAACAACCCTGGTGCGGAATATCTAAAAGGACTATGCATTCCTCGATGACAGACGTCTAACGTTTAGATCAGCTACATCCTATGGCGAGAGAAAAAGTTATTATAAACGCAACCAGCACAATATAATTCGGTGAACGTGGATTTGCAGTCGCAAGTCCTATGACATGGAATGCTCTCCCAGCAAAAGTGCGAAAGTGTGGTAGTGAAGAGATGTTGATGAAAAAACTTAATTTTTTTTCTAAATAATTTGAATACATCCGTAGCATGTGATAACAAAATAAATAATTTAATTTAAATTAGACATTTTAAAATTTAAACATTTTAGAGAAGGAAACACAAAAATCTATATATGGGAATTTAGAGTGAAATAATTCAATCAGATGAATCAAATAATATTAAGGTTTAAAATATAAACACGTATGTAAATAAATATTATAATCTGCATGTCCCTAAACCAGCTTTTTCCAAAAACTCCCGGGAATATAATATTAAGGATGAATAATATGTTTTTTGTGTATTAGGGAGCAAGCTGGCTCCCTCACACACAACACCACAACACACCGCACCAGAATACACAATCCAATCGTTATTGTATTCTGGGTTTTAAAAAGATCTATTGTTTGTTTGAGTAAATTAGCACAATTTCTCAATCAAAAACATTTATAAGTATTTAAAAAAAAAATCAGTGTCACATATTGAACCTTTGATAGCACGAGCAATACTATAAGTTTGCCATTTTTTTTGTAAAATATTAACAAACACCAAACAAGTACTGAATTTCGTCCCTTAGGGAGTAATAACAAAAATAGAAAAAAATTTGGAAAAAGAAATATGGATGTCTAGGTTTGTTACAGTGATCAGTTTACACACACAGATATAATGAGTGCTTATATATTTATAAACAATTAAAGGGGCATGTTAAATATGTGAACAGATGGAAAAAAAAAGAATTATAATTTATGCTAGAACTATGGAAGAAAGTGTGTTGTGCATGCACGTTGCGTTATGTTATTTATTTATTTACTGCCATTGTCCATTTAAACAATTCATAGGGATAAATATTAGCATCTAAGAACAGTAAAAAATATTAAAAAAGAATAAACAAAGCGTTGATAAACCTAAATAATATCAAGACAAGATCTGGACTATCTTGTTTTTTTATTGATATTTCATGTCAATTATGTTAGGAATCAAACCCTAGACCTCTTGCCCGGTAGGCGAACGCGTTGCCCATTACACCACGAGGTGGATTATTTTATTCGGTTCGATAGCCGAAACCTTTATTGATGTGGGTAAGATTCATCCTACTGAATTATTTCACCATATGAATTTTTTTAAATAGGGAAATATCACTTTAAAAAAAATAATTTTTAAAGCAATACATATCTATAAAATACTATCTGGTGAATTTGCTAATTATTATTTTTGCTAATTATTAGTAGCATAAAAAATACCGCAAAAACGGTGATTCCATTGAAATTTGTGTGGAACAATTTCATAAATTTTGACGTCACAACAACCAAGGCCAAACACGTCGCGTTTTTCTACTAACATATTTTTATTAAATTTCTTTTTTACATTTATGTATGGAAACATTTCTCAACGATATCCATATTGATTTTGAAAATGTAATAAATTATTCAAAATCCATTTGATATATTTTTAAAGGTAATCGTAGTATGCTCGTGGTGTAATGGTCAGCGGGTTAGCCTGCCATGCAAGAGGTCTCGGGTTCGATTCCCGACATGGTTGATGTGAAATATTTATTTAAATGGGTGTTTTCACACTAGAATATTTTATAGTCCCTGGACTGGTACCTGAAGCGAAGACTGATCATCTTACCTTCATGTAGCAAAAATGGTCAAGATACGCTGCGATTGGTGTACCAATGCAGTGTCCTATGCACCATTAGGCGCGGAAAGGGAACGATGATGATGAATCGTAGTATGTGATATTTCTCTATTACTGAAACATGGATGTTCAAACATGGGTGAAATTGTAAATATTACAGTGCGTAAAGTGGCCACTTATACCTGCCAATGACAGGTCATTAGCCCCGTTAAAGGGAAGATTTTCTTATTGACTTCCCCTAAAAATTCTCCATCTCTGTTGTAATGTATCAATGTATGATAACTTATTTGATACTAACAATATAAAAAATGAATAACAGCACTAGATATTCGGTTGCGTAGTTTATGATTAGTATTTCGCTATACGGTTTAAGCGGCCATTTTACAACAACATTTCCTGTTGCAAAACTAAACACCCCGTTTTTATTGCTTTACAATTTGCACTAGAATATAAAATGATCATTCCAATTAGGATGTTATTACACCTGTGAGCTCGTGCGACTGAAATATAATACCCAGAAACTTGTTTTTTCATAACAATTGTATCAATAAATACCGAACCGTTTTCTTATCACGATATGCAACAGAAAAAAAACAAACAACTCTTGGCGTGGCCTTGCGACCGGAAAACATCGGCATCTAGGCGTTTGGCATGTTAGTTAAGTAATTGTTAAAACGCCCGATCATCTCTCATTTGAGTAAAACTGCGTAGCTACAATAATTAAGTTTGATTTATTCCACGTAGGCGTGTATATGAGCATTTATTGAAATTCAACAGCACAAAGAAAAAAAATGAGTGTAATAAAAAAGCACATATTGATCGCCATATTTGAAAAAATATTTAAAAATAAAAAATAATTCTAAAAACTGATTAAAATAAGATTTAAAAAGAACAATGGTAGAAAAGGTTAAGGTTAATAGAAGTCCTTCTATATTACCTTCTCTTAGATGTTCTTCATCTCTGTTGTGAAATGTTAATATAAACAGCTCCCCAGAGAGTTGAATCCAGTCCTTGTCTACAAAAAATTGGACAAACTCAAAATATTGTTGATGAATTACCTGGTCCATGAAGAAGTATAGAAATTGAAAAAATAATATTTTCAGGCGTTGCCTAGTATGTAGGTGAAATGATTCAATTAGATGAATCTCACCCGCATAAATAAAGGTTTCAGCTCTTTAACTTCACAAACATCAACAAATGAAAGAATTGAAGGAATATAGATGTTCAAATATAGGCGGAATGGTGAATGTTACACAGTGTGTAAAGTGGCCACTTAAACCAGCCATTGACAGGTCATAAGCCCTGTAGATGCCTAGACTTCTATATTACCTTCTCTTAGATGTTCTTCATCTCTGTTGTGAAATGTTAATAATTCACCATTTTGCCTATTTTAAAACAGCCACATTTTCACAACTCTTTTGTGAAGTAAATGAGCTAAAATCTTTATCATGTGGGTGAGATTCATCCGGCTGAACCAATTCACCCACTATTCAAAGCCTGAAAACAATTTTTCAGTTTTTATACTTCTACTCATACCAATTAATTCAATCAACAATGCTTTGAGTATGTCCAAATGTTTGTAGACCGAGTGGACTTTCTACCTAGGAAGTTATTTGTATCTAAATTTGTAGCAACAGAGAGTGAAAAAAATTTTGAGAATGGAATATGAAAGTTTAGGCATTTACAGGGCCAACGACCTGCCATAGGCTGGTTTAAATGGCCACTTGGCACACTGGTTAACATTCATCAGAAGTCAGAAGACCTCAGAAAAGATGGTCCGGCGACATAGGGGCAAAAATTGGATGCAAGTAGCAACCGACCGAGAAAAATGGAAGAAAATGGAAAAAGCCTATATCCAACAGTGTAAGACTGAAGGCTGAAGAAGAAAAAGAAGAAACATTCATCATTCTGGCCATGTTTAACAATCCACATTTCCTCAATTATTCCATCTGTTGAGTTTTGTGAAGTAAATGAGCCGGTAATTCAAGTGCATAATGTATCATACGCAAACAAATAGCAAGATAAAAAAATATTACACACTTCGAAAATTTGACGATTTTATTTGTGTTGAGTGCCCAGTTGACTAATCATAAAAATCAACGCCAGGTAAAAACAAAAAAAGGTTTTTGTGTGTCCTTGAAACCGGAAAATATCAAAGTGATCTAATACTCTGTTTTGAAATGACAACTTTTCAGAAGGCAGAATTATTGCAATAATACAATTATCTGCGCGTTCCAATCAAAATGAATCACGGCTGAGTAAATTTTTAACTTAATCATTTATAAAATGAAATGACAAGTAGAATACATTTTGTTAAAATACTATTGAAGCAGACGTAAACAACTAGATGTCTATTTATTAATTCGATTTCTAACTCGGCATTCGGGTTTAATAAAAAACATTATTCTTTGTTATAATTAAAATACAGTTAAATACTTTCATTAAAAAACTTCAAATGTTGCAAACAAACAATTTTTCATGAGTATTTTTAAAAAAAATATTTTTTTAAATATATTTGGAAACCTGTATTTAGTAGCTACTTGGGAAAATTCGTAATTTTTTATCTTGGAAATGGGACTTTTGATCACTGAATTTGGTTTATTAACTTTAAGAGTCCAATCACCATTGTTGTAATGTCTAAGAACAATAGCGCCTGATAACTACTTTTCACGAAAATGTTAAGGATATTTCTATTAAGGTAATCTATTTGGAATATTTCATTCTTCCTGCATTTTGCTTCAAGATTATGGGTGTTTAAACTGACTTCCACGGTTTTGCAATTGTTTACATGTCTTTCCACCATCATCATTCCCTTTTCACCTAATGGTGCATTGGGCACTGCATTGGTACACCAATCTCATCGTAACTTGATATTTTTTTGTTATTTTTTTAAATTTTTATTTTATTTTATTAGGTAATTCAACAAATATACACACTAGAGAACATACAATTTGAAAGCATTTGTCGATACATTTTTACATACATATATATCTTTAATTCAATAATTGTAAAAAGTGATATCTCGGATAATACTTTCAAAAAAGCCAATATATGTATAACTATTATCAAGGAGTGGTTAGATCGAAATCTTCTCTCGCTAAATTCTAATAAAACACTTTTTATTCCATTTTACAACTCAAAATCATCTTCCCCTTGTTTCTCCCTTAGTGTAATGTTTCATAATAAATATTATAATCTTGACATGTGTAATAACTGCGAAAACATGAAGTCTGAAAGATGCATAAAATACCTGGGAGTAATCATTGACTGTCAACTTAAATGGACTAATTATCTTGAAGTAATTGTTAATAAACTTGGATATTTAACCTATGTGTTCAAAAGACTAAGTATTTACGCCCAGCTAAATACGATTAAAATGGTATATTATGCACTTGTACAGTCATCGCTTTCCTATGGGATAATTGGATGGGGGGGAACTTACAACAAACATATTAAACCATTAGAAACTGTTTATATTTTAAATAATTCTTTATATTTTAAATAATTCTTTACAAAAATTGCACTTTTCCCTCTTTCCAATTGCTTCAAGAAGCTAAACTTTTAGATCTAAGACAAATATGTTGTTTTCAATGTTTAAAATATATATTTAAGAACCAAAATTGACTTACAAGTAATTCAAATAGATCAAGTCAAAGAAGGAATCGTGTGTTAGAAATACCATATTGTAAAACGAGGCTCGCACAGAGATATGCATATTTTATAGGCCCAAAAGTTTTTAATTCTTTTTTTACTGAAAATATTTAATTGATTCCAAGCTTTCAAAATTTTTCTTCTTTTAAAAAACATGCACTATCCTGGATTCAAACTAAAGATATAATTTTTTTTTCTATGATTTATTTTGGCCTTTATATAATAAGCAATATTTTTGTGTTTTTTGAAAATATTTTTTATTTACTTTTTTAATTACTATAAAAAACAAACATTTATCTTTTACAGAATATTTTATTTTTTCTTTCTTATGTTATACAAAAATATTATAACTGTCCATTATTTACATATTATAGGAGCAAAAATTCATTAACATTTTCTTATATACCCACGAACAGGCCATGCCTTTGTGGGGTTTCTTTGTTTATAATTTTTCTATTAATATGTATTTCATTGATATGTAATTATGCTTTCCTTTTTTGTTACTCTTACTATTTTTTTATACAACTTTTTTCGTATACTTTTTTAATGTTTTATTATTATGTTTATTGTAAAAAAACAAAAAAAAAGAAAATTAAAGAATTACACAAAATAGATTTATATATTAAGTTGTAACCAGGATTGGTACTTGAAGAGTAAGACTGATCATCTTACCTTAATGTAACAAAAAACGATCAAGATACGCTGCGATTGGTGTACCAATGCAGTAACCTATGCACCATCTGGTGTGGAAATGGGGACGATGAGTGTTTAAATAAATAAATAAAAAAATTACGTGGGATATTTGCCGTTTTTAGACAATATTTGAACCTTTTCGGTTAAACTGCAAATTAAACAAAAACTGGTTTGAATAATTGAAAAAAAAAATTGTGGTTTTTTAAAAATTTGTGTAGTTGTTATACTCTCTATTTTTGGATTCGAATAAATATTCTGTAAACACTACTAAAAACCCATTGAAAAGTATATTCAAAACACATTAAAATTGTCAAAAAGTTATAGTGTCGCTACACTGTAGTAAAAATGCTAATCAAGGGGTAGTTTTGGTTCATTTATGAAGATTGATTTTGACAATAGCTGTTTTAAAACAAATTGATGATAAATTTGATCAATACCTTTCTTCCGAATTCCGTATGACATTAACTATTTTAATGATGTTTTAACTTATATTTACATATAAGTTATTGATTTAAAAATACTTGGTAAACTTCCAGTTATTAATTTGACCAATTAGTGCATTCACCCTCTAATGGGCATCTTTAGACTTGTTTACTTTTACTTTTACTTTTTACTTTTGTCAAGTCTAAAGATGTCCATTAGAGGGTGAAAGCGCTCATTGGTCAAGTGAAAGTGTACCAAGTATTTTAAAATTAAAAACTTATAAGTAAATACAAGTTATTACATCATTAAAATGGAATTCCACCAAGAATTGTTAATAAATAATTTAAATACAATTAACTATTTTATTTTATTTTTGATGTTCATTTTTAAATTTAGAAAAAAACGGTAAAAACTTGGGGTTCAGGATTACAGAGGTCTAAACTACAAAAATTCCAATTGTGAGTTTAGCTCAGTTTCTGTAATACCGTTTCATAAGATCGAAATCTGTATTTGAGTTCATCACAAAACCGTATTTTTGTAATTACCTCTTTGTGATCCTAAATCCTGAAATGTAATTATGGCATCACTGAAAATAAGCTCAACTCAAGTTTCGTAGCTACGTTTAGTTAGCTTTTCTGATCCTTAATCCCCGAATTTACACCCAATACCGAGGTGCGTTGAACAATTCAAAATTCATATTATTTCATTTAAGAATATTTTAATAATTTACAAGAAATAATTGCTCTATAATTTAAATAAAGGATTTTTAAAAAATATATGTAAGTAGTGGTAACATGAATTGAAATGTTTCTTTTTTTGAGTTGACAATCAAAATATAATTTTCAATTATTTTAATTCGCCTTTACGTTTTAACTAGCACGTATACACGTATCAAAAATTAAAATTATCATTCCTGTGTGATTGTGTTGTCCTTGTGTTAGTAGATCAGAATCGAGAAGAAAGCGCGGCATTTATGTTTTTGTTTCCCGCGTAATTCCTGGCGGCAAAAAGCGACGCGCAGGCGCATTCCGAATGCGCGGGAATCCCTTTCGCATTTTTGGCTAATAAATCTGTCCACATCTGTCACTCGCTCTGACCACCTCAGGGGGTCCGTCGCTCTTCATAACAGGAAGAATAAATTTGGCCGGAAATTGGGGTAACAATACGTTTGTAGACACATGAAATAAGATTTTATGGATTTTTAAAAGTGATTTTTGATGTTTAGTAACTATTTATCTTTTCAGATAATGTGGAGTCTTGATTAAAATTCTACTACTACAAAATGTATACCATAATGTACTTTTAAAAAAAAGCTAATCCAGGCAAGCCTTATCTCCCAATTGAAAAACAGTTGTTAGTTTGAATTTATTAGGTTTTTTTTATTTTATATTTGTATCTTTTGAAATATACTTATGTTTTTTGGAATAAAATTTCCATCAACTCTTCTTTTGACCATTCTGTTTTTCGATTGACTCAAAGATATTGCTTTTAGCAATAAGTCTGCTGAAATATTTATTCACTGTACTCGAAGTTTTTAAATAAAATATATTTTTTTTAATAATAAAAAAAGGAATAGCCCGCTACACCTTTATTTTGAGGCTTATCAGCAGATGGGATAGAGAGGATATGGAAGAAAGTAATAAAAAATACACGACAAAACCCAGACTAATTAAGAAAAACATCTTTCCTGGATTTTTTTCTTGCAACTGGCGGGAATTGAACCCGCGACGCCAGTTTCACAGTCGGCCGTCTAATTACGGCGCCTGCCTGTCAATTGGTATGAACTATATTTTCAGTTATTTTTAAAGGAACCACTCACTACGTTTTTAACTTAGAAGATTATCAGCAAGTGGAAATTTAAAAGTAAGTTAAAAAATTAGACTACAATTAACCAATTGAGACAAAAAAAAAAATTTGCAACTGGCGTTGGTTTTCTAATCAGCTGCGTAACGGAGCCTGCTTACATAATAACGTAATCCATTGTTTTTTTGGAAAAAACATAGTTAAAAAAATGGTCACTCTTCCCGAAATGAAATGCTGTCTCAATTATTGTCAATAATCACAGCCACATTTCGCTTTGTATTCGCGACTGAATTACTAAAAGCTGTTTAACACAAATAATAAAATGGCGGAATTTTCTTGAAATGTTGGTAACACTCGCATACCGTGTGAAACGCAGGCCTCAACTTGCAACACATTAATTATTAAGGTAGGTAGGTACTTGCCCAACTAGCATAAATATATTTTACATCAGTTTAAAAATATGGTCCCAGGTCAAGAAAATATAACTTACTGAAATTGCACCATTTTATTTCCACTGATCGGTATTCAATCGGAATACAAAAAATAATTAAAATATTTTAATTAAACCATTAGTCCCAGGTCAAGAAAATATAACTTACTGAAATTGCACCATTTTATTTCCACTGATCGGTATTCAAACGGAATACAAAAAATAATTAAAATATTTTAATTAAACCGAATAAAATATATTCATTCAGTACACGTCAATGTATAAATATAAAATCATATAACTTTTTTTTAAACGTCATTTAATTTTTTAATATTTATGTAATATTTTTATATGAACAAATCAAAGCTTAATTATTGATGTTATCCTATATATTTACATAAACATACAAACATGTATGTGTGTATGTGAGTATTCACATAAATATTTATTTCTATTTTTTTTATTACTTTTATTTATTTTGACATATTTTCAAATTGAGGTTTTAGGCCGTTAACAATTTTACATCGATCGATAAGGTGGTTGGTAGGTTTCTTCATTAACGTTTAAGGAAACAAATAATGTTTGATAATAATTTAATTTAAAAAAAATTTAAATTTTAATTTATTTATAAAAATACATACCAACATATTACAAAAAAAACTTATCCCAAATTCTTGAGGCCAGGGGCACTGTGTTGAGTTGGGACACAACATAGTGGAAAGTAGAAGCACTGAAGTTTAAAAAGTCCACTTATTAACAAATTACAACAGGGAATGAGAATACCTTAATAAAGGGAATATGGAAGTTGGGGCATTTACAGGGCTTATGACCTGTCAATGACTGGTTTAAGTGGTAAAATCAACAAATTGAAGAAATATGGATGTTCAAACATAGGCAAAATTATGAATTTTACACAGTGTGCAAGTGACAAAACATTAATGAGAAGGGAATATGGAAGTCTATGTTTTCCCTCTCTGTTGCAATAAATATAAATATGAACAACTCCCTAGGGAGAAAATCCAGCCAGTCTGCAAGCATTTGGACACACTCAAACATTGTTGAGTCTTACGCTTTATTTATTTATTTAACTTTATGTACATAATGTTATTTGTACATTGGCGGGCTTATTGTCAAATGGCAATTTCTTCCAACCAACCAATAAAATGAAAGTTTTATTTTTATAATTCAAGTAACAGAACATGTTCAATAGAAAAAAAGATTAAAAAGCCAAAGATATTTAAAAATATAAATAAACGTATTTGTTTATAAACTACAATTAATCGAAACTATTACTCAATGAGAAAAAGGAAAATAGAGGAAAAAAGAAAGGAGGAGAGATTAAGGAAGAGAAAGGACCAGTCCAGTATAAAATATTCTAGTGTGAAAAACACCCTTTTAAATAAATATTTCATATAAACCATGTCGGGAATCAAACCCGAGACCTCTCGCATGGCAGGAAAACGCTCTCACCTTTACACCACGTCGCCGAATATTACTTACGATTAAGATTTTTTTGCATCGACATTTATTAATTATTTTCATACAAAAAAACATAATTCGTTAATTTATGACGTAAAATGTCCTTAGCAAAAGTTTTTGTTATCAAAAAAACTGCACTATATCAAATGTTTTATGCATCACTTATATTATGACACGAAAATATAAAAGAAAGTTACTTCCCTACAAGATTGTCTTGATATGCAAGATGATCTTGAAAACTGCTCTACTTATTTAATCCGCTTAAATGAAAAACAATTACCTTTACGAGAATAAAAATCCGATAGATTATTCGTATTCTCTATCGGGTACAATCTTGCAACGTGTCCAAGAAATACGAGATCTAGGTGTAGTTCTGGACACAAAAATGACATTTCAATCATATATTGATAAAATTCGACACTCTCCGATTCCGCGTTTACATTCCTTAGCCAACAAATTTACTTGTGAAATAGACATTTTTAATACGACAATTATCAATTTTAAAACGTTCTTAAATGCACTGTTTGAAACAAATTATTAATGTCGTAATGAAACTTTCTTTTTCATACAATTCATTCTCTGTTTTTGATGTGTATTATTATTATCTTATCTCTTTCTGATATTAATTTATCAAATATTTTTGTGTACCGTATATTATATTATTTTCACATATATACTTACTGTTAACTAATTTTCATTATTTGTTTTTAAGATTAATTTGTTAATAACATTTTTTTATACGTATATATGTGTATATATGTGTGTATATATATATTTAGAATTCTTAACAAGTTATTTACAATTTGTTTTTTAATTTTAACATTGTTCTTATATTCATATTTTTAATCTTTTTTTAATGCAAAGTTTCGCTTTTTATTTTGCATTGCAGTTTGCTTTTTATTGTTTCTACATGTATATAAAATCTTTTTTTATTTCTTTTAATGTGTTGTGTATTTATAAAATTATTACTTTCTTTGTTTGTAGTTACCTGTATATTTATTTTTATACTTATAAGTATATGAAAATGTATTTATTTTTTTGTTTGAATTCTTTACAAGTTACTTACAATTTGCTTTTTAATTCAATTACTTTTATTATATCCATATAAAATTATTTTTTTCTTTTTTACCATGTAAAGTTTCACTTTTTATTTTGCATGGCAGTATGCTTCTTATTGTTTCAAAATGTATTGTTTATCTTTTAAATTTTTACGCACTATGTTTGTACTTAACTGTATATTTTTTGTAAATGCCCCTTGGGCGTATTGTAAAATTAAATAAATAAATTATTGAAAAAGCATATAAAATGTTAGGTTTTATTAAACGCGTATCTAAGCCCTTTAAAAGTGATAAAACAATAAAAAATCTTTTTTATAGTTATGTAAGAACCCATTTTGAATTTGCGTCTATCATTTGGAATCCACAATACATTACTTATATTGACAGGCTGGAGAAAGTACAAAACACATTTTTAAAAAATTTGAATTTCCTATGCTCTCTTATATTTCCAAATTATGACTTTTCTGTACGTTTTCACAAACTTATTAACCTTGAAAAAAAAAGAACATTAATAGACCTCACTTTCCTCTACAAAATTATTAACAGTCTAGCTGATTCGTCCCAGCTCCTAAATAAAATTCAAATTAACTGTCCATCACGTGCCCTACGAAATCACCCAACCTTTCGAGTACCTAGAGTCAATATGAACTATTGTCAGAACTCGTTTTAACATAGATTGTGTTCTACTTTTAACAGCTTTTTCAACCATATAGATATCTATCATACAGGATTACAACTATTTGAAAATAGTGTATTAAAAGCTTTTAAATAAAACTCTCTTTGGTCCCTTTTTCTCTAACATCATTTCAGATAACAAACATTAATATTGTTAATTTTAATCAAATTTTTCTACTGAAATTTTAATTACTGCTAAAATTGCTTTAATGAAATTTTGTCAATTACCTTTGGTTTAAAATCTTCTGCTTATATTGCTTTTTTCAAATTTGAAATATTACTTGCTATACCTGTTATTCTTTTATTTTTCTCTGCTGCATTGACATGTTTTTATACTTTTGACTTGACCATTTTTTATTACTTATACTGTATATGTATATAAAATCAATATATTGCTGCTTTTACTATAATATGTCATTAATTTCGAAGATTTTTTTTAATTGACTTAAATTTATTGTCTTATTTAAAGATTCTTCTCATCGTTTCTCTGAATCCCTTAAAATATGTATGTGTATATTTATGTTTTTCCTTTTTAAAAATGTTATTATTATTTTATTTTATTTTTACATCTGAGCATGTTTTTCATTCTTTATTTTAATTCTTAACTTAAAATTACTTTCACAATTTTTAAAAATTTAATGTTAATTTTTAAACCACTTCTATTTATGTTTTTTTCCCTTCTCTTTTATGTACTTTAATTAATAACCTCACATATAATTACTTTATAATATGTAAACTTCACTGGTCCATCAGAATAAAGTCTAACTGTGTAAAATATAAAAATATGTAACTGTACTGTATGTTGCCTAATGAAAAGAAAATAAAAAGAAAAAAAAATATATGTTCGAATATGTGTACGAGTATCCACTGTATTGGATAACTTTTGTATACACCCCTAAAATAAAATTTGACTTTCTGTAATAAATTATCAATATTACATGACGTCAATTACATGTTGAGCCAGATTAAACAAACCATTTTTGAATTACCAAAAAACGCAGGTTGTTTAATACTTTGGCATCCGACAAAGTATGCAGAATGGATCACAGAGTTGTTAAGTAGACGGATATAAATCGGCATCCCTCCTTTGTCGGCTGTCCTCCGCATGTGTAGGCACTTTGCTCAGCGCCGCTGTAGTTTGTAAAACGGTATTGTCGGCAATTTGGCGACAAGCCAGACTTTTGTATGGATCACTCGAGCACAAAGGGATTCTTTATTTTACAAATTATAACAACTATCTTCGGCCACCGGTTTCGTGTCTGCCCGCCTGCCGATGTCGGCAGTTGCGTGCAGCGGCACTTGTTGGGAAACCGCTCTTTATTTCATGAAAGCTTGAGATTCGTGTTCTCATCAATTAAAAGTTGTACACGAAGTATTCTCATGCACTAATCTATACTTGAAATAAACAGATGAATGAAAACTTTGAATAAAACAATGTTTGAGTATAAATAGGTGCGAAGGTTTTCACGGTCACTGTTATCAATATTATGTATCTTTTTTGGGTGATACCGTGTATGTTGGATTTGATCCGACGTTTCGGCTACCATTGCAGGAGCCATCTTCAGGGAAAACTGTGTCACACAGTTTTCCCTGAAGATGGCTCCTGCAATGGTAGCCGAAACGTCGGATCAAATCCAACATACACGGTATCACCCAAAAAAGATACATAATATTGAATGTTTGAGTATGTCCAAATGCTTGCAGACTGGCTGGATTGATGGTTTGATTGGAACATTGTTAAATTACTACCTGGTAAAAAAGAAGTATAAAAATTAGAAAATGGTTTTCAGGCGTTGCTTAGTAGGTGATTTGGTTCAGCCGGATGAATCTCACCCACGTGATAAAGGTTTCAGCTCTTTTACTTCACAAAAGTCAACAGATGGAAGAGTTGAGGAAATGTGGACGTTCAAACATGGGCAGAATGGTGAATGTTACACAGTGTGTAAAGTGGCAACATAAATCAACAAATGACAGGTCATAAGCCCAGTAAATGCCTAGACTTCCATATTCCCTTCTCAAAAACGTTTATCCTCTCTGTTAAAATAAATTTATACTTTGAATAGATTTTGTAAGGCAAAAATTGATGAATAAACTGATTTTGGAAAAAGATTGGATATGAACTAAGTAATGTATTATTTTTATCAATGTTTTGAGAATGCCCAAATGCTTGCAGACTTGCTGGATTTTCTCCCTAGGGAGTTGTTCATATTTAAATTTGTTGCAACAGAGAGGGAAAACATTTTTGAAAAGGGAATATGGGAGTCTAGGCGTTTACAGGGCTAATGACCTATCATTGGCTGGTTTAAGTGGCCACTTAACCAGCCTTTTAAATGCCTAGACTCCCATATTCTCTTCTCAAAAATGTTTTCCCTCTTTGTTGCAACAAATTTAAATATTATTTTTATGTTTATAAATAGACATACAAAAACAAATTTTGAACAACTCGTTAGTTAAACCCTTACTTATGAGCAATATAAAATCCCTGTTTAATAATTTTAAAGATGATGAACGTTAATTTACATTTTTTAAATTATAGTGCTTTCTATGTTTACTTTTGTATGGGTACTATTGTGTACCATATTTACGTGTATATTTATTTTTTAAATTAATTTTATTTTCATAACTATAACTTTTTTTTTTTTTTTTAATTTGAGACAAAAGAATTAAATTGTATTTAATATATTTATATTTTGTGCCTTTTAAAGAAAAATATATATAAATTCTTTTCCTTTAAAAATGTTATCTGCACACATTGTTTAATTATTTTTTTTATCTAAACATGTTCTTTATACAAAAATGCTGTGTTATATATAAAGTATTTATGTAAAAAAAAAAATGATTTTTTTTTTATAGTTTTTCACATTATATTGAAATGTTTATACTATCTTAAATATGTATCTTTTTAAAGTAAAAGGCACTGCGTGCCATGTTTATCAATAAAGAAATAAATATATATTTCGTAACAAAACATTGTTATTAAATAAAGACGTTTACACTTTATCTACCTATATGGATGTTTGTTTTTAATAAAAACCATCGCTTTCCCACCAAACAATGCGATAGACCCAGCATTCCTAACCTCTGCTGGTAACTCATTAAACATTCTTTGAGATTAACGTATATTCTTATTTATAGAAATATGTCTAAATAAGGGTGCCTTTAAAACTGAAAAATGTTCTGAAAGGGTGGTTTTGTACGAGCTGGTATAAAAACGCCGGTGGAGGAGTGGTAACGCTTCGAGTTGCTCAATCGGAATTGCCTTTCCCGCTCTACTAACAAGATAATAAACTAATATGCCCAATCGCAACCAGAAATAGAAAAATTAAATTGATGCTAACAGGAAAAAAATCTACCTGTATATACTTAGGAGGTGGCTGACAGTAAAAAAATAATAAAAGTAGTAAATTGAAGTTTGAAAAACACAAGTTTTAAAGAAAAGTGTTTAAAAAAAAAATCGTCCGTTTATTACAGTCGTTGTTTTGCTCTGGGCGAATCTGTTAAGAGGGCACAATACCTCGAAAACGGACATTGGTGAGTGAAGAAAACTTTCAACGTTCACTTTAACCCAAGTCTTTATCACATAATGGTATCGTATAATGAGGTTCATTAATGTAAAAATAAAGAAAAATCGCAATGTATGTAAGGCTACAACCACATTATAATATATAAGTGTACAATAAGATATATTCAAAAATAACTGTTACTTTTTATTTTTGACAATAATTGATACAGTCAGCCCTCGTAAAGCGCGGTATTCTTAGAACTTGGTTCCCATATAACGCGAAGCGATAATTGCGAATAACCCAACCCTCTTATATCGTGGTTTCCATATAACTCGTTTTGCATACATGACAACATTCAAGCAACTTAAATGACTTTAATCTAATGAAAAAGTTTATCTATTGCGTTCATCTGCACGTTGTTTGTTTGGGAAGTACAAATGTCATTTATGTACTATCAGGGAATAAATCGATAAAGCACCGCGATCTTTTAATTTAATCTGAGATTGTCTTTTAAAAGGGTTAGGTCAATAATATGACCAGGGTGATGAATGAAAACCATCTAATATGTATTAAATTAAGTTTTTTATTGAAAACCATTTTTTAAGTTTGAATTTTATAACACGAAGAATGTACTTTACTCAAATATAACAAAATACAAATATTCATCGCCATTTGCGTATATCTTTTATTATTATAATTTTATAATTTTATTTAATAAACGTATCTTTCAAAACTTGGACTTTGAGGACTAAATTTTTATAAATGTATGTATGAAATAGCCCGATCAGCATTTAATGACATGATATCATTCGTCTGCAGTGATAGTCTTAATTTAAAACTGAGACAGAGGATCAAGAGGTCAAGTTCTATGTGTGGTCAATACTGCTCTACGGGGTTGAAACATAGACTCTCAAGGTGAACTCCATGAACCGATTAAAGGCTTTTGAAATGTGGCTTCACCGGAGAATGCTGAGAATTCCATGGACAGATTTAGTGACCAACATGGAGGTGTTGAGACGACCCAGTGCCGAAAAAGAACTACTGTTCTCAATAAAACAGAGAAAACTCGCATATCTAGGCCATATCATGCGTGGAAGCAAATATGCGCTTCCACAGCTGATTATAATAGGAAAGATCGAGGGAAAGCATGGAGTTGGAAGGCGACAGATGTCTTGGCTGAAAAACATCCGTCGAGGCGCTGTTCCAGTTGGCGCAGGACCGGAAGGCCTACTCTAGAGTGATCGCCAACGTCGGGGAGACCTGATATGGCACATATCAGGTCATATCATATCAGATATGAATAAGAATGTGATTTAAAGAAAAAATCCATATTCCGACTCATAGGTTGAGAAAAAATAAAGTACTATTCATCGATCAACAAAGAACAAACTATGGCCTTAATTCTCCAATGACCTGTCTTTGTGGTATTGTTAACTCAACTTTCTGGACTTTTTTGGTTTGAGTTCACAGCGATTCAAACGAGCACTAAATAAATAGATCAGATCTTGTCTTGATGTCCTTTATGTTTGTCGATGCTTTTTAAAAAAAAACTGTTCTTATATTGTAATATTAAAACCCTATAAATTGTATAAAAAGACGATGTCCAATAATAAATAGATAAGTTTAAAACGAATCTCTCTAATTGATTTATTTATTTATTTATTTATTAAGGAAATCATACAGTCTTTATATAAATACAAGGTACGAAAAAATAATTTTAGAAAGTAAGACCTATTACAGATTTCCCACTAATTCATTGTGAATGCAGGAGAGGGGGAAAAATAGTGAAATTCTAAAAAAGGAAAAAATGAATATTTAATAAAAAGTGAATAAAAGGGAAAATACATTGTATAGCTCCAACTTTATACACAACCAACAATAATTAATTAGATTAAATTATTATAAAAATAATTAATTAGACTGTCGGGTTGTGGTCCCGTGGCTAGTGTCTCGGACTCACGGACCAAAGGTCCGTGGTTCGAATCCCACTCTACCCCAACTTGATTCCATTTTCTAATAGTGAGTTATTTACAACTCGTTGAAAATGGCCCTCAAAATTAAAGATTTGGGTAAATCATAAGAACGCAAATATTTCTTTTAGAATTTAAAAAAAAAAAAAAAAAGATGCAGGCAGTAGATGTACATATGAATAAGTATAAATTCAGAGTTGAAATTAAACGTTAAAATGAAAATCAAAAGTAAAAGTTATAATTAAAATTGAAAGTTTGAATTCAAATTCAAATTCAAAGTTTAAATTAAAAGTTTAAAATGAAAGTAGATCTAATGCTGTCGAAATGCGATCCCTCCAGCGAATGTGTGGTAAAACGATGTATGATAGGTGCACAAATGTCGAGATCCGTGAAGTGTGTAAGGCTGAGACATGCATTATTGACAGAATCAAGAAAGGGGTGCTGCGTTGGTTTGGACATGTAGAGCGAATGGACAGCGAAAGAACGGCTAAAAGAATCTACGATGCAAATGTTGATGGATGCAGAAAACGAGGAAGACCGAGAAAGACATGGCACGATCAAGTCCATCAAATACTTGAAGATGGACATGTCAAAAGTAGAAATAATCGGCGTGCGTGCATGAGAAGATGTATGAATGTAGAGGAAGCGAGATCTGTATGCCAAGATAGAGTGTTATGGCGTTCTATCCTCTCTGCCTACCCCTACGGGGAAACGTCGTGATGGCTTGTTGTTGTTGTTGTAAATTAAAAGTTGAAATAAGAATTTAAATTAAAAAGTTAAAATTGAAAGATAAAATTAAAAGTCAAATAAAAAGTTATAAGTCAAAAGTCAAATTTACAATTTTATTGTTTCTGAAACTTACTTAACGTGGATTTTATATAATGAGGTACGAATAAAATAATTTGTATTTATTTAAGTTTATTATAGCGTGGTTTACATAAAACGCAGTAGTGGTTTGTATATACCGCAGTACGAATAATCTGATTAGTATTAGTTCAGGATTTCTTAGAGCGCGGTGTCCACATGACGCGGTACGAATTGAACGCATTGTAGGAAGCTTGACTGTACTATTTTAATGTCAGTAATAACATCTCCCAAATAAAATTATCATGTAATACGTACGCATTATGCATTTTATGCATTTTCTGCATTTAAACTGCAGCGAGTATTGCAACATGTATTAATTTAATGCATCGATCCGCCTCGCAAAGCTTCAGCAAGAACATTAAAATTCAATTTCATCCACGATTTTATTGATTGCCGGAATAAAAACAGTATTTTAAAACTCATAAAAAATAATTTTCTGTCCGCTGAATTACATACGAACGAGTTTTATTTACTTTGAAGCAAATGGGAGGGGCCAGAAGATCGGAAAGAGAATTCGTTTTATAACAAGTATCATCCCACATTACTCAGAAACGATTGACTGTGAGAGGAGTCGGCGTGATTACCTCTCATTGTTTTGAGTATGTGAAAGAATTCGGTACAAATAAAATGCATTACTCAAGAGTACACAAAAACTTCTTTTTAAACCAGGTACGTTCCACAGTACCCTATAAAAAAAGTGTCGAAAAGATTTTCAATAAAAAGATAAATGCTTGAATGAAAACGAGTTTGGGATTTAAACAAAATTAGTTTTTTATTATTCATTATTTCTCAGTTAAAAAAAAAACATGACATAAAAAAAAAAGTAACGTAGATTATTTATTGATTTGGCGTTTATTTTGATGAATTCTATATTTCAACTTTTAATATTAAAATCAAAGACTGATTTGAGTCATAGTTTTATTTTTAAAATATAAAAAGAAAAATTCCTGTGACAATAGTTTCACCTTGTTAGGGCATTTACAAACGAATGTGTCACACATATGTTTGAAAATGCCCTAACAAGGCAAAACAATTGTCACAGACAATTTTGATTTCATTTTGTAAAAAAAAAAAAAAAACAAAAATACGTTGTATTTTTATCTAAACATTTCACAGCTTGCATTTTTTATGCTAACATTTTGTAATTTCTCTAATTTTTTTATTATTAAACTGTTGACTGGTCTCGGAGCAATTCGTGCTCTTTTTTCGAGGTATTATTGAGAATTCTCAATAATTCCATAATTAATAGTAGGGAAAAAAACTCTGAACGGATTCCATTTATTTAACAAAATAATTTTTGTTTTTTGAATATATATTATATTGTTAGTCAAAATATGTTTAACATCTTTTGTGAAGGTTGTCTGAGTCTTTTGTTTAGTTTTGTCTGGTTGGTTATTGTATAATTTCAGTCCCTAGTTTATTAGTCTCGACTATCCTTTATTAGTCTCGTTTTAGAATGTTTTACATGATATTGTTCTGATATTCTCGTATTGTGTCCATTTTTACTACAATATTTCTCAAATTTTAGTTCTTTGTCTACATTTAAATTAGTAACTAATTGATGAACAAATTTTAAGTTTTTTTTTGAAAGAGTTCAGTTTTATTTAATTGTTGAGTTTATTTAAAAAGTTCATTAGTTGCTGTTAGATAATTTCAGTCAGTCATTTCAGGAAGTAGCATACTAATTTAATTTTTTTATTTTGCTATCGTTGTAGTCTGTTTATCTAATATTGATTTCCTGTTCCCCATAGTAGTTGCATATAACAAATTTTAGTTTTTACATGGGCCATACATTCGAATTTTTTCCATTTTTGGAACAAAATTTTTGATTTTGAAGAGAAGACTCGATAGTGTCGCCACATTACAAATTAAATTATTGATATGATTGTTTTATGTCAATTGTCGGTCTTTATTTAATCCTAAATATTGAACATGTTTAATTTTAATAGTGGTTCATCATTTATGTAAGCATTTATTTATGTCATTTTTTTCTAGATCTAAAATAGATCATATTACATTTTTAAAGTTTATGATAATAAAGTTAACAGAGGAAAAATGATTTTGTTTTATTTTTTTATATTTTTTTATATAATTTTTTTGAATTAAATACATATAAACTTTGAAAATGAAAAACGAGGTTGGGTAGTAATGATAAAACTCCCATAAAAGTAAAAGAGCAGAAACTTTTATATAATATGTGGGTGAGATTCATCTGACTGAATTAATTTACCTACGAGGCAAGGCCCGAAAAATATTTTTTCCATTTTAATGACTTCTTCTACGACTAATTGGTTTTCAACAATATTTAAAAGTATTTATCAGTTATAAAAAATAATTTATTTGACGTGTTTGCAAAGCTAAAATAAAAAAAATAATAAATGCATACTGTAAAAGTATACATGACGAAAACGAAACGAATACAACAGAGGAAACCTATTGTGCTTGGTGTAGAAAAGTAGTTCCAAAATTTTAAGGACAAGAGCTGGATTTCGCCCTTAAGAAAGTTATCAAAATTAACATATTGTAACAGAAACGGAAAACATGTATGAAAATGAAATAAGTTCTTTCACTGAAACCAGCGAATAACAGGTCAGAAGCCGTGTAAATATTTTTATTCTTGTTAATATTCTTATTAAAAATATTCTCCGTCTCTGGTTTAAAATTTAAATCTTGATAACTTTCTCAGGGTTGAAATCGAATCTCTTATATTAATTAACCCCAATTCTCCTATTCTGTGATAAATGAGTCCAAATTGCACACCATATTATTTTTTATGTATCGAAATGCTTCATGATAATGGGTTGCGTTATTATTATCTTTTGCACTTATAATTCTCCCTTTATATCCGTTTCAAAAAATGACGAGGTACGAATGATGTGACAAGTATTGAAACTTAAAGGCAGTTTACACGTAGACAATACACTATGGTCATGTCCCAGAACTCGACCATTGTCCACGCGTAAACAGCAATTTGCAAGACAAAAAATTGAGAGACATTGTAACAAAAATAGACGGGCAGGCTATCTCCGCGGTACAATGATTCACCCCACATCGTACGGACATGAACTTATGACAATAGCGATTTGCTAGACGTGTACGTGTCGCTCTCTCATATTTTTCCTGCCAAAAAAGGCGTTTTTTAACAATTCCAATACATACTTATATAAATTAAATAATACTTATCGTGTACTCAATCGAAATTAAAAATGTCGTGAATATTTATTTTTGCAGTGCTCACAAGTAAACGGCGGCCGAACTTTCGTTTTGTCTTGCGCGGTCGAGGCTGCTCACGGAGCTGGGACAAGACAATATTATCATATTTATTGTATTGTCCACATGTAAACGATACTTTATTGCGAAACGGGATTGCAAAATTTCTCATTGGGAGGTGCGTGACGTCGTTGCGTTATTTCTGCAAAAAACTCCGCCGCCGGACAGATGAAGACGATTTAGAACCAAAATCGAAAACAAATATTTTTACCCCCTCTCTAAACGCGAGAAGTTTGCTCATATAGAGGTAGTTACACATTTAATAAAACTTAACTTTTCTATTTACGATTTTTTGTTAATATTTTAAATTTTTGTTCATTTGTGTTATTAAAAATGCATACATATAAAAAAAAATATCCGTTAACAGTGATTTATCTACCTCAGAGTAACAATTATTTGAATTCTATCTTCAGATTTTCTAAGATTTTATCGCTATTATTTTTTTCCTCTTTATTTCTAAAATTTCTAAACTTTAAGTTAGATATATTAGAAATATTTAAAAACTCACTCCTATTAGTCCTCTTAGTTGGACACTGTACATTGTAATAAAACAATAAATGTTTTTCACATAATAGAATCCTCTCTTGCAATACACCGGCAACACATGTTTAAACAATTTGTCCCACCCTGTTCTGTTGAATTGTTATTATGTCTCTTTCAACTTATTTTTAAATATACCTACACTTAATATAAAATTTAGTTTTATATAAATTAGGATTATTATCCTTACACTGTATCATATTAGTCGTTAGTTCATGTATTAAAAATAACTCGTTATTTCTCACCAACATTTTTGAGAAAGTACAACAAAAACACAACAAAGCACAGATCAGCACACATTTTAACAATGAACTAACCACAAAAGGGCAAATTGCACCAGTGGTTGAGCCTTTATTGTAGATAATTTTAATTTAACCATATTTATTGCCCGGTGTAATGTAAAAGAAAATCACCGTTGAATTTTTCGGTGGTATTCGGCCCATATATTTTTTTGGCAAATCACCATAAATTTCGTTATCCGCATTTTCTTGCTAATTTTACAACCTCAGTATTGTAACAATTCAAATTAGAAGGTATCTCCTACTTACATTACATCACCTTGATTTGATAAAACTATATTGCATTTTTTTTGTTTCTTTATGCACCCTAGAGGTTATGACATTAACAAATAATACATTTAATGCAGTTAGAAACAATTATGAAGAAAAACACTTACAGTATACATAATCAAAACTATTACTTTTGAAAAGTAATAAGTAATACTATATGCGGCTTGGATTTAGAAGGGCTAATGTCAGATGTCATATTTTTCTTGCCGCCATTTTGTAAACGGTCGATGTCAATAAAAAAAGTTGAATATTTAACTATTTTATTCACCCACGCATGTGTTGTAAAATTTTCAATTCATATTTGTTATTAAATACGTCAAAAAGTTTATTGTGACGTCACAAAATGGCGAAATTATTACTCTTCCGTATTATTACGATTTACGACATAACTAAATAAACAACAAACAAACATTTACATTCACTCTAAAAGTATGCAGTAAAATCCTTAAATATTAAATCAAATAAAATAAAGTTGCAATTAAATGAAATTTCAGAAGCGTTTAACCTAAAATTTTAAAAAATTAACGAAATATTAATCCATCCATAATAACCAAACCAGTGCAATTTGAGGATTGGAGAGTTAAAAAATTAATAATTTTGACAGAATATTATGTAACATACTTAAAGAAGAAACTTTTTGATGCTTGTGTTCTCCCTGTACTGACATATGGCTGTGAAACTTTTGTGTTCACGAAAAAAAATTTACACAAATTATCAGTGACACAGAGAGCCATGGAAAGGAGAATGCTGGGTATTTCGTTGAGAGACAGAAAAACCAATACATGGATTAGAGCGAGAACAAAGATCGCCGATGTGGTACATAGGGCTGCCAACCAGAAATGGAGCTGGGCTGGTCATATAGCTAGAATCACAGACTCTAGATGGACCAAAAAAGTCCTGGAATGGCGACCCAGAACGGGTAGAAGAAGTGTCGGCAGGCCTCAGACAAGGTGGTCTGATGACATAAGACGAGTTGCAGGAAGTGGTTGGATGCGGTTGGCTCAGGATAGGGAAATATGGAGACTAAAGGGGGAGGCCTATGTTCAACATTGGACAAGAGACGGCTGATGATGATGATGATGATGATTATGTAACATCCACAGCTTGCCCCCCACACACCGCACCCTGAGGACATAAGCCAGAGAAAGCTCTCTGCAATCTAGTAGCTTTGGTATCTTTATACTAAAAGAAGATAATTTAGAAATATACAACATGCACTTTATTGGATTGTGGAAAATAGTGAAGTGAACTCTTTACCGACTGGGTTTACATGATCAATTCGCTAAAATGATAACAAAACTTTTTAAAGGACTTTTTAAAGGAAGTTCCATTCATTATCACAGAGAAAAAGAAAGAGACAAGATCATAAAATATGTTTAGAATATTGATAACAATATCATCGCAATATCATCCAAAATGATTTTTTTATTTTATTTTATTGATTTATTAGAGATAATACATGCAAAAAAAAACTGACATATAAAATATACAGAGAATAAAACATATGACAGATATCCACAAAAATACATAAAATACTCGTACAATACATGCTAGTGTGTTTGTGTTAGTGTAAGTGTATGAGAGGGAGGTGAGTGGGTGTTAAAATGGAATGGGGGTGGACATGTGTGTAAATATTATAGCACAAGTGTCAAAAATATAAAATGTAATATAACGACCAAATGGTAATATAAAATTACCAATTTAAATATATTATGAAAAGAAATAAATTTACAAAAAAGATGGAGATGTATCGAATATGGATTAGCTTAGGGAAAAAAGTTCTTACTAATCAAAATAAAATTGTTTTTAGTACGAGCAAAAACGAAACTGATTTTCGGAAGCATTGAGTGTTTTTTTTTTAAAATTGATTTATTGTACAACTCCAATATTCAATTAGTATTTACTGAAATGAAACAAATTAAACACTGGTACTGAGTTGTTCTTGATTATCGCCTCAGTACCAATCTTGTACATTAATTGATACGCAATTTAGATTGGATTATTTTTCTTGACTTCGTCGACCTTCTCAATGCTGAGCGTCGTAGTCTCTAGCAGCTCAATCACAGGTGTTTATCACGTCGTTAAAAAGTCCTTAACCAATTTGACCGATCACAGTGGAAGTAGATTAGTTTATAAAATTTGAGATTCGAATGATTTGTCCGGGTTTCAGTTTATCGGTTTGTTGTTTATTTTCCTCATTGCAAGGTTTTTTTTTTCTAAAAGAACTTAATTAAAACTATATACACAAGAATTTTATTCAAGTACAAAAATGTTTGGATTTTTATTTTGTATTAATTATTTCATTTGCTAATATTTAAAGCATTAACTTTGTGGTCAAACATTTGAATGAATTTTATTAAATAATGTTAAATAATGTTGTTAAACAAATAATGTTTCTTTGATCAATAATCAATATAGTCCTTTATACGATGTTCCACTGTAATGGTCACCCTATTAAACCTATTAAGCGTACCCCCTCCCTCCATCCCCTCTATCTTTTTCGTTAATTTAATAAGTGCATGTCTGTCCTAATCAGTACATGTGCTCAATAAAATGCATGTCGTGATGGTTTTATATTTTTGTGCAACAACTATGGTGAAGGTGTATGGTAGGTTTTGCATGTTGGTTTGCATTTTGGTTTAATTGGTGTCCTGACGAAGAGACGGGTACGTCTCGAAACCGGTAGACATAGAAAAGTCAGTAAGTGGTTTATACGAATATTTAATAACATTTATTAATTCATTTACGATCATATTAATCACGATATTATCGCATAATATTATTACCTAGTTCAACTAATGTATTTTTTTTGTCTGTCTCAAATTCAGTTTAAAAAATAAAATATATGTGCATAATAAATTGCGCACAAATAATAAAAACATTATTTTAAAAAAAATTTTAATATTTTCCATTCGTTAATTAATGCAATAATTAAACGGTGCTAAATATCGTTAATTGGAAAAAGTAAATATTTTGAGTCTGACAATATTAAAAAACATGTTTATCCCCGAAAGATGAATTTTAGTCTATGTTCCATTGGAATCGCTTGAACGTTAAACAATCACGGCGAGAAAATTTCATCGCATCGGACTGACAAAGTGCGGCCATTATGATTGAGCACCATGGATATAAAGCATTAGGTACATTATTCGCCTTCATTTCTCAGTATCCAGGGCCAAGTTGAGGGCAGCACTTAGTAAGGACTGTGTTTATTATCTTATTTATATTTGATAGAATGGATTTAAATAATTAAAAATGACGAAAAAATTAAGGACATTCAGCTCACAGTTTCAGGAAGTGGTGATGACAAAAAAATTTGTAGAAAAATTAGTGTGTTTATCAAAGGACAATGAATTCGATGTGCGAGTTTTTTTTATTAAATAGCCCCGAAGCTATGGAGTTTACAAAATTGCACAATACGAATGTATAGCGCTAAAACGCATTTTTTACATTTCCAATTTTGCCTCATTCGTGGCTTATCAGTAAATAATTTATTGCTGAGTTCATGTCCTTGTAATCAAACTACAAATAGTAACTGGCTGACTTTATTATATATAATGGATACCACATCAACCTTCATAAAAATTGTAAACAAAATATTTATGCATAAATAATAATAATACAATAATGCGAGTAACGCCTTTTTATTATGGGCATATTAGAAAGAACACACAGTTACAATGCATATATATTTTTAAATACTAATTTAATAAGCCTGGGAAGCTTGTTTGTGCAAGTGTTTTTTTTGTGAATGTAAATATATAAGTGTTTGTTAAAATATAAGTATAATGATGATTTCTTTTATGGTGGAATGTGACAAAAAAAAAACTTTATATATTGGTAGTGTGGTGGCAAAAGGGTTTATTTTTCACTTTTTCCAACACGTACATTTTTATATAAAACAGGTTAAAACTTGATAATTTTTAATGTGACAAAACGCATATCTACTGAGTTTCTTTCAAAACGGCCATGTTCAAATATGGAGTTCATCTGTTCTTACACACTTGAAATTTACAACAATAATATTTTTACAATTGGAAGTGTTAAATTTGGTTCTCTCAATTTATGAGTTTTTTATTTACAAAAATAAACAAAGAAGCCCAGGACTCCTAAAAAAGATGCAAGAATGAATGATTAATTTATTAATAGTGCAATAGTTAACATCTCCACAGTAAACTTTCTCAGCAAACGTAAATTTGGGTAACGCAATTTCTGTCATTCAAACAGAAATTCGAAACCTAACAGAGAGCCATCATGATCTGAAACTAAATATGGCTTTCGATGCAAAAAATAGGATAAGGTTCTAAGGCAGAAAACATCATACAGAAATTAAATATAAAAAATTAGAGTTGGAAGCCAAAATCTAAAAACTGGAGAAAGCTGCAGAGACACAAGATCTCGAATAAAAATGTGCAATGTTGATATTAGAGGAGTTCTTAAGGATGTAGAAATTGATGACAATTTTCACAGAATATGCAAAATAATGAAACCATCAGTTACTGCACTGGACGCGGATATCACCAGGAGACAACTCGCCAAGACCAATGATTTTAAAATTAAAATTCAAGGAGAAGAAGTGGGAATTTTTTAAGGATGTTAGAAATTTTAATGGAAACAAAAACCGGAAGAAAAACTATGCTCTAAACAAACCAGCTTCACTGCCGCAAATCGTCAACTATACGTAACGTAACACGTGACATTTCGTGCCGAACACCTTTCTACCCAGGTTTGCTGCTGAAAAAGAATATAAATAACTAACTAACTTCTTACTTCTTGACTCTGGATTCTGCCTCTTTAGGGTTTCTCTGTGATTGCCTTTAGCACTTTCATCTCTGACTTTTTGAGCAGTGATTTGGTTTTTCGTATTTTTTATTTTCGGAGTTTTAGTCCCAACACTTATGTATAGAAGTGAAACATGGAACTGGCAGAGGAAGGATGAAAGCCGAGTGAACGCGGTTGAAATGCGATCTCTTAGACGAATGTGTGGGAAATCAATGTATGACAGGGTTACGAATGATGATATCAGGCGAGAGTGTAAATCTGAGACAAGTATAATTGATAAGATTAAGAAAGGGTCTCTGAGATGGTTTGGTCACGTAGAACGAATGGACGACGAGAGAATGGTAAAACAAGTATATATGGCAAAAATGAACGGCAACGTTAGACGAGGACGACCAAGGAAGACGTGGCATGATCAGATAAACCAAAATCTTAAGTCTGGTCATGTCAAAAGCAGACAGAACCGAAGGGCATGTATGACAAGATGTATGAATGTGGAAGAGGCTAGGAGTGTATGCCAGGATAGACGTGTGTGGCGGTCCATTCTCTCTGCCTACCCCTACGGGGAAATAGCGTGATGGTAGTAGTAGTAGTAGTAGTCTATCTATCCTCGTCTCTTTTGTATACACCATGATCTGTCTGACACACGTTTTGTATTTCCGAATTATGTTTCCAATAATCATATGTTCATTGTACTATACGACATTTCTTAGGCATCCAGATGTTTACTTACTGAGATGGATATGTTTTCATCATCACTATAGCTGCATCATCTGCATGGCATGTGATGTTAATGGCCTTATCTCCCTTAGTAGATTCGCTCCTTTTTTAATTCTTAAAAGCGTTTTTTTTTTATACATATTATATTTATTCTGTTTATGTAAGAAAAGGTTTTTGGCGTATATATTGTCGTGGTATATTTAGTTATAAAGGTGCTAAACTTGCTTTGTTTCTTTGTTGTTCTCAATATGTGTTATTTTTTGTTAATATTATTTGTGTCCCGAATTGAACTGTCGTAACTCCTGTAAAGTAATGTGGAATGTAATTCAACGTATTATACTTGAAAAATACTTTGTGTTATATGATTTATAAATTACAAAAAAATAAAATGATACGTCTGGAATAAGAATGGAAGAGTACATACGCGTAAGGGTGTTGAAGCCCCATTTATCACAATATCACAATAGAGGACTAACTTCCAGAATAGAACAACACTTAGGTTTTTAACAAATTCAATTACTAAATATCTCTATCTTCTAAAATCTGTACACATTATGAGAAGTTCGTGTAAACAATGGTACAAAGTCTTATTATAATTTCTGTCATAACAATTTATTATGATATTATTTAAATAAATTTCATTTCACCAAAACAGGCCAGACGGCCCAAATACAGTGGTGAATTAAAACATAAAACACCCATGCTTGAGAAAAAACACATCAAATTTTTGTGTTCTTACCGGGAATCGAATCTGTAACCTTTCGTGCATGATTTAAGCGTCTTGACTACTACAACACGGAGGCCGCCGCAAAGTAAATCAAAAAATTTGTCGATTAAATAGAGATCGTTGGAATTTGGTTGAAATTGGGATGAATAATTAAATTATTTAATTTTATTGTTAAATAATCACTATTGTCTATTTTTGTGATGTAAAATGTTCGTACCAGTAAAACTTCATCGATTTTTGAGGAGCTAAAAAAGTTAATCACAGTGGTAAAACATTGATTTGAAAGATTTTGGCTTTGCTTTGAAAGTTGCTGATTAAAGGTTATAACATTTTAATTGTAATAAATATTATAAATACTTAATAAAATAGAATTAAGAATAGTCCAGAAGCCGCATACGCACATCAAACAGAAGGCGACTAAACTAATCATAAATGAGTAGGTTTACGTTTTGACCTATTAGTTTCTTTGTAGACGTCGCTCAGTACGCAACTCCTGATTTAAATTCAACTATGCCGTGTTGTGTCCTTTTAAAGTGTAGAAATACTGATAGGATCTTAAAGAAACAGGATGCAATCCCATTTCATATGTGATTAGCAAATATTTGTGTATGTAACAAATGCATTACTTAAAAATTGAATTATTTTTCCATCTGACAGATTGTCGTAGAAACAAAATGAACATTTCGTTAGTGTTGCCAGGGTAGTAAATTTTTTTACTCTACTTTGCTCATCTAATGAAATAACTAATGAAAATTAGACCTCAGATTAAACAACGCCGTGGGGCACATTTGAACGACATTATCTTTAAAACATCAAATATCATTTAACATGATATAAAAAAATATCCGTTTTATGTAAAATAAATTAGTTTTTTATGTTAAGATCAAAGTTCATTAATTCAAGTACTCTTATTAAATGACCTTTTACTTGTCTACTCTGTTGTGTCAATCAATGTTTCCGCGTGCACAATAAAATTTTAGAAAAATTAACAGATTGCTTTTTTTTTACCTTACATTTGTGTTATGATTTTTTTTCCTAATCAAGCAAAATTACGCGGCGACATCACGAATGCGCGCGGCAAAAATAGGACATGGTAAGGGGATGATTGGACACAGTCCGACGAATTCAAATATGATTCTACGCTCCTTCTGGACTATTCCTAATTCTGTGCTTAATAACTTAAAAAGCATCACTTTACATCAATACCATTTAATCACCATAACCATTATTCACTCAAACTCTCTGTAACATAATCGTATCTTGACATCTCTATCTAATACCTACGTTTCGAAAATTTGATATGCTTGCAAAAGCCGTTTATAATAACGTAATTTATTTTAAATGCTGGCGTAGGCGGACTACCGATTGTTTCCAAAGACTACGCGCTCCGTATAACCTATAAATGTTTGGGTTGGGTTATTTGATGCTAAGATGTTTGCAGCCAAAAAAAAAGGTAGACTTGAAGTACTTTTGTCTGTCTCTTGATCTAATATTCAACATGTTTGCCTTCCATGTAAGAAGTCTCGGGTTCAACTCCCGACATGGGTGACATGGGATATTTATTATTCAAGGTATTTTTAGATTAGAATATTTCACAGTCCCTGGACGGGTACTTGCAGCCTAATGCTGATCATCTTTTAAAAAAAAATTATATTAGAGTAACGCGATTTTTTGCCTTGCATCTACAAGGTTTATATTTACTTCAAAGGGATAGTTATTTATTTGTGTACTTCAAAAAACCATATTCTATGAAATTAACTTCGATAAAAAACTTCATTTTGTTGATATTTATTTGGGAAAAAAACAAAAATTTTTACTTGCATATATAAATTTTATATGTAAGTTATATTGTGTACCTTTTACATTATTTTTAAATTACTTTTTTATTTTCTTATTCTATTTAATTTAAATTTATCTTGTTACTTTTTACTTTATTTTTATGACTGTATATAAATATATGTATTATTATTTTATTTGCAACTTCATAGTGCCTAACATTTCTTAATTGTTAAATTGCTTTTATTTTGATACAGATAATGTACTTAATCAATAGCTTACACCAATATTTTGAGTTTGTCCAAATTTTTGTAGACAAGAACCATTGACAGGTCATAAGCCCTGTAGATGCCTAGATTTCTATACTACCTTCTCTTAAATGTTCTTCATCTCTGTTGTAATATTTTAATAGCTTACATCACTGTGGAAAAATTCTATTGACTGTTTTCACAATTTTCGTTTATATACGAGTATATTCTTATATTCTGTACACAATAAATGTAAAAACTGTTGTATTATTCCCAAATAAAAATAAATAAATTAATATATTGCACACAGAAAATAAGGATATATTCTAAGAACAGTTAATATAAATTTTTCACAGTGATGTGAGCTGTTGATTAAGTACCTACATTATTGGTATTAAAATAAAAAAAATAAAAAAAATGAGAAACGTTAGATTTAAAATATGTAAGAAGTTGGTGTAATGTTTTGGCTGTGGCCTGTTTTAGGAGCTTCCCCGCATTTGCTCTAGTGACGAGAAAACCACAGAAAACTCATCAAGAAAAAGCGAACTGTTGTCATTCGTCAACCGAGCTTCCGATCCGCTTGAAGAGTGTTTGACATTTGGCGTCCTGCTATCAACAATAAACTTTATTACTTATACTAAATATATCATTAATAATGTTACCCTTCTTGACAAGTTCTCATGAATAATCACTATTCGAACATCGTGTTGATCATTTTGCCTTCACGTAACAAAAATGACACTCTGCAATTGATGTACAAATAATGCAGTGCCTTACCCAGTATTAGGTGCGAAATTGGAATAATGATGATTCGTAAGATATGTGCAACACTTTATTTGAAGATTTCTCATAGTGTGTTTTGAATTATTTAAATGCCTTTACGACCAACGCAGGGTTAAGTCCAATCTTATTCCTAGATGAAGTAGTTTTATTGCCCATTGTGATGTGATGTATTCCTATAGAAGGAGGATTAACACTACACATAAGAGGTGATCATCTTTGTCGTAATAGGAACAAGGTTGCGCATTCTTCATCATTTGGGTAAATTGGTGAAACTAATTTGTCAGTTAAGCTCCATTCTGTTTCAATTTATTACGCTTCGTTATACATATGTATATATTTTATATACAGTAAATAGCTAAGGGCCTTGATTATAATGGGAAGTTAATAGAGTCGTCTTAAAAACTTATTGTCTATGAAGTAAAATCGATTTTTTGTACGAAAATGTGTATGTTATGGACAAAAACTTTAAGAAAGTATATTCATCAGTAATAGTAAGTTTTAATATTTTTTTAATGTAAATATTCCAAGTCCCAATACGAATCATCTTTTTTGGGTCGTCCCATGTGGTCGAAGTTCCAACGTTTTGATTTCTGTTGCTTCCTGTCATCTTTAGGATAACTACGTGGTTGCGCGAGCGGTTGGTGGGAATGAGTGGTTTGTGGCTGGATGGACCGCCAGTTGATGAAAGTCCACCTATTCTACCCATTCTCTGATTTTTCAACTTCCAATGTTTATTTATTTTCCTCGTCGCTATGGCTATAGGTAGCTACGGTTGCTATGAGAACAATTTTACATATCCATAGCAACCTACATAAAAAATCTAATTTTTTCCTCTCTAGATAATTTGTTATATCAACAACTGCATGCATCATAACTTATCTGCCCGCATCCGCTCGCCCTTGAATTATCTGCCCACATCCGCACACATTAACATGTTCTGACCGTCGCACTGCCAAATTCATCTTTATATTCTCTGAATAACTGTAGTGAAAGTGCTGTGTTTGGCGTAAAAAGGAAACACTACCGAGAAGCCAGGACTTCAAGATTAAGCATCCGGATTTCTGTTCCCTTTCCTGACTTCCTCAAGGTAGGATTTTTGTTTGTTGTAGTTTGTTTAGTGGCATGCCGTTTTTGTTTGCATCTGCCATCATCGCGTAAACGTATTTTTTCTTTCCCCGCAAAAATAACCACAGATCAACGATTCAATTAAATAATACCACACAAATTTATAATCGCCACACCACTACGTGATGTGTAGAAAAAAATATGTGTTTATGAACTAGGCGTTTGTACCGTGTCCTAGTCGGGAGTAGGTGAATTCAGTGTAATTTTGTTGTTTGTCGTATGTAGTGCCGGAAATCATATAGAGTTTAAACTTTAAAAAACTTTAAACAAAATTAAGAACTATAAAAGCTGAAATAAAATACAGCAGTATAAGACACAAATAAGATAAACATTTTACATCGATATTGTCAGGAATCGAATAGAGGACCGAAGGCAAAGTAGGCAAACGCTCATACAATATGACCACTAGGTAGGCTAATTTTCACTCTTTTTTTTCAGGATTTCAATCTGGGAGTACCCATTCAGTCGAAAAGATTTGTTCAGGTTTCTGGTTCTATTTCACACCGGTAACAGAACAGAATACTTATCTACCTAGACTCGCGTGGACGAACTTAACATAAACATAATTTTTCTTTTTCGTTGGCCAGTCAATTTTTTCTTCATCTTTAATTAAGATACCAATAGTTATTTGGAAACGATCATAAATAACTCACCTTTAAATTTTATCAGTAGATTCCATAGCAGATAAGTATTTCATAGTAACCTTGATAAATTGATAAAAAAGATTTAGTTTAACTTGCTATAACACAGACGCAGGTGCTTTACAAGGAAATTATTATATTGCCGACCAGGTGTTTATATTTTGTGAATTATTATAAAATAATGGTCGCTATAAATTACATACATCTGAAAAATAGGGTTCAAGGTCAATATTTTAATAAGGACTTGCAATATATCAAATAAGAGCTTTAATAAATTGTAAGTACGGTAAGTATTATTTTGCACCTACGAAATCGATGTAGTTCATGATTTAAATACAAAAAGCCAACGAAACTTAAACGATATTTTTTATCATTTCTTGACAAAATAGGTTCCAAACACTTGTTTTGTTTAAAAATAACGACTAATGTGATTTTTTTAAATTTAAAACAAACGAAAAAATGAAAATAAGAACAAGGTAAAAAGAAAAATTTTCTTGAGAAAAATAATACTCGTAGGTACCTGAGTTCCTGACACAGTAACATTTTTTTAATGTGCCGCTTACATAAACTTTTTGGTGCTTACATTCATTCATATTCTTACATTCACACACGCACCCTCTCCCTCACTCATTTACGCATACGCACATTAACATACACATGAATACAAACGTCACACACATAAAATTACGTTAACTCTTTTCTTATATATTATGTGTCATTAGATTTACAGTGGATTTTTTCAATTGGCTTAAGTATTGTTAATATATTTCTACTTATTTTGTTTATGTAATAGCTGTAAAAATCCCAAATAAAATAAATAAATAAATATTTGATAGTAATACTTAAGTATTTTTTTTATTTTTTAATGATGGAGTCAGCGCAAAATAAACTCCTGACATAACTGCGACCTGTGTAGATTATTTATCAATTGTGACAGGAGTTGATTATTGTAATGCAAGCCGTAAAATACCAGAAGTGATGAGAGCGAGTGCTCTCATGTCTATTGCTAAATCTTCTCTTCCAAGCCCAGGACCTTAAATTATTGTGGTACGAGTATTAAGGAAGGGGCGAGCACTTTTATATCCTTCTGACAGCTTTTGGCATACGTTGTTTTGAAAATGAGAAGATTTTCGTCAGCTAGCACTTTTGTCTCTTCCAATATCAATCCCGCGTCCCAAAGTTTAACTCACATAGATAAAGTATTCTAAAGTAACTATACACGGAATGTGTACACATATTTTTACCTACGCCTTTACATTACGTTAGCTTACCTGTTTTTGTCTTAATATCTCTATTCTGGATAACCTCAAAAGATGCGGTACTACCTTCCCACACGGTGCGGCGGCCATTCTATTGTTCATCTTTAATATCCCATAATTTAGTAATTAGATGTTTTCCATAAAAGTCTAAAGAAACTGTCGTTTTCCTAAAGATTATATATTTTAGTGCACAAAGAAAATAAATAAATTGAGGTTTCTTAATATGTACATAATACCTCATGTATTTTTGCGTTGGTTTCCGTGATGTAATGGATAATAGTTTAGATATTAAAAACATTCTGCATTCGTTAGTCGATTACAGAGACATAGTTTATAGTGACACAATCAAGAACGACCCATATCTGTGAACCTACCCTGAGTCACTAGAACATCCATGTTGAGTCTGAGCTCTTGCACTTGCAATGCATTCATAAACATGGCCTTTTCCGACTGACTTCTTACTAGAAATATGCTGGACTACTGGGCTACCAATATTTTTTAGGGAGAAGGGATATTCATTTGGGTGTTGACTTTTTCCAACTGATTGGTGGTCGCATACATAATTCCAATATTCTGAATAAATTTCGTCTATTTGTCTTCGACAAAGGCAACACAGGTTGTTCTACCTACCACGATGCATAACTAACTTGCCAATGGTTATGTCGGTAGGTAGAGTAATCGTGTTATGCAATCGTATCGCCTCGGATGTCGATATATTTCATGACAGTGGGATTTCTCCTAGGCAGGCGATCTCCTAATTGTAATATGTATTTATGACTTTTTTTTCTCTTTTCTTTCCTATTCAATCGATCTGTTTAATCTGTTTAACCAAAATTTTTATATAGTGCAGGCAATTGGTAAAATAAACCAAAGTAGGGAAGAAAATGCCGAACACTCCTCTAGTGGAACGGAAGGCCTGTTGACTGCTGCCAACAGGCCGGCTTCTCCCGAAGAGTATTAAGTGGTTTCCTCTCCACATGAGCAAATGCTGAGAAGTTCCCGATTGGTCCACATAAGTATATCCCTCCTGATACTAACAGTTTAGATAAATTTAAAGAAATTTAATTGCCGAAAAATCCACCTTTTAATATATAAACCTTGTATATTATATGCAAGGTAAATAATAAAGAAACTCCCATAAAAATAAAAAAATCAATCTGTTGCGTATATTTTCTTATTCGATTGTATTTATTTGAGATAAATGTACAAATAAAATTTCAACATATAGTTATACCATGTTATTGTATGTATTGAAAATGAATTAGATACTCCGTAATGTTCTCAATGTAAATAAAAATAAATAAATGAAAAATATGAAATAAATGAAAACATAATGAACATACATACACACAAACATATATATATTATTCACAACAAACAAACGGTGGACTCCGTGGTTTTGTAGTTAAGATACTTGACTTAAGCACCTAAGGTTCCGGGTTTGATTTCCGATGAGAATACATAAATTTAACGTGATTTTTCTCAAGCCTCGGTTTTCAGTACTGTAATTTACAACTGTAATTGGGCCTCCTGACCTGTTGTGGTAGAAAAAAAAACCATCACGCCGTTTTCCCATAGGAGCAGGCAGAGTGGATAGAACGCCATCACTCTATCTTTGCTTACAGACCTCGCTTCCTGTACATTCAAACATTTCCTAATGCACGCACGCCAATTATTCCTACTCTTGCCTGCCATATCTTCCCCGGTCTTCCTCGTTTTCTGCATTCGTCAACACTCACATACAAATATATGTTAATTTAAATTAATTGTTAATATTATTTTTTTACATTCGAAAAGTAAAAAAGGACTTGAATTAAACAACATTTTCACATTGAAAAAAGCTATGAAAAATAATAATGACCTACTAAGTAATCGAATATATTAAAAAAGTCCACTACTTGATATAAAAATTCAACTTTAACCTTCCTAACCCCCACACATTTTGCAACATATCGCTAAATATGAATTATTAACCTAATTTTAGTGCATGTTCAGACATGGTGGTGTTTGCATCCCCTTTAACTCAGCATGTAATGAATGTATTTTTTGTTAATAATATACTATGGTGCTGGTGCAGGTGAAACTGTATTTCAGTATTTTTCCATGTTGGTATAGTTAGCGTCCTGACGAAGAGACGGGTTCGTCTAAAAAACGGTAGATAAAAAAAGGTCGGTCAGTGGTTATATACTAATATTTATTAACATGAATTATTTAGAAACATCGCTGGGCCGGCTTTCAATCTTATCTTTATTATGTAATTAAGCCATTGTTGGCCGTATGTTTCGATAAAATATATTTAAAAATGTTTAAAAGATGTGCTCAAATATTACTTTAAACATTTATATTTTTCACGTTTCTGAAGGAGTTTTGTGATTCAGAGGTCTTTTGCTTTTTTAACGATTTTTTGTTATTGATATTAATACTCGTAGTATGTTGTGTACATATTATACATTAATCAAATATTTCGAAATACAAATTTGCTAGGAAACGCCTTTTCGTTAATTAATTAGGCACAAAGAGAATGTTGCCAGTATCGAGTTTTATTCACAAAGAGTTTTTAATTATTACCGGTTTTGTGATCTTTACAAAATTATTTTTATGCAGTTCATCTATAATTTGTAAAAAAGGTGAAGAAAAAAGTGTTAACAACATTTGAAAAAAAAAATATTTAAAAAATAGTCTGTTTTAAAAAAAAAATTACATAGATATTGGATGAATATGTGATTTGTTTACAATATTCTGTGACCATCTAAAATCCAATCACCTAAAAGGACATAATAAACCCTGTGCCTTACAAAACTGTGAAGTAAATAAATTAATCTCCGATTTCATATTAAGAAGTTTGATTGTTCAAAAATATGTTAAAACATTCAAAACCTTTTAAAAATATATTTTTAGTTAACCTACCTGACTGGAATAGAGTATTTTCACAAATCAGGAATAACGTAAAAAATTAAAAATATATTGAGAGCGGATTTTACGATAATAATGATATAACTCTTAATGTGTAAAACAAGTTTTTGTTTATAATTTTCGAGTTTAAACAAGAGCACAAACAAAACGGCTCGCAGTTGGCATCACGTCATTTTGACGTCATGCGTTATGTCCGCCGACTGCGCTTCAAATAAACATTGCGTACAAGTTTGATGCCTAAACGTCGTACGTACCATTTGTCCCATATGGCGCTTTACGTCTCGTTTTCGGATAATTCAAAATATGCGCATTTTAAACCTTTGTAGAAAATGTAAAAATATTTTTTTAAATGCGAAAAGATCCTTTTAGAAGCATAAAAAATGCTAAGTTTATTAGCCTGTATCTAAATATATATACATTTCTCATAATGTTCGGCCTGATGAGACTTTTAAGTTTACTTACACACCTAGCAGCAAAATTGATCATTGTTTAATGTGCATATTTTCAAAATGGCAGCATTTATAACACTTGTGATATTTCGAAACATTCGATTTTCTGTGTTCAATACGTTTTTTGCAGATTTTATACAAGGTAAGAGCTTCAAAGTTAATTTTGTTTTTTGTATTCATGATTCGTTTACTTTAGTCGTTTGTAATATTTACCAGTAAATTGAATGTATTTATACATATATATTTGAGATGCCTCTCGTCAAGTGTCGATGAAAAACGTGTAGTTTTAAGAAAAAAGAATCAAGATCTTACTCCTTGTAAAGTGTTTTTATGATACAATGATAAGATATAGATAATCAAAATATAAAAAAACAATGAAAATATTAAAAAAATACATTTTGTCATATTAAATTTCTAACCAAACCTAAATAACGAAAACGTTTACAATCTCAGAATAATAATGCGTCAATATATAGAGAAGACCTATCACTATGTTTCATAGAACGCAAGAGATGTTTGTTAGCAACAAATTGGCGGCCATTATGTTTTGTTTGATAACAAACACAACGGTTCTATCGGATGCTTTTGTCGCTGTGCTTGGCTTTGTTTGTAAATAACTTGGATATTTACGTTTATAATATATAAAAATTGGTGAAATAAACTATGGTGAATTGCAGCATGTTTGGTTGCAGCAATAGAAGCGTTAAATTTGTTAAAGGAGGAAGTTTTTACAGGTTACAGGTAAGATTTCGAATATTTTCCCGTGTTTGACATTGATTTTTAGCATTTATTTCAGACACGTTTATAATGTTGCTTAAAAACTTTCCTTATATCAACATATTTACTTCAGATACTATTTTTTCTTCATTAAGGGGATAAATTTGTGAATGTATGTTTACTGTTGGTAATGACAGTTGATTAAGAGTAATATGTCGGGGCCGCATTAGGCATCCATATAAAGTTTGAGTCTTTATCCAGTAGAAGTTAATTTAAATTTTACTCGAAAATAGCAACGTTAACCTTGAAATCGTATCTTAAATGACATGTCCAAATTTCAGGCCGCTACGACTCGCTGTTTTGGAGATGTGACGGACAAACAAACAAACTTAACACCGGACTTTGGTTCCATGGAACTGAGATTTATTTCTCAATAAATGTATCATAAGTATATTGTGAATAAAATTAATTTAAAAAAACAGTTATTTTCAGTTTTATAAATAAATAAAGGCAAATTATAGAAAAACAAATTGGAATAACCTTGGAATAATAAATACATAGGTACATTTTTTAAAGTATTTACAATGCAAATTAACATCCGTTTGGCAATTCTTGACCTGAGTACGTACCATTGTTTTGCTGCGAACTGTAGCTAACTTAATACCCAATAGTCGTAAATGGATTTTCCACGTTTGGGCTCCTCGATAGCTTGGCGCATTATTACTCTGAGTTTAAAACACAGTTATTTGATACCTTAGACACGAACGGGTTAAATGATGTTATGATGCTAATATTATGTAAAAAAAATACGGTAAATTTTATCTTTTTGTATATCTATTTTAATTTTATTTTTAATATCCTTACTGTAAAAAATGGTTTTTATTTTTTGAAGTATTGGTAAACATTTAATTAATAATGAATAATGTGCAACAAATCCCGTATATAATACGACAGGTAACTGCAAAATGCGGTGCATGTTCCGAGATTTATCACTATCTTGTACCTTTCATCTTTTTTATGTTGAAATACAATTGAACATGTCTTTATAAACCGTCTCAAAAGTTCACACTAAACGAATCAATCAGTATACACGGCTTCAAAGATCAGGTGGCAAAATTTGGCAACGAGAGTTACTTGTTCACATTGTTGCATTACATAATTTTGTTAGGGGTTTGTTAAAGTCTTGTAACAGACTAGGTTTTGTGATTCTGGCCTGTGTCGTGACCCCCCTCTAGATCCATTTCAAACGACAGTAAAAATCTACATAGCACAATAAAATACAATTCCATAGATTGATATTTATTGTATTATAATTATTTTTATTTATTTAAAGGCAAGCAAACGCACTAACAAGTTCACCATGAGGCCGACTAATCTTAACTCGATTTCCTTTTGCAGGGTTTTTATCTGAGAATACCCACTGAATCGAACATAAATGTCAATCAATCCTAATTTTACCATATTGTGCGGAATTCGGATGAAAATTATGGAATGGGCCATTTAATAACGACCGGTACTTGACATTGCAAGGGTCGCAAACTTTGTATCTTTCAATTTGATTTCCTGCATCCGTAATACTTTATCTGGTGAAGAAAACCGATAAGCAATAAACACTTCAGCAAAAATGACAGCTTATTAATACTGTAGTTCATTAGATTTTTAAGTTTTACTATCCTCCCTTTTTAATGCAGCCTATTTTATGATCGATTTTTTGATTGATTTTAGTAAAAAATGAAGTAAATACGAGTATTGTAATATATAAATCAGTTAACTATGCAATATTAATTATGTTTTCTTATTGGGTTTTATTTTCAATGCCCTTTTTCTCAATTTAAAGGATTTAATTGTTATTCTGAAACACCTTCTCATATCCTTATTCAGGAGTTTTACCTGAGAGCAGCCATAGAGCCAGTTATGTTTGTGAAATAGAACGAGAACCCTAGACGAGTGATCTTATTTTAATACACTCTACCATTTATATTATATTTTATTGTCTAGGCTTGAAATTTCTTAACTTTATCAAGTTCTGTTGTGCAGTTTTTTGTTAGTATTTTTCATCATGTAAGTGTTGATATAATCTTTGGTCAAATAATATTTTTTTTAATTTTTCAATTAGGTTATTGATTAGTTAGTGGTTATTGAAAACAAATTTATCTTGAGTGGCTTGTTTTATTCAAAAACTCTCGAGTGTACCAGTGCTCGCTTTTGTGAAACGCAATTTCTCCCATTATTACTGTTCGCCGATGTATGCAATTTATTTGTTCACCATTATTTATGACTTTAACAAAGTTTTGTATTCTATTAGTAGACTTAATAAATTAACAATAAATCACTCAGTAAACGGCCATGTTAACCATTATTCTGTAGCTTTAATAATGTTTGTTGTATTTTAACCGATATAAAATAGGTGAGTCTTGAACAAAATGAACAATTGTGACCGCGATATAATGATGTTTCTAATGTAATATAATTACTTTTTTGATATTTTCCAATTGCAAAATTAATTGAATTACAAAACGTATTTTTCAATCTATTGATCCATCCAAAAAGTTACTTGAATATAAATAATATAATGTTAAATGAAGAGAACGAGAAAGACTTGCCATTTTAAATGCACGTAAGCATAAAATTATAATACACAGAAAGAGCATTTGAATTAATCGGACTGTGTCAAAAAAAAACTCCACTTTATCCCACTTTTGCCGCGCGCATACATGAAGTCACCGCGTAATGATGCCAGATCGCGAATAATATCATCATAACACAAATGTAATATGATTATATTAAAAATAAAATAAAAAAAAATTCTTTAAAACTTTATTGTACACGCGGAAAAATTGATTGAAATAACAGAGTTGATAAGTATAGGGTCATTTAATAAGAGTAATTGAACTTAGAACATGGTCAAAATAGCTTTGTCTTCAAAGGTGTCAAAAATTACAATAATCTCCCCAATGAACTAAAAACTATTTAACCAAATATATCTATAAATAAATTCAAAGTAAATCTAAAGAAATTTTTTGAACAAGTTTAATAACTGCATTAAATTTAAATTAGTACGAATTTATTATTATTTTCTGTTTTTCTGTATATATCCTATGTTTTTTTTTTTCTCTCATTTACTCGTATATTCAAAATTATATAAACTCAAATAAATAAATAACTCTCAGAGTGTAAGTCACTCTCAAAGCACGAGAGTTAGTCTGTTTTTTGGGAGAGTTACAGATGATAAAGAAAATGTCGGCCAAATTTCCACCACGACTTTTCTTAATCCGAGAGGTCTAATTTTCGTTAGTTCTCTCATTTTATGAGCAAAGTAGCGTAAACAATTTGACTACCCCGGCAACACTAACAAAATGCCTATTTTGTTTTCTTTGACAATCTGACAGATGACAAAGTGACTAAATTCCTAAGAAATATGATTTGTGAATTTGCAACTTACACATAAAATGTGATGCCATGCAATTTTTTTTATCCCAGCAGTATTTCTGCATTTTACAATGAATCAACACGGCATAGTTGAATTCAAATCGGGAGTTACGTACTGAGCGACGTCTACAAAGGAACTAATGGTCAAAAGTAAAACTACTAATTTATGAGTAGTTGATTCGCCTTCAGATTGATGCGCGTATGCGGTTTTTGGACTAATCTTAATTCTATGCTTGAAAGTTTTCACTTTCGCTTTAATTCACAACTTAACACAGGGCTTTTGCCAACATGGAGTTAGGCAAACGTTACTATTTTATTTAATATATGTACGTACTGTTGTAATGAATATATAGAAAAATTTAATAAATTATCTTATCCAAATTCTCAAATATGGGTATTTTTTCATTTATTTTTTTATTTATCAATCATATGATGCAAAGCATATTATTTATAAATTACATTTCTATGAGTTACAACTTAATTATATTCAGAAAAAACAAAGAAACAAACCATCACGACGTTTCCCTGTAAGAGTAGGCAGAGAGGATAGAATGCCACATCACTCTATCTTTAAAAACAGATCTCGCTTCCTCTACATTCATACATCTTCTCATGCACGCGCGCTGATTATTCCGACTTTTGACATTTCCATCTTCAAGTATTTGTTGGATTTGGTCATGCCGTGTCTCTCTCGGCCTTCCTTTATTTCTGCATCCATCAACATTCGTATTGTAAACATTTTTAGCCATTCTTTTGCTGTCCATTCGCTCTTCATGTCCAAACCAGCGCAGAGCTCTTGTCTTGATTTTGTCGATAATGCTTATCTATGCCTTACATTATGTACGGATCTCTACATTTGTGCATCTATCGTACATAGTTTTGTCAGACATTTGTCTAAGATATCGCATTTCGACAGCATTCAGCCTACTTTCATCCCGGTTTTTCCAAGTCCATACTTCGCTCCCATACATCAGAGCCGGGACCACGACTCCATTGTGAACTGCTTTTTTTGCCTCTTGCGACAAACATTTATTTGCCAAGGATATACTTAAAACCCTGTTGAATTAAGTAATTGGTAAAATAAGAAGAACGCAAATTAGGAATTGGTTTTCAGGCGTTGCCTAGAGGGTGAATTGGTTCAGCCGGTTGAACCTCAACCACAATATAAAGGTTTCAGAGCCTTGATTACAATGGGAAGTTATAAGAGTTATCTTTGACTGTCTATAAAGAAAAATGGATATATGCGTACTAAAATGAGTATATTTGCATAAACATTTTATTTATAAATTTTTATTGATTTATTTTATTTATTTAAACGCCTTTTAGGCTTTTGCATGTTTTACATTCAAACAAACAAATAAAGACAGACATGTATTTTACACAGAAGTAGCAAAAAAATATATAAATGATTTTTAGAAGAAAAATAAAAATATTAAATATATTATCTTTACATATTAGTATAAAAGTGAAAAGAAAAAAAGTGCATTATAAATATGATAACAGAAATGTATTTTACACAAAAAAGGAACAAAAAATAAAAATGAATTAAGAAGAGAAAGAAAAATAAAAATCATTACGTAATAGTTGAAAATATATGCGGATATATAATAATACATACATATATTGCGGTAAGTACAGTACAGTTTTTTTTACATATATATATATATATTTTTTTTTTCTTACAATAAACATAATATTAAAACAGAGTATTAAAAAAATAAAGCATAATTACATTTCAACGAAATACATATTAATAGAAAAATAGTAAAGAAAAAAATTCCACAAAGGCATAGCCTGTTCGTGGGTATACAAGAAAATGTTAATGAATTTTTGCTCCTATAATAAACAATGGACAGTTATAATATTTTTGTAAAACATCAGAAAGAAAAAATAAAATATTCTGTAGAAGATAATATGTTTTTTTTATAGTAATTAAAAAAGGAAATAAAAAATACTTTTAAAAAACACAAAAATATTCCTTATTATTAAAGGGCAACAAAATAAATTATAGAAAAAAAGAGTTCATATCTTTAGTTTGAATCCAGGATAGTGCATGTTTTTTAAACGAAGGAAAATTTTGTTAATATCTTCACCAACCTATAATTGAACGTGTTCAGAAGAAAAAAATGTAGTGATACATATTCTGCTTTTATTACAGAAAACGTCATTTTACTTTGTAGATAATATTGATGATAAAAGTAAACTTTCCATTGTTATCAAGACCCAGATCCCATACTACACAAAAGTTAGCACATGGAAGAGTTGAAGAAATGAGAATGTTTAAACATAGGTAGAATAGTAAATGCTACACAGTGTGTAAAGTGTCCACTTAAACCAGCCAATGACATGTCATAACTCCTGTATATGCCTACACTTCCATATTCCCTTCTCAAAAAGATTTTCGCTCTCCGTTGCAACAAATGTAGAACTTTAACTTATTAACTCTAAAGGAATAACCAAAATATAAATATGAAGGATCTTAGAACTCACAAGAACAGTCACGAGCCATAAGATGTAACCGAGTACACCGAGTACGAACGAACTCCGCCACATTTCGGCCGAAGGCTTCGGCTGAGCCGAAGTTTCTGCCAGTTTTTGCCCGAAACCGAAACTTCGGTCGGTCACTAACAAAGATATTTTCAACACATCCACTTCCGGTCCTTTTTCGCTCCGGCGATTTGGTTGAATCGGAATAATGTGACGTGGAACGAAAGCTGAGTGTTGTCAAAAGTTTATTTATTGGCTGGCGATAGGTACTGTAGATTGGAGAGGTTTGCCGAAGGCGGAGATTAAGTAGATGTTCCTCGTGTGAATCTTGATAATGAAACGCTGTATTTCGCTCTTGTTGGACTTAATCGGACCATCAACAATAAGCCGAGTAAAGCCTTCAGTGAGTAGGATGTCAAAACTCAAATAACGCCGTCAATTAAAATCTTACAAAAACATTTACATATTTTCCTTATCATCATCATTTTGCCAAGACGCTGTATTGATACACCAGTTAAGTGAGATTTATTTTTATTTTATTTATTATGTTTTTTTTTTCATTTATTCCATGTATTCAATTTATTTCACCAGTTCATAATTTTTATTTGTATTTTTTATACTCGATTTATTTTTTGTTCATTTAATTTTGTTAATATTTTCTCTATTCAAAAAAACAACAGCAATACAAAAGAATATACACAATATTATAAAAAAACATAAAATAAAGCCGAATCAGTTTTCCACATAAATACAATTATAAAAATCCAGTTCAGTTAGATATTAATTCATAGAAGTGCATGTGTGCGAGTTTTTTTGTGTGAGGATGCGTGTGTAAAAAAGTGGAGTGTGGTTTTGGTAGGTATGTGAAAATGTATGTGAGTGTATATGGGTGTGAGGGTGGGTTTATGGACAGGATGAGTGTGTGTTTATGGACAGGGTGAGTGAATAGAAACAACTTAAATTTATAATAAAAAAATATATTTTTTTTATAAAGAAACATAATTTTTTATATATAATAGTTTTTTAATTTTTGTTTTAAAAGTGAGTTTACTGCAGTTAAATATTTCTATGTTATTGAAAAATACATTATATACAAGCATACACAAGCAAATCAGAGGAGAGTTCTGTGCATAGTTGGTGCGAACTGTAGGTACATGGAAAAGAGATAGATTCGTGTGACGGGTGCGGTAGCCAGGTACATTAAGGGCCAACTCAGAAACCAGAACAGGACTATCAAGACGTCCATTATGAATATTATGTAAAATCCCCATATCTAATACCAAACGACGATTCTCAAGACTAAGTATTTTATGTTTATGACAAGAAGTTTTATAGTTAGGGTCCGTTAATCTAGATCTCCAATTATTTTTATTTGCATAACTTATTTTTAACTTAATTAATTTATTATTTTTGTTTTATTCACTTAATTTTTTTCGGGATTGGGTATTATAAGATGCTAGTTAAAAAAAAATCCACAACCATGGTGCATAGTACACAATTTATACATCAAATACCACGTATGTTGATAATCTGTCACATAAAGATGAGGTGATCAAACTTACGCTTCGGTTGCCAGTCTAGAGACAGGAAAATAGCATTGTAAGGAATAATGTTTGCTTTTACGTAAAAATGGAAATCAAAGTACCTTTTTAAAAGATGTAAATAATGAATACAAATATTTATGTATGTATATCTTTAAATATACAAATATTTAAAACTGAGTCCACAACACTATCGCAGGGTTACTACCCAGTTAAAAATAAATAATTTATTTTTAATGTATGTAATACCTGTATTACTATGGGTTAAACCGTTAAAATAAGCGATTATGCACCACTTATCATTATATTTGACTTTCTGTTTTATAGTAAATATGTTAATAAATTTAATAGGTAAAATAATTGTTATTTTCACCACCGTTTACATTTTCTTACAAAAAAATAACTATGAAGTACGCCTAGCCCGCACAATAAGTTTTTCTGGGTTATTATGCCGTGTGTCGTTCGTACTCTCTACCGACGTTTCGGATCGCGTTACAGTGTCCATCATCAACCCTGATGATGGACGCTGTAACGCGATGAAAAACTTATTGTGCATCTTAACGGCCGTGAAAATCTAAGAAGTTTAATTACGCCTAGCCCGTTCTTAGTGAACGATGAAACTAGCAAATTACGTAAGCTTATTTTTTCATACAAAAAGTTCAATATATTTGACATCTTTAACCCATGGCAGCTTTTTTAGTACTAAAACAAGCTTGCAGATTACACATATTGTTTGAAGATTCTCTATTTGCAAACTATTATTTCGAACATTATTTCCTAAGGACTATTTTTCTTTGATGTGATCCCTTTGACATATTATGTGTCACATGGGATATGTGGCGTTTGCAGTGATTATTTTTGTCATTATTCATTTTTCAAATAATCGGCCAGTGCTCTATATTGACAGTTACTGCTGAATGTCATTGTGATATTTGTTATTAAACTTTTGTACATGTTTTGTATTAAAACACTGAAGAATAAAGCTACGTATTTCGCGTGATTAGAATTAATTATTGTTCAAGTAGATTTTCTCAGAACCACAGAAAAAATTGACATTTATAATTATATTACTAACATATTTTCTACTTATATGTAGGTAGAAATTAAAGACCTTTTTTTTGTAGATTACCTATAAAATAAATCACGGCTCGCCACTGCTAACGCGATGGTATTACGGTCTTCTAGAATATTCTGGTTTCTAAAACCGCGTGTCGGATTGCTAATACGTTTGACTGATTCACCATTATCATATCTATAACTATGAATTTAGGAATAATTATTAAATACTTTTCTTTTTAGACGTCCTAATTGACAGTTTTTAGATTCATCTGGATAGGATAGTAAAGAACTTTATAAAAAAAGATCCACAAAAATATAAATTCATTAAACTAACATTATTTGAACTTTTGTAATAAACCCGTAACACTTTGGGAAAAGGTCCTTTAGACAAAAGTGATTGCATTTAATAATGGTAATACAATTTGAAATTTTCTATTCTTACGGTTTTCGTTTAAGATTTGTGTTTATACCAGTGGTAAAAAATGTTGCAAAAGCGATGACAACAGTAATTGGTTATTTTAAAATCTGTTGATTTAAGTATAACTCGTCTTTTATTTTAATGATTACTTCAATTACATTAATTACGCCTTTGCGAGTTGATACGTACTTTGTGTTTCTTCGTTTTAGTACCCTTTCTAATAAAAACATTAAAATTGTTAGTAAAAGTGTGCAAAAATGCCACGAAAAGATCCAAATCGTTATTCCGATGTTTTAAGTGATTTTGCGTCGCAATACGTTATTTTTAGGTTTTTCTTGTAATATTTTTTCGCGTTTGAATTATTCTTTGTTAAGCTTTTGAGAAACAAGTTTGAACGTGATTTATATAAAAATTCTAAGTAAGATTTTTAGAGAAAACCACCTAAAGAAAATCGTGTTCTCGACAATCGATTGAAAAATTTCGATGGAGACTTCTCGGATCTTGTCATTTTGTTCTTCCGCTCCACTTTCTCAACTTTGGCTGTGTCTCACGAAGATATTTTTTCCTTTGCATCACGACTGTCGCTTCATTCCATCCTATAACTGGATCAATAACATTCTAAGATAATCGGAGTATTGCTGATCGTAAAATAACAACTGTCAACCAAAGAAAATGAAAGTGACACTTAAATAGTTATAGCGCTGGTTCTACTTAATACAAAAATACGCTTTTTATAGTTTAATAAGAATTTATGGTTTCTTATTTGAACTAATGTTTAAAAAAAACTTTTCTTCCAAACATAGTCTTCCTCACAGTCTCATTCCTGGAGATTGGCTTGAAGCAAAGTCCTGCATCTTGCCCTCCACTGCGCTATATTCTTTGCAGCCATCTTCGATCTATTGAGCTTGCCTTACTGTGATTATTAATAATAAAAAAAACAAGATTGAGCATAAAAATAAATATTTTTTAATCATATTTTCAACTGAACAAAAAATAGCTGCTGAAAATGTTTCAAATTAAAAAATAAAAAAACCTCATTTTTTTACATATGTTATGTCAAATATTGCGTTAATTCTGAAATTTGTAATATGTTTTACAATAACAACAAAAGAAACTTTGATGTCTTCATCCTTAAAGAGGATAATGTGTTTTTTATTAACAAAAATCAAAAATTCTGTAGAAATGGTTAAATTAAATAATTATGACTCTTTTGTACCATAGATTTATGTTAGGTAATTAGAATATTAATTTTTATTTTAAAATAATAAAGTTACGTAAATACTAAGATTTTGTAAATTTGAAAAAATTACGTTAAGCGTACCATTATAAATTGAGTGAATTTTGACGTGTAGATACATACCGTTATTTTTTTTATTAACTTTTTGATTACAATCACAATCTGTGAAATCCAATAAAATTTTATAGTGTAACCAATTAATTTATAGTCAATTTCTTAGTTAAAATAATATTTAATTGACTTTTTATAGTAAACAATAAACAAAAGCACTATTTCTTTATACATTTGTATAAACCACATTTACTTTTAAATTGTGTGTCAAATTATAAAGTTTGCATAATACTTAAGTAAATTATTTGCATTTTGAGTCCATAAAAGAAAATGTTAATGTTTTGAGATTTAAAGTTTCATTAAAAATCTGGATGTGTGATTGTTTGACTTTGTAAAGAACGTAAAAATAAGTCAATGAGCCCAACAATCTTTGCTGACTACTGTCTTCAAGCAGAGGTGATTCGTTTGCCCCGACCGAACACTTCAGTAGCCTTAGGTTTCGAAGTTCTTAAAGGCCACTGTGGACAGTTAGTTTCCAATTAATGCTCAAATAATATAACGTGTACGTGAGTTAAAAGGATCCAAAGAAGTAAGTAGCCGATACAGTTGTGTGTGCTTGTGGAAGTTACAATATGTATGTTCCAACAGGACAGCGGACTTTGAAGAAAAAAGAGTTATTAAAAAAAAGAAAAAAGTTTTGGACAAGGAAGACTTTTTGACAAGAAGATGTAATGTAACGGAAAATGGCAGCTTTCAAAAGAGCTGGAAGTATGACTAGGATTATTACAAACGCCATATATAACGGTTGGAATGTTGCCTGGAAATCAGATGTTTGCTAAATAAAAAAATAAATGCAGCCTAGACAACACCAGCATAGCACTTATTTTCTTCTGTCAATGCAAATCTTGAACTCATTAAGGCCTAAAATTGCAAACTATTCGGTTTGGGGAAAAGGTATTTCAGATTAAGATAAAACATAAATCCTTAGAAAAATTATATAAAATGATTAAACAAATACTTACTTCCACAAAAAAACCGTCTATAAAGAAACGATCGTAATAATGAATAAAAATTCTTTGTTTACATAACTTAATTACCAAAAAGTTTGTCAACTTGTTTCAGATCAATAGAGCCATTTTAACGTTTAACATACTGGGTGAAAAAACTCTCTTGAGTCACTGTGTGGTAACCTGAGGATAGGAAATAATTGCCTTTTAATTACTATTCATACTTTTAAAAATATATGCATCTTGCTTAGTGATCCAATTAGATGACATCTCTTTCTCTCAAATTAATGTTTTATATATTTGTCTCAGGATACTCGATATTTTGTCATTTCCCGAGATTCTAGTGATAAAAATATTTAAATTAATATTATCTAATAATCTAAATATGTGATATATATTTTTTATTATCTTTATGGGTTTATGTGAATACTATGAAAAAACCGTAGTAATATTCATTGAGTTGCCGAGATACGAATTAATTAAGTCCAATTTGATACACCGCGCCTGTTACATTACAGGAACTGGCAGGTTAAGAAAGTTCATGCAATAGTAAAGTATTTTAGAAATGGATAATAACGTTATACCACAGTGATTGTTAACAGTCCTTAATATTATACATATACAAAATGAATTTGTCGTAATTTAATACTCAGAAGTTAAGTAACAATAAACTCGTAATCTTTCGTAGTTGTATCCCAGAGCTTATCTTGAATGATTGTATTTATCAAACAATTACATCGCATCTTTTGATAATCCCTTCCATTGAACCGTTCAGTCAATTATTAATATTATTTATTACGACAGTTGACATGTTGTTATGGTCCATGTTCCTGAGTGCTTAATTGATTCTGTGACTTGTTTAACCCTTTAAATCCTATGAGGTCCATCATCAACCTCCACCGGTGTGTGCAAAAAATCCAACAAAGCCAACGAAGCCAATTGTCAGCTTTAAAGATTTTAGAAAAACAAGCGGATTTATTTTCATAAAGAAATATAATAATTCTTTATTTTTTGTCATTGATAACCACCAGAGATAAGAGATAACCGAGAACCTAGATAATGAAGGTAAAGTCTCCTTGGCGGTGTCCAATACAAGGAACATTTGCACGTTGCTGAACGAGAAAAGCTGCCTAAAAGAGCTCTCTGTAATCTGGTAGCCCTACGGCATGAGACCACAGGATGTTTTCAAAATATGGATAAGGATATCCGCAGCAGAGCAAAGGGGAATCAGCAACATCAAAAAAATAAATTTATTATGACTTGATAAAAACTAGGTAGTCCAATGATTAGGGATAATCCAAAAATACTTATACCCGTATGCCGAGACAAAAGTTAAGGTGAGGAAAGTACATTCTAATTTCAAATGCAGAGAATAACCCGAAGGTGAAGACAATAGAATGTACTTTCCTCACCTAAAGGTTTGTCTCTGCATACGGGTATTAAAGTGCTGACCGATTGAGAGAAAAAAAAATGTTTGTGAAACGTCTTCCCAAAGGGGAAGATTTCAATCATAAATTTTTACCTTCATACATTGAAGTATATAATAAGACTAAACACGAGCGTTCAAAATATGTTTCCTCAACCTGCGGCCAATTGGCATATGTTTGATAAAACGGACTAGTAGCCTGTAAACGCTTTCAACGGATGAGTCTGTTGCGAGCATTCACAGGCTACTTTTCTCCTCGCAATTACTAAAATACCCATATGTACGCAAAGATACTGCACGAATCTATCTGGAAAAGCGATGGTATAACCGTTCGCCGGTAAGTAATGTGGTTGTCTTAATCAATGCTTGTTTAAAATAGCTATTTTAATGTTAAAAAATGTTTCATTAATATGTTATCAGCTACCTGTTGTCTCTGTCCTGCTAAGTTAGACGGGCGTATAGTGAAACAATAAACAAAGGTGACGCGTATGTGGAAAGGAGCCACATACTGAATAGAACTTACAGTAGATCGATGTAAACAGTCAGTGTTTTTTACTGTACTACTTGTTTTGCTAGTTAAAGTCGACATGCTATGACGTGACTATACGTACTCCCTCCGCTATTCATTCCATTCTTTTGACGACGACTTTTTAGCTCGGATTTGTATGAAGTGTTATCTCTATGTATTATATCTCAATGCCTTTGTATAACTTTTTCAATATCAAATATAAAATAAAGTCAATGTTGCATTTTTTGCACATCTGTTATTGTTCTAGGACTCCGACGACTTGTTCTAAATAATCCCATCGGTGGAGCCCAACTGTGATTTGTCCCCTCAGCCATTCCCTTTATTACTTCACGCAAGAGACCCGCATGGCGCGTAATGGGGCCGATCCATTGGGCTCGCGGATTGAGAGGTAAAAAGAAAGATTTGTGAAAGGCATCCCTGAAGGAAAAGATTTTCACTAAATTTTTTTTGCTGGAAAACTTTTTTAAATTTATGCACATATAAATAAAAAGGTTGGGAATAAAAGGGTTAAAATTGATAGGTAATATTTTCTGTATCTTAGTAGGTTGTAACAAAACAGGAGCATCGATAAAACAATTATATTTTAAGTTATTTAGTTTTTTTAATATTTTTGTATACGCCTCCACTTGTATTGAGCGGACACTCAAAAGAGGGGGTAGTGCAATATAAGCTTCTGACGTAGATAATATTTTAAAAATAAGTTAAATATAATTATGTTGTTCATTCGACTACTTTTTTGAAACGTAGTTACTTGGGTTTGATTTTGGTGAAGATCAATATGAAATATTTATTAAAAAGTGCATTTACAGTTAATAAACAATTTTATTTTTTTTAAATAAGGAATGGACTGTTTATTTTAGGTTTCGAAACATAATTTAGCTGGCGGCAGTTTAATACAAAAATCAGATTTACAATTTCGTGTCATAATTTCACTTTATTTATTCCATATGTTTATGTATATAACAAAAAATATATTTCAAGGTATACCAACCAGATTAAAATACGTTTGAATATAAAAAAAAGTTAAATAAAAAAGGGACAATAATTACATTAAAAGGAAGCTATCCTCTGTTTACCTTTTTTCAGTAACATAAGATTTCGATTTCTGAAGATATACGGTTGAGAAGATATTGCTATTCCCCGTGGCATTACCATTGGTAGGCCGGTTCTGCGAGCAGTAAGATAAAACAGCGTAAGCTTCCGATGTCTAAGGTAATTATTATTGGGAACATAAAAACACTCTCCATTACACTTTAGTTGATCGTAATAACTTAAAGATTAACATATTACAACAGACATAAAGAACATGTTACAGAAGGTAATATACCTGTCATCGGCTGGTTTAAGTGGCCACTTTACACACTGTGTAACATTCACCATTCTGCCTCTATTTTAACATCTATATTCCTTCGACTCTTCCATCTTTTGACGTTTTTGAAGTTAAAGAGCATAGAATCGACTTTACTGCATCCGATAACATCAATATCTCATTGTGGACTTTCTGCATAACTACGTTCAATTCTCCATTGAGTTAGTGAAATATAATAATTAGAAATCTCACAATTTAAAAAAAAAAGTTTTTCGCAAATATCTCAGTAACTCTTTCAATGGAGATTTCTTAGTTCGCTTCTAATACTCTCAATTGTCGATCATCTTGTATAAACAATTTTTTCTCAGGATAATTTCAAGTCCTGATGGTGTGGAAGTGACCTCTAAACCGTCTACTAAAACAAAAACAAAAACTAACAAACTTAAATTGAAACTGGTTGAAACAAATAGTGTAAAATGATTATAAATTTAAATAATGTTACAAAATAGTTAATGATGTTTTATTATTCAGGCGGTGTAGTTGGATTCCAGACGTGCGAGTAGTGCGGCCCCGCCCAGAGCGCACGCGCCGCCGCGCCGCCCGGTGGCAGGTCACGACTGCGACTGCCGCAACTCAAAATATGTTTTATGGACAGATCTCCGAACGGTGAAATACAGCGGCGGCCGCGCACAGATGGGCCGGTTGGGTAACGGCTGTGCGCCGCAGATTATTTATTGCCTATTACCAATAATCTAGGCCTATTCTAGATTAAATTTTAATTCCAGATCACCGCCAGAGGTGGGAGATAGACCTCCGAGATAATGGAGGAACTATTTCTGAACAAATAGAATAACTTCAGCAGAAAACAGTATGTTTGCCCCTTGATGATCCTTCATTTTTATTGCAGATCATTGCCAGACGCGGAAGACGCGGAAGACATCTAAGACACAAAATGGAGGTATTATTTCTGAATAAATACAGGGTGTCGCAGTAGGAGGTGTACGATTTGAATTGATCGACATTTTTGTTCTGTCAAATTTAGAAACATCATATTTGACAAACGACATCAAGAGACATTTATTTATATATACGCCCAGTGGGCATTTTTATGGATACATTTACACATAGAAAATTATTATTAAAAAAACTAGAAATATCTCCTTTCTCTTCCTTAATCTCTCCTCCTTTCCTTTTTCCTCTTTCCTCTTTCCTCTTTTTTCCTTTTTCCCATTGAGTAATAGTTTCGATTTAAGGTAATTTATAAACAAATACGTTTATTTCTATTTTTATATATCTTTAAATTTTTAATCTTTTTTTTCTATTGAATATGTTCTGTAACTTGAATTATAAAAATAAAACTTTTATTTTATTGGTTGGTTGGAAGAAATTGCCATTTGGCAATAAGCCCGCCAATGTACAAATAATCATTATGTACAAAAAGTTAAATAAATAAATATTAATTAAAGTACAAAAAAGAGAAGGAAAATAAACATAAGTAGAAGTTAACAAATTACAACAGGGATGGAGAATACCTTGAATAGGGGAATATGGAAGTCTAGGCATTTACTGGGCTTATGACCTGTCATTGGCAGGTTTAAGTGGCCACTTTACACACTGTGTAACATTCACCATTTTGCCTATGTTTGAAAATCCATATTTTTTCAATTCTTCCATTTGTTGAAGAAGAAGTTTGAAAATTGAAAAATTGTTTTCAGGCGTTGCCTAGTATGTGAAATAATTCAGTCAGATGAATCTCTTCACAACAATAAAGGTTTCAGCTCTTTAACTTCACTAAAATTTAATTGTTATCTTGAAAAACAATTAAAATAAAACAAAACACCTGAACACAGTATAAAAAATATAGATACATTAAATAAAATCAGCAGAAAATAAGGAAATAATAAAGAAAAGTTAAATAAGAAATTATAACTTAGGTATGCAGCAAATTAACAATAAATAAAGGGTTTAAATATATAAAGATATTAAATATATAAAGAAAGAATGGTTTATAGTAGATTATTATTTATATCACTACAGAGATGGGTAGAATTTTTGTTTCAAGATTATGATTATCTCAATATCAAATACATAGATGGCGCTCCAAACGCGCTAGCGAAAGCTTTCCCTGTTTCATGACATATATACTAAAACCAAAAATGTCACCGATATGGATATTCGCTAATAAGCGGAATGGGGAATGTTGTAGAATTCTACATAAAAGTGGCCACTTGAACCCAACCTATGACAGGTCATAAGCCCTGTAAACGCTCGAATATCCATAATCTTGAAACAAAAATTCTACCCATCTCTGTAGTGATATAAATAATAATATACCTATTCCCCTTTGGGATAAAAAAACCCAGAATTGTGTGTGTATAAATATGTAAATATATATACATACCAAAATAATATTGTTTATGGTAGACTTTGTGGGAGTGGAAGCGGGAGAGAGGTGTTTATAATTGAATTCGATTCAGTGATTGTTTGAAAGAAGACAACTTGTTATCAAAGAAATCAAGACTGGTATGTTTGTTGACAGACCTTTTAGACAAAATTCTTTGCATAGGAAAATGAAAACCATAGTTAGTTCTATGGTTATCGGTATGAAAGAGTAAGTTTTGTCTGAGGTTTCTAGTTGGGATATTTAATTTTATTGAGGTCAGTAGTTCAGGCGCATCAAAGAGTGAGTTGAGAATTTTAAATAGGACTATAAGGTCGGATTTATTTCGACGGTTTTAAAGAAACGATTTATTTAGGGTAGTTTCTAACTCATTATACGTATATAGGTCTCTGGATAAGCCCGACCTTCAGCCTATCTTTCTCAAAAATCAATGTTGAACTGATTCAATATTCTTGATGTGAACATCATAATATGGAGACCAGATAACAGAGAAATACTCTAGGTGCGGGCGAACTAGGGAACAGAATAGAGTTTAAGGGTATTGATATTTTTGAAGTCAGCTGTGCTTCTGTTAATAAATCCAAGCAGTTTTAAGGATTTATTGATAACATGTTCAATATGAATTGTAAAAGAAAGTTTAGTGTCAAATATAATACTTAAATCTCGTATACTAAACACAGATGATAATATTTTATCGTTCAGTGAGTAGTTGTTTATGATTAGATTTTTCAGACGAAAACATCTCATAACCTTGCACTTAATTAAGTTGAGATGTAGATTATTGGATGAGCACCAGGTGCTAACTGACTGTAATTTAACATGAAAAATTGATAATACAGCGCCATATATTCACCCATTGGATGCAGGAATATGTGAAAGATCAGCAATGGGCATACTTTTACCTGGATGGATACGTTGATAAGCAGAACTGCCGCATTTTGGCAGCAACCTGGAAGAGATTGTCGATTAACCTATGTATCCACCAAATGTTTGGTGCGGTTTTTGGGCTGGCGGAGATGGTGAATAGTGAACGTTATCATGACATGTTCAAAAACTTTTTAGAACCCAAATTACATTTTATAGATGCTAACAATATGTGGTTTAAAAAAAACGGTGTCATCTGTAACACGGCAATTGAAACAATGACTCCATTGAGGTTTTAGTTCAGTAGTAGGATTATCTCTTTAATTGGAAACATTGAAATAGGGATTTTTGAAATCATGACTGTTTTAATAAGCCAGCAATAATTAAGATCAAAAGAAAGAAATTTTCCGGCATATTAGCGAGATAGAACCCCGATTATGTCAAAATGTCATAGATAAAAAAATAACAAAAGAATGATGTCATGCCAGAGAAGCCGAGGAGGGAATTTTAGCGATATTGAGTTCCATTCGTAATTTCCGTATCTGCACTTTATATTAATAAATTTGGGAATTGTAACTAAAATTTTATTGAAAAAACAAGTCCTACAACTCTAATTGTTGTAGCTTTTGGGATATCTTCTGCAAAAAAACATATTTTATTGCTTAGTCGTCCGTTGATTTGTTTCCTGGGAGATTATGTCTGAAATGATGAAGGCAGATACTATTTTCATACAAATATATTGACATCTGCAGACAAAAGTACGTTTATCCCTTGATGATTTTTGTTTTCAATGCACATCATTGTTAGAGGTGTGAGACAGTTGATACGAAATGGAGGATCTGTTTCCAGATGCAATGGCTTCTGCAGACAATCGTGTTTTTTTTGCTTAGTTATCCGTGAATTGTATTCCTCTAGATTGCCGCTAGAGCAGGAAGAAAGCCAACATCCGAGGTGATGTAGGTACTATTTCTAAACAAATAAAATGACGTCTGCCAAAAACAGTATGTTTGTCCCACGATTTGTTCTTATTTTCATTACAGGTCAATGCCAGAATAAAAATAGCCGAGATCCAAAATTGATAATAAAGGTATTTCGGGTGAATAAGTACACAATGACTTCTATAGAAAATAGTATGTATGTTATTAAATTATCATTTTATTTATTCTCACCCGATAGATGGCACACATCTGAGATCCGAGGTGATATCACACCCTTCATAGTCATTACGCTCCCATACACCTCTTGATATATTCCAACGCTCGTCAGTATGAACTGACGTAACTGGTGTACCCCATTGTTCTTATTCTCAAAGCGCCGTCTTAACTCTCACCCACAATTTTTTCTCCTTCTTGTTCAACTCACATAGTGTCCGTGCGGCTCGACTGTGGAATCATCTCCCACCCACTATTAAAGATGTTTATACAGTTGGTCTGTTAAAATCACACTTGAAGAAATGTCCCTTTTCTGATCTTTAATCTCCTTTTTTCCTCTTTCTTTATTTTCTTTTCCCATTTAAGACAAGTAAGAATCAATAATAATGAATATTTATGTATATTGCTAATTTTGTTTAAGTCTATACTTTTTCACATGTTCGTTTAAAAACTAAAATTAAATAAATAATTTAATTTAGTTTAGTATATTTGTTACATAGAATTCATTTAATCACTTATAAACGTCGAAAAAATATTACTTTATAATACAATTCAACAATTACTTAATTAAACCTTATAAACGAATAAATTTAAACCGACAACACAATTTAAATCAACAAATTTAAATCAATAACCACGAATCTAATGGCAATCTAATGTCTTGCAAATATTCTTCGACTCCATAATAGCTTTTTCCAAACAGCCTGTGCTTGACAAAATCTTTAATTTTTTTTGTTGGCAAAGCCTGAATTTCAAGCCCTTATTTATTTATTTATTTATTTATTCACACTCTTTATCAAAATAAAATTCCATGTTTACTTTGCCCAGCTAAAAAGGGTACATACTCCGTTCCAAGCTAGGCAATTACATTTTAATATATTATAATAGAGCACAGACAAACAAAATATAAACTTATTCGGATACACATTTTGATTCATACACATACAGACATACACATATATACACACATATGTATAAACATACACATATATACACATGTACATACATACACACGTACATACACCCATGCGCATACACATACATACATTCATAAAAACATAGACAATTTATTTATGCGAAACTTCATGGTTGTCATCTATAAATATATATTTTTTAAATTATTCCTTATTTTTTTATTTTATTTTTGACATCCAGTAAGGTTCTCCAATCCGTGGCATGCATCAACTTTTCTGACTCACTACGACCAATGTCATGAAAGAGCGAGGTCAACACCTTCCGTAACTTGACAACACTCCCGTCTTTCCACGATACTGGCAAAAGGTTATGGACCTTTTTGCCTACGTAATAGTGTTGTCTCGATGCCAGAACAGTGTTGACCCCTTCACTTAGTATCAGATCCCTATTAGAATATCTTGTATTATGGTTGTGGTTGACTTATGATCTACGACTTTCTCTTGGGCTTAATAGTTTTGAATTTTTTATAGATGTTTGAATCAGAGTGACTTTAAAATGGCAAGATGCCGTAAAAAATTAGCTCTGCATAAACTGTTTTATAAACGAACTTAAATGGGCCGTAAGGTTTACAAAAATTCACCATAGGGAAAGTTTGGGTAGCTCTAAATGGTAGGGCGCGGCGTGTTGACGTTTGAATTTATAACAAACCAAGAATGTTTCACAGATAAAAATGAGCCGGATGTGTCAGTTGCAACTTAAGCGTCGAGTAATTTAGACGAATTAATAGACTACAAAGATTTTTCATACAATATTTCAATAATGAAATGTTTAAAAAACTAGTTATATTTATTATAGTTTCTACTTACCGAAAGCCTTGTGGTTATATTGTTTTATTCAAGATTGCTAAAGCAGGATAATAAACAGTCCCACTTATAGAATACAAATTGGATGAATACACGCGAGCAAAATATTTTGTATTGTTTATTAGCCTCTTCCGTATACAATCGAACATTAATTCATACATTCATATACCATCGATGTTTTGCCGGCAATCGAAAATTTACAAGTAGACCAGAAATATTGAGTGATACATGCCTTAATTTACCAAAGTTATTTTTGCAATAGTTATTAACAAAATAGCTGACAATATTTAACGAACGGATCACAAGTAAACAATTTATAGAACAGGGCTGAACAATAAAATATTTCATTTTAATAAATACGCATAATTTTATTTTCGTAAATAATTTAGTTTATAAGAATATACACTTTGTGTCGCAAACATGTTTTCTATATTTTTTCTAATGTTTGACTATCACAATCTTAGCCATAGGGCAGCTTAGGGAAATAAAATGCAGAACACTAAGTGGAAAAGATAGACCCAAAAAGCAAATGTCTATCAAAAATTAGTCATTATGTAACAATCTGCATTTTAATAGGATGTGATCTGCAGTCTCACTTTTTTCTTGACGTTGACATAAAACAGAAGTCACAACTTGAAATCTTTAAAGGTTTGATTCCAAGACTGGATCGCTAATTCTCAATCTACATATAAGATGCACACTTATATACTTTGAGGTTACTGAACCAGGATATTTTTGGGACTACTGGTTGGATAGATTTGTAGCATGAGCCGATCAGCGACTCTTTCATCTCATTTGTCACCCATATCAATTTTAAATACATTAACGTAATCGGATATAGGCAGAGAGAATAAACAAGGAATAACACCACAGTTACGGGCCTCATTGGTAATTGAGTCCACCAACTCGTCACAATTGATTCCTATATAGGATGGGATCCAAGCAATCGAAACTCCATTTTTTTAATGTTAGCCATATTTAACATATTTTTAATATCATACAGATTTTTTTTTTAAATAAGGGCAGAGTGGTTATGATTTGATATAAAGCTATTTGCAACATTGAAAAAATCAGTAAAAATAATCGCCGGTGATAAACGCAGTTGGATAATCACTCTCGGGGCCTCTCTTAGAGTACTACACATTCTGCTGTCAATATCGATGTTTCTGTAGGTAATTGAAATTGTACGTCTATCTTAAAAGAAGGGATACAACAGAAAGGCGCGCCACACGCTTCAACACCTTTAGAGCCATCGGTAAATACGGCAATGTTTTTGGGCCAACGTTCTTCAAATATTTGGGAAAATAAACGGGTAATATCAGAGCTATTCAGAGAAAAAAAATATTTATCTATTCCAATAGATAGCAAAACGTCGGGTTTGTGAATAACGGTTTCGAATCGAATATTGAATATGGGTAAAATTAACTCCAGAGGGTATGAAAGAAATTTAATAATGAAATTCCCCGATCTACAGAGAATCCGGAGTGTATTTTTGAGTGTAATTTTGGAGTGTACTTTTGTTTGAATATTGAAAAAAAAGGTATGAAGTAGGTGAAGTCTAAAAAAATGGGTGATTCCATTCATTGATCTTATTAAGGATGAATTTGTGAGACCACAGTTTTTACATCAAGTAATAGGGCATATCAACACACTCTGCCTACGGAGAGACCACAGGTGAGGATTTCATAGCCCCTAAAATTAGTTTAAGACTATTAGATAGTATTCTATCTAATTTTAATTGCAGGTATTTAAAAAGTGGTTCGGTAACGAAGCATGCATAGTCTTTATGGCTTCAGATAAGACCACATTTAAAGCATCCACCTCATACCCGAATCACTTATACAAAAATTGTTTTCAGGCGTTGCCTAGTTGGTGAATTTGTACATCTGAATGAATTTTACCCACGTGATAAAGGTTTTAACTATTTTACTTTACAAAAGTCAACCGATGAAAGAGTTGAGGGAATATGGATTTTTAGACATAGGCAGAATGGTAAATGTTACACAGTGTCTAAAGTGGCCACATAAATCAACCCATGCCAGATCATAAGCCAATCTAGGCTTCCATATTACCTTTTCAAAAATGTTTACCTCGCTATTGCAATAAACTCAGATATAATTAAATTACCATTAATTCACCGAGGCCGCCAATACTTTAAAAAACTACAAAAAAAAATGGCTGAGCCAAAATACACAACGGGTTATTTGGGAATACTTAGTTACCATTGAGGTATTCTATATTTCTCTAGAACTCCCTCAATGTGGAAACTATACTATATTTACGCCGGTGGTAGCCTATTTGATCGAAACAAAATATAAAAGGCCCACGCGGATCAGAAAATATGACTACCTCATTGCGATCGCATTATATTGACGATTAATTGAAATATTCTTATCGCATTTAAGTCCTTGAGATATATCGTCCAATCAAATATTATGCCAGGTCTCCGTAGTGAATATAAAATACAGGGTGGTAGGTAACTGAAAGTACCAGTGATTAAAAACTTTAAAAAAAAAAATAATATTTATGTAGATCACTAGTAGAAAAAAAACAGTAGCCTTAAAAAATAAAATATTCAAGTGGACACATTTCCATTATTTTTGCACCATAACAGGCCAGAATTAAGGTAAATCATGGTGCATAGGGCATTGCATTACTATACCAGATGCAATGTATTTCGATCATTATAAGAAGGTAAGATGATCATTCTTATGCTTTGGGTGCTAGTCCAGAAACAAAGAATATAGAAATATAATTGCAGTTTTAATTTATGTTCTAATTGGAATACAACTGAACTAACATTTTGAAACGTAAAAATTATAATCCTTATTTCTTGTTTTTTTTGCACCTCAACTGGCCAGGAGGCCCAATTACAGTAGCAAATTACAGTATGGGCCTTATTTATAAGATTATCTTATACCAGGTTTATATTAAGAAATAACTACACCCGGTTTAATTATATGTAACCGATGTAAAAAAACTTTACTTATAAAAATATTTATTACCTAGAATAATAATTCACAGGTTATTTTATGCTTAATTTCAACACTGAAATATGCGCGTGCGCAGTAACTTTTATAACAACACTAACAAACGTCAAAGTCAAATCAAGACTTCTGTTAGTGTAATCGAGAACATGGAGAAAACCGTTTGAAAAAGAAATCAAAATAGGAAGAAGAGAAGTTAAAAACGAATTCTATCGTTTATTCGCGTTTCGTTTTTATCATAATTACTTAGAGCACATATAAACATATAACATTTCAGATATTAATTAAATAATTAAAAACCACTTGAATCGCATTGAAAAGGTCGCAGGACTTATGAAAAATGTGACCTTTGACAGATCTTAGCAGCGTGCTTATTCCAGCGTTATACCACATAATGTGGAGGTATATTTTTCTATGGTCACTATCCCAGATTTAAACCGAGTTTTACTCTATGCGAGGTTTATAAGTAATTCTTTTTGCTATACCATCTTTATTCTACGACTATTCTTAAGCTTATCTTTATACCCGATTTATAAGCAAGGCACTATATATTTTTTTGTTCAGCCATCTAGTCAAAAACACCCGTAGAAGTAAAATAAAAGTAAAGTAAATATAAGTATCCATATTTTTTTGTACATATTGTTACAGCTACACTACAATTTAAATTAAATTTGTTTTTGAGAAAACGAAAAAAAAGGTTTTAATTATTATGTGACAGGCAATACATATTGGTAGCATTTTACAAATTGGTAGAAGATAATGATCGTTTATTAGTGTCATATAATTTTTGACCGGGACAAAACAACATTACTTTTTGCTAGTATTTTATTTATTAATAGATTGTACCTATTTAGCGCGTCAGAACCTCCGTATTTCCCTATTTTTTGTAACGACATCGTATTACTGATTTAAAATTATCCAAGGCAATTTGCGGTTGATTTGAGCGCCTATCTAAGATGTGATCAGTACTGACAAAACAAATTATGAATTGTTTTAACACCTTCCTACCTCACCCGTTGCATAGGATAAAAAAAAAATATAAAAAAAATATAGTAAAAAAAAATAAAAAATCTGCGTACGCATTTTTTTTGTTTGTTTGTTATTTTTGTGCCTTGATGTGATCAGTACTGACAAAACAAATTATGAATTGTTTTAACACCTTCCTACCTCACACGTTGCATAGGATAAAAAAATATATATATATCGTAAAAAAAAATAAAAAATCTGCGTACTTATTTTTTTTGTTTGTTTGTTATTTTTGTGCCTTGTTTCGATTTTTCATTTATTTTAACAAAACCGTATTTTATTTTATCCATTTGTCGTCATAATACATACAGAGGGTATAATTTTGCAAATCCGGCAAAATCCAAAATCTTAAAATAGTGAGATACGAATTGAAACTTATTCAGAATACAATTGTTTTATGTTTGTTTTTATTTTTAGATAGTTGTACCAAAAAAATTTAAAACCTAGTTTTACCTTAATGAATCAACAAATATTTATATACATATATTTTTTTTAAATTTGGACGCTTCCCAATGACACTCTATTCACCTTTATGAATGTTTTAAACATAAACCATCGCCATCCCACGAAACGATGCGATGGACCCTACATCCCCAATCTATTTTGGTAAGGCATTTAAATTTATTTTTTCTTGCACCTCAACAGGTCAGGAGGCCCAACTACAGTGGTGAATTACACTACAGAACACCTTCCCGGTGAGAACACAAAAAAAAAACACATTTTATTTTTGTGTTCTCACCGGGAATCGAACCCGGAACCTTCCGCCTGTGAGTCAGTGTCTTGACCACTACACCATGGAGGCCACCGAAGTCTTTTATGATACAGATTGTTCTAAGTTGCCTGGATTCTTTTTTAGGCGAGTCTGAAACCATTACCTCCCCTTTATTATTACATTTGTCGGATTTATTTGTGAAAAGCTGAGTTTCAAATTATTGGTTTGTTGCAAAAACGGCAACCTCCACTTGAGTATTGCAAAGTTGGCCATCTCCAAAATTATATTAATTATATCACTATTGTTTAGGACATAATCATGATTATTTAATCACTAGTTACATATAAAATGTGAACTGTTTATAATGATAAATCAGTTTTTTGTAAATTGCTCAAAATAAATAAAAATTGATTTTCCGGGCTTGTAAATAGAACCTCATTATGCACGAGTACCCACCGTATTGACGAATATGTTTACTGTTTTTATCTGAAATCATGTTTTGATGGCTCGTAGGAATTAAATGTATATAAATTATTACATTAATATATAAAGTTAGAAATAATATTTCATAAAAATAAATTCTTACACTTATTAACAATAAATACACAATTCTAGAAATAAAATCCGAATTAAGGCGATTTTTCCACAAATATATTTTTCTTTTGTGGCCTCCAAAACAAAAGTTATTTTCAAAAGAAATGTTTGGAATTTGATACGGGATATTACGTAATTAGTACGGCAAAGTATTTCAAAAATGCGTGAAAAAAATAATAAAAAACGAACTTTTTTGAACTACGTCACAAGTTTTTTTCGAATCAACCAATGATAAAGTGTTGTTCCAGATTTCTGGTTTTCAGGAAGCCAACTTGAATTCGAATCGGGTTGTGGTCCTGTGGCTAGTGTCTCGAATTCATGGACCAATGGTCCGTGGTTCGAATTTTTTCGAAGTTCGGTTTTTTTCGAATTTTCTAATAGTGAGTTATTTACAACTCGTTGAAAATAACCCTCAACATTTAATATTTGGGTACCTCATAAGAACGCAAATATTTCTTTAAAAAAAAAAAAAAACTTGTGACATCACTAGCAGTGTAATTTCAAAATAACGTAACTTTATTAAATCATAGCGCTGATAAAACAATACGTAATTTTTTTGTTTTTTAAACTTTAGTTCAGTTTGAGTCTATTAATAAATAAATAATTACTAACTCATTGGATTTAATCATGAGAAACAGGCTATTGCAGAGGACTGCAGCGAGACATTGCATTTTTTTATTGTTAACTATTTTATGGTAAAAACAAAGTGCTTCGCGTTGATCAGATAGTCTCATGGAGTTCGGGATACGTTAGTATTTAATGTAATATATTTAATATTTTGGGAAAAATAACAGTTCATCCAATGTGTTTGGACCAACTTTCAACGATATCTATATCTACACACTCGTCCTTTCCGTTTCCTATCCCAATCCACGTGACAACAATTTTACATATGAGTGCCGGAAAAAAACTTATTTATATTCAGTACAATTTTTTTTGTCGTTCGAAATTTATTAATAAACACTTAAGAATTACATTCACTTAACAGAATTATTTTTTTGATGGTGATAATATTTTTAATATCTTTTGTAAAGGTTGTCCCAGTCGATGGTTGGGTTTTATTTTGCTATCTTTGTAGTGTGTTTATCTCATCTTGGTTTCCTTTTCCCCATAGTAGTTGCATAAAACGTATTTTATTTTTAACATGGGCTTCATCATTATTTTTTTTTTGTTTTTGGAACGAAATTTTTAATTAAAAAAAATACTTTAATGTCATCACTTTGCTTATTAAATTGGTGACATGAATTACTCATGACAATTGTCTGTCTATTGTTAGTCCTAAGTGTTCAACATGTTCAATTTCAGATAGCCGTTCATCATTTCTGTTAGCAACTTTTTTTGTCATTTTTTTAAAGATTAAAAATGGATAAAATTGCAGATTTTCATTTTCAAATGGATAATATTGCAACCTAGTTGTTTGCGTCTACTCAGATCGCCATTTCCATACAAGCTGTGCCAGCGTCGCGAGATCGCCAGCTTCTCAACTGGTTCCAGCATCACGTCACGTCTCATCATCAGCAGGTTAGTGGAGTTGCGTTACCTTTCTTTTCCAACAATACAGTCCACTATCTAAATAATTCTCCTAGGGACGAGGTATTTCTTCACATCTCGTCCACTCCTCAACGTAATACATTTTGCTCCCAACATTTGTTGGTGTAAGTTGTGTCCGTTTTTTTTTCAAAAGGAACAGGATACAACAAAAAAAATACAACGTATTAGTCAATAAGGTATTTTACTACATTAGTTTATAATAAATTGGTAAATAATTTAAAGCATTTTCATGGAACACTGCGCAAATATCGCTAGCTGCTTTGGCAGATTTATTCCTCGATTAAATCCAAATTGAATGGGGTTTCAAAAATGCTCACTTATATCTACTTGACATTCAATTTGAGAGGGTTTTAATAAAATAAAATGATAAAAAGCAAATGCAAGATTTTTTAAGTTAAAAATTATTCTTTCAAAAGACGTAAAATTTGTATCATGTTTTTAAACTTTTGGTGCTCATTTTTTTATTTGAAAAAAAAAACTGAGAAAACTAATGTTGACACCCAATACACAACATGTGGTTGCATACTTGCTGATTTTATACGAAAATATTGCATAACGGATGTAATATTTTCGATCTTTGGTAATATTTTGTACCTTTGTTCCACAAACACGTGGGCGGACATTAATAATTAAAACAAGTTGTAATTCAAACCATTTCAGTGCTTCGCGGAAGCGTGACTGTGTGTGGTTCTCAGCAGGGTCCCGGGTTCGAAGCTTTTCGGTACCATAAATTTGTACCTACAAACTATTCTAACGCCGTGGTTTTAAAACAAACGGAAAAATATTAGAAAACTGTAGATTCGCTTATCCGCGCCCCATGGTGCATAAGGCATTAGATATTAGATATAAGATAGTAAAATATTATTAATTAATAAACATACGTTTTACAAAAAAAGGAAAAAATATGTCTACAATGATTTCAATATCAATTCCTATTCACGCCCAATAGATTAGTTTTCCAATAGAGTATTTTTATGAGTCGGAAATAATGTTAACATAATTCCGTTTTAATTGAATGCAAAATAGAAGTAATGTGACTTTGTCACAACATAACTATTATTCCTACCACATCTCGTTTCATAACGTTCAACAATTTTTTCCGAATTTTTTCATTATTAGGAATGGCCAAAAAAGCTTTATTTGGTGTCTTCACTGTAATGTTTGTGCACTTCAAAACTAAACAGTACTTGTATCTTATAACTAAAGACATTTTATGCCCGTCAATCAGTTAAAACAGTGTAAAACAATCGATTACAACAATAACAACAAACCGGCTATTCGAATTCGGTTGAAATAGTAACGCGTGATGTCAGAAGCCCATTGGGCATCCAAATGGTCGTTTTGGCGCCGTTTCAAAATATACGTTTTTAAATCGCTTTGAAAAATTAACGCGTGGACATAATAAAAATCATTATACGGTCACCATCGTTATTTTTTCTCTATCTTTTTGCACTTTAAAAATAGTGATACCCTATTGTTTAAATAAAATTATAAGAACATATATTAGAGACTGTCTATCCTCGTAAGGTATGGTAAATACTTTTTTGAGGTAGGCAGCATTTAGTTATTTTTAAATAATACAGCATATTTAGTCTTAGTTATGTGAAGGGATGATTTAAATAGAGAAACCTTACATAAAATGAAAAAATATAAAAAGTATGAAAATCTTACAAAAAATATGGAACTAAAAAAATCCAACTGTCAAAGTGTATGAAACTGAAAAAAATATAAAGAAAAATGACAAAATATAGGTATCTATCATGTACCATAACAGAAAAATCGGTTTTTTAAAGTGTAATTACGTATCATTGTTAATTACTGCCCGCATATAGCACGAAAAAATAAAAACGTGTATTTAGATACCGACAAACCATATAATATTACTGAAAAAAACCTAATTGGTTCAAGGATAAGCTGTTTTATTAAAATAATTTTTGTGTGAACTGAAAACAATTCTCATTTAAATAATATACTATCTTATCAAACAGTTTTTCAGCACCACTTTCGGAATATAATACCTCGAGGACGCTTTACAAAGTGCTTAAATTTAATTGAAGCTTTTAAATTTGTAATTAAATTAAAACAATTTATTTTGTTATCACATGCTACGGATTTATTCAAATGATCTAGAAAACAAGTGAGTTTTTAAGTTCTTCCCGGAACATCGCTTCGCTCTCGCAGCCTCGCACCTCTGCTGGGAGAGCATTTCATGTCATAGGGTCTGCGACCGTAAATGCGCGTTCACTGAATTTAGTGCGCTGTTTGCATAGAGGTATAATAACTTTTTTCCCGTCTTAGACGTAGCTGATCTAACCACAAGACGCCTGTCAGCTAGTTCATCTGGAATGCATATATACCCTCGATATTCCGGAGCAGCGTTGTGCAGGGATTTATACATAAGCCATCAGAGTTTGTATTCCACCCTAGGAGATAAAACGTTGCCAGTGTAATTTGAATGAGTTTATATTTATATTTTTGAGGCAATAATGTGTGGATTAGCAATAAACAATAAACAATAAGTGGAAAGGGGGCTACTTAGTTGGGGTATTGTTTGACACCTGCAAAAGTGCGATTCCCAAACCGCGGACCGAGGCGAGGTAAGGCGCGGGAAGTTTTAGCTTCCTTGAAAGCCTATGCAGACGGGTGCTGTACTGAGCGACAATCAACAGCTGGAACATCTGGGACTCACGTGGCACCGGCGCGCGGCGACTCGAGCTTCCAGCAGAAATGTACACGCTCGGTACACAATAGAGACACCATTAGTTTTAAATGACTGCTATTGTTGTGTAAATGACGTTATTTTGTGGATTTTAGTGTTAGATACTTCTGTGAATACTTATACTGTAAGTCTTAGAAATAATCTATTTTGGTCATTGTTTTCATTTATTATAGTTGAGCATTTAGGTAGCATAGTATGAGGGGGTATAATAATTAATATTAAATAGTACAATATAATGTCGATAATTAATTAAGTGTATATTTTTAGTATTATGTGGGAAGAATGTTAAGTTATAAGTTAGTTTTAATGTCATGGTAGAATGGGAGAATGCCGCTAGCTGACCGCGATGAGGCTCGCAACCCATCAGGTCGCTTCTCTCGGGGGGGCGCAAAGAGGAGGAATTCTCAGGAATGTAGAATTGCCACTTGGAATGTAAGAGGACGTATGACTGATAAGATGAATGAACTGTGTGATATAATGAAGAATAAATGTATAGATTTATTGTGTGTCTCTGAGACTTGGAAGAAAGGGAGTGGTTCGATGGAGCACGGTGATACTCTGGTTCTCTGGTCCGGTCTCCCTGAGACGGACAGAGCTTGCCGGGGTGTTGCTGCGTTTCTATCGCCAAGAATGATAGAGGGCATGAATGAATATGAATTTGTAAGTGAGAGACTCATGTTTGTCAGATTTAAGGTCGGACTGACAAGATTGCTTGTTATCATAGGATACGCTCCTGTCAACTCCGACTGTGAATCTGAGAAGGACGAGTTTTGGACGAGTCTAATGAATGTGATGAATGGGAAAAAAGATAGCGAAAGGATAGTTTTGGCTGGAGATCTTAATGGTTGGGTGGGAACAAGGAGAGATGGGCTGGAGTCAGCTCTAGGTATGTTTGGGGATGCAAGAGTGAATGACAATGGGAAAAGACTGCTAGAGGTATGCCTGGAATGGAACCTTTTTGTATCAAATACATTTTTCGAACATAAAGGAATCCACCAATACACATGGGAGAGAGGAAATGAAAGGTCGATTATCGATTATGTCATCATTGACTCTAGATTGAAGCCTGTAACTGTCGACACACGTGTGTACAGAGGGGCCGAGATGGAATCAGACCATTTTTTAGTGGTCTCAAGGGTGATTCTGTTTAAGGGATGGCGGTCCCAAACAAACAAAGTTCAGGCTCCTTCTAGAGTCAAAGTTGAAAAACTGCAAAATGCTGACATAAAAAATAATTTTGAAAGATCTGTGAGTCACAGACTGAACGAAAAAGATGTAGAATGTATGGGTATAAACGATATGTGGGAGTGTTTGAAAATAAGTATGTGCGAGGCGGCGAAAGAAGTGTGCGGTGTGACAACGCTAGGGAGAAAGAAAGGTGATGCGTGGTGGGACGACGAAGTCAAAAAACTCGTTAAAGAAAAGAAGGATGCGTGGATAAATTTGCTTGCTGTAAAAAAGAATACAATTGAATATGAATCGGCTAAACGCGTGTATGGTGAAAGTAAGAAAAAGGTTAAGCAGGGTGTATGTGAACGGAAGAAAAAATTGAAGGATGAAGAAGGAATGAAAATGACACACAATTTCCATGAAAACATTAAAGTTTTCTGGAAAGCTGTGAAAAACTCCAGGAGTAGCAGTGAAAGCGGAGGCATGACAGTTGTTAAAAATAAGGATGGAAAAATGGTGACTAGTGAGAGTGGAATAAAAGAGAGATGGAAGGAATACTTTGAGGAAGTTTATGAATCGCACACTGGTAACTCGGGCGGTGCCGATGTATCGACATTATCCGAGGTGTGTCTGAACGCAAATGATGAGGTAAGTCAGATTAGTATGAAAGAAATTATCAGCGTTGTCAAATGTATGCGGAATGGTAAAGCGCAAGGGTATGACTGTATTGCAGCAGAGTTTATTAAGTCGGGTGGCAAATTAATTCTCACATGGCTACATAAACTTTTTAACTTGTGTCTCAAGGAGGAAAGGACTCCACCTGATTGGAGGAGGGCAGTTGTTATGCCGTTATACAAGGGAAAGGGTTCTAAGGTGGAGTGTGGGAATTACAGAGCTATCAGTCTTCTGAGCGCTGTCGGCAAAATGTATGGAAGAATACTGATAGAAAGAGTAAGAAACGTGACCAAGGAGAAAGTATGGGATGTACAGAGTGGATTTATGAATGGTAGAGGATGTATGGATCAAATATTTGCATTACGCAATATGACAGAAAAGTTTTTGGCGAAAAACCAGAAGCTTTTTTGCGCTTTTGTTGATTTGCAAAAAGCATTTGATCGAGTTGATAGGAAAAAATTATGGATGGTTCTATCGGAGTATGGAGTGAGTGACAACCTTGTCCGCGCTATTGCTTCCTTGTACAAAGATAGTGTAGCGTGTGTAAGGGTAAATGGGTCATTAACTTCCTGGTTTGACATCCCTAAAGGAGTCAAACAGGGATGTGTAATGTCACCGTGGTTATTCAACATATACATGGATAAATGTATGAGAGAATTGAAAAGTATGGATGTGGGAGCGAAAATGAGTAATCTTACTGTCAGTTGCCTTCTGTACGCCGATGACGCAGTCCTCCTAGCTGACAGCGAAGAGGAACTGCAATCCTTGGTTACAAAGGTTTACGAAGTGTGCAAGGAGAGTGATTTGCTAATGAATGTGCAAAAGTCGAACGTCATGGTCTTTGAAAGAAATGTAACTATGACTGAATGTAAGATTGTAGTAAATGGAGATAGTTTGAAACAGGTCGAAGAATTTGTATATCTGGGTAGTATGTTTACTAGAGATGGAAATATGGACAAGGATATTGAAAGGAGGGTTAGTGCCGGTAACAGAGTTAATGGTGCCTTAAAGTCTGTCGTAGCAAATAAGTGTCTATCGCAAGAGGCTAAATTAGCAGTTCATAATGGAGTTCTGGTACCAACCCTAATGTATGGAAGCGAAGCATGGAGTTGGAAAAAAAGGGACGAAAGTAGACTGAATGCTGTTGAAATGCGATCCCTCAGGCGAATGTGCGGAAAAAACAATGTATGATAGGTGCCCTAATGTCGAAATTAGAGCAGAATGCAAGGCTGAGTTAAGCATTATCGACAAAATTAAGAAAGGTCTTTTGCGATGGTTCGGTCATGTGGAGCGAATGAATGATGAAAGAACGGCTAAAAAGATTTATGATGCGAATGTGTCTGGTTGTAGAAGTCGAGGAAGGCCGAGAAAGACATGGCATGATCAAGTACAACAAATTCTTGAAAGTGGTCATGTGAAAAGTCGGAATAATCGACGTGCGTGCATGAGAAGATGTATGAATGTGAAGGAAGCAAAGGAAGTGTGCCAGGACAGAGTGGTGTGGCGTTCTATCCTCTCTGCCTACCCCTCTGGGGAAATGGCGTGATGGTTAGTTAGTTAGTTAGTTAGTATCAAACAGTTTTTTGAAGTACTATAATTATTATATAAGATAAATAATACACTGTGATAATAATGCTGAAACTATAATACATTAATGTAAAACAAATGCGAGTCAATAAAAAAAAGCGCTAACTAGCCCCTTATCAGGAAAAAATATAAAACAATCATTAGGGGATAACCCCTTCTCTTAATCTTTTTCTCCCTACACGGGTTTTTTTTTGTTTTAGCTAAATTTTCTCAGCATTACATTTTTTTTATTGGCATGTTTGATATGATTATTTTTCCGATAATTGTTATATCGGTCAAACGCTTTGATTGGGTAAAAAGAAAACAACACCGTTACAAAATATTTAAAACATTAGCTTTAAATAAAACGGATAAATTAAGTGTTCCATAAATATATAAATATTCCACTTCAGTATATTTTTTTATTTATTGAATTTTATTTTAAAAACGAAACATACAAATTAAACATAATAAAATAATAAGAAATAAAATCCCATATAGACATAGTATTTGAAACCCAAAACTTGAAGGTGGGGGGTCGGTAGTGTATCTTCGTAATCGCTAGAGATAATTTATTTTCAACTTTACCGTCAAGGTGAAGGTATGACGTCTCTATCTTCCCATCATAATCGAGGCCCAGTCTTACGTTATAGTACACACACAATAAAAATTACACAGTATACGATTAGTACATATTTTTGTATAAATAACAAAAAATAAAAAAAATGAAAAACTTAACAAATCCCGGCTCTAAGAAGTTTTTGTAATTAAATAAAAATATTTAAGATAGAGACGGTGATCGATAAATTCTGAGTTTGGTCATGGTTTTCGGCATTCTTTTAACATTCGCATCTTCCTTTTTTTCCGTATAAGTGACTTATTAAAAACACTTAGTACACTTTCACTTATTTGTTCGATCAATTACTCCTTTACCCTCTAATGAACATTCTCAGACCGGTAAATATTATACAGTTAAAGGATAATTGAGGATTTTAGAAGCGAACCTAGAAATCTCCATCGAAGGAGCTACTGAGATATTTGCGAAAAACTTTGGAAAAAGAATTGTGAGATTTCTAATTATGCTTCACCAATTCAATGGAGAATGCTGAAAGTTTGAGGTGTTAAGTATAATTGAAATCTTTTTTTGCAAAATTTAAAGACGGTTTTAAATTACGCTATTATTTAGGTTGGCGTGTTTTTATGTATAGTTTATTTTGGCATCAACAACAATTTTTTTGTAGTTGGTGGAGATTTTTTAGTTCGCTTCTAATACCCTCAATTTATATAAAAATAAATATAATTAATTGTTGAAAATTACAAAAAATTAAGTTAAAAGAGATACAATATTGGCTTATTGGTTAAACAAATAAAAGAAAGTGTACTAAGTATTTTTAATTATTAACTTATATGTAAATATAAGTTATTACATCATTACAATAAAATTCAATCAATAATTGCCAATAAATAATTTTAATTACATTACGTTTTTTCGTCGTTTTGCTTTTTATTTAAAGATCTCACCATTTGTGCACCTAAAACTACGTTAGTTTAAATGCACGTTTGCTTATGATTGCATTTCGACAAAATTTATCCTACTTTTATCCTAGTGTTTTCGTTTCTAATCCTACTATATTTTTTCGAATAAAGTTAATTAAACCGATAGATTCAGATCTAAATCAATTAATATTAGCCTTGTTTATTGTTTAATTAAAATACACAATGTCTAATCAATGCGGCCGCGTTTTGTTTAGCGTTGCATCACCTTTATTGGGTCCAGCACAATGAATTGCCTTTTGTGATTGCGAAGTATCGCTTCCATTTTGTTTTGTGGCAAAATCAAAATGGAGGATGGCGTATCAATCAATAAAGTTATTATTGTCGTGATTAAACGTCATGAATGATCACGATAGCGGTCTTACTTCATTTTTGACAATATCTTCTGGGACCTTATGCTGTACTCATTTGTCATTAAAACAGTGCGCGACTTTCGTAAATTGTCGTGTTACAGCTTTCTTGAATCCTGCATGCGACTGAAGTCGATTTAAAAACTGTCAAATTTATTTCAAGGGCTTCAAATTGATAAAGAATCTCATGATATATGTATGTGCCTCAAATTGTCGAACATTTTGAAGGTTAAACCGGAAAAAGAAATGAGTGTGTTTTTATTTCATTAGAAAAAGGTTTATAGACTGAATTTGTTGCAACAGAGAGGGAAATTATTTTTGAGAATGGTATATAGAAGTCCAGGCATTAACAGGGCTAATGACCTGTCATTGGCTGGTTTAAGTGTTGAATGTAACAATGTGTAAAGTGGTAATTTAAACCAACCAATGACAGGTCATAAACCTTCTAAATGACTAGACTTCCACGTTCCCTTCTAATTTAGATACAAATAACTCCCTAAGGAGGGAATTCAGCCTGTCTAGAAGCATTTAGATACTATCGAAACATTGTAAAGTTTTTTGTGTTTAATATTATGATAGTAGGAAATAATGTACAAGGATGAAAGTAGACTGAATGCTGTTGATATGCAAAGTGTAGGGTAGGAAAATGTATGTTAAAACTACGTATAATAAGCGGCACAAATACCGAAATCCGTGCATGAATCTATGGGTTCGATAAGCATAATCGACAAAATCATGAAACGGGGTGCTGCGTTGGTTGGGCATGTAGAGCAAGTGGACAGTGAAATAACAAATGTTGATTGATACAGAAAACGCGGAAAACAGATAAAGACATGTCATGACCAAATTCAACAAATGCTTGAATATGGACGTGTCAAAAGTCCGAATATATTAACGAATGTAGAGAAAGCGAGATCTGTTTGACAGAATAAAGTGGCGTTTTATCTTCTCTGTCTACTCTCACGGTGAAATGGCATGATGATCTGTTTGTTTGCGTTGGTAGAAATATGATTTTTCATTTGTTTTATAGATCATTGATGCAAAATATGGATACTAGAAATCAGCTATATAAAAAACATTGTATATATTAACATATTACAAAAGAAATAAAGAAATTTTAATTTAACGGAGTATGGAAATCTAAGTAATTTACAGGATATATGACCTGATGTTGGCTGATTTAAGTGGCCACTTTATACACGGTGTAAAATTCACCATTTTGCCTCTGTTTGAAAATCCATATTTCTTCAATGTTTCCATCTGTTGATTTTAGTGAAGCAAAAGAACTGAAACATTTATTTTTGTAAAGAGATTCGTTTGATCGAACTATTTCACATACTAGGCAACGCCAAAAAGTAATTTTCAATTCCTGGACCGGTTGGTTTTATAATAATATTTTGAGTTTTTACAAATGTTTGTGGAAGAAATGAAGAAACATAGATATTCAAACATAGGCAAAATAGTAAATGCTTAGACTTCCATATTCCCTTCTCTAAAATGTTCTTCATCTCTGTTGTAATTTGTTAACCTTAATGACTTCCTAGGGGGCGAAATCCAAATTTTTGTCTACAAACATTGGACAAACTCAAAATATTGCATTGTATTAATACTCGAACTTTTTAGTAAAGCCAAATAATACTTGGTACCCAATCATCAACAATAATTTTTAAAAACGTTGTCGTACTCAGTTAAACAGTATATTTTGTTGCAAAAGTATAACTTATACCAAAACTACAGAAACAACTAAGTTTGCCAAAAAGCAAGAGATGGTAGAATGAAACATATTTATTCATTTATTTTACAGAAACAAACAGTCGATAATGACATAATTACATGAAAAAGATACGGTCAAAAGACAGACCAGCGAAGTTTCTTAATAAAAATCATACATATTAACTTGTGGTACAACGAAAAGGTGTGTTTATGTGTATTTAAATGAGAGTAAGTGTAGAGGTGTCTTTGTGTGTATTTGTGTAGAAGTATGTTTTCAAGTGTGTGTAAGTGTGAGCATCATTGCATCATTGCATCAAACAAGTGCGATCGTATGTGACAAAAGAGCCGTAAATAAAAGTTTATGATTTTTATATATAATTGCTTCTAAAAGTTTTTTTATGCATGCCATTTTGTACATTTTAACGAAAATGGATAATTTTTTAACCTTTATTTTTTTACCCCAATTTTAGGTGTACCCGACCTTTAGTGTTACTACTTTTCCATTCATCTCATTATAATTAAATTATTGAAGGGTTTTTATCGAAGCGATCGACATGACAATGTCGAATGGGTGACAAAATCCAACATCTTTTCTGCATAAGTCCCCGGGCTGTTTTGTTGTGTCGTGAGCTGATGTCGTCTATCCGGACATAGTTTTCGTGGCTTTGAAAAATAAAAGTGCAAGTAGACAAGTGAATAGCTCTTCGAAACATGCAAACATCTACCAGTTTCAATTTCATTTATCAATAAAGATTATTGAAATTCAAATGACTTTTTTGTAAGTCTAACTTTCTAATTGAAAAGAAAAATTTGAAATTCCAAGTAATAACAATACACGCGTATCGCGATGGTAAGTGCAAAAAATGCCTTCACAAACCTGCGATCCTCCCTTCACAAAACCAGCCGCCACCGGCTAGGTCAGAACGTTAGAGCATGAGGAGGGTAGGAAGGCTCGAAGTTTAACATACAGAACACAGAAATATATTGGAGACAATATATCTGAAATAAAAAACTTGCTTTGCAGTATGTGAATTTAATACATAATCACAAAGTTTATATGTTTAATATTAGTACCATATTCTTAAATTTCTTTAAATATCTTGAATAAACTACTCTTTTTCACAAATTTCTAAGATTTTCAATGTGAACTCTCTAAACTGGGAAATAAACTATTACTCGTGATAAAAATTCTAAGTTCTAAAATTACTTCATCTAAAATAAATAAACTTCAAATTAATTTTAATATAATAAAAAAATAATTACGTAAACCTTGACAAAGAAGCTTGTTTGCTTTGAAACCGGTCAGTGAAAAATAAAAATTAGTGGTTAAAAAAAAAGTTGTTTTATTTATTTTATTATAATGAATAACCACAAAGTTAGTACTTCAAATAAAAATAACTTTATGCAATTTTAATATGTTTAAAATATTATAATTTGCGGATTTAACGAAAACAGGTGACAATTAAAACAACAGACGACGCGTCGAAGGTGAAATTTTGAAAAATGTTATCTGGGCCCGTTTCTTCAACGATTTTGAGTTTCCCCATTGAAGTCCTCGATCATCTGGTTGGAGTCTGTATGAGGTCCATCAATGGACGCATCAGCACCAAGCCATAGCCTCAACGTCAGCAGCTTCTCGGATGACATCAGAAGATTTGGACGGTTCCATGTGATTTAAGTTTTGGAAAAAGATTTCCAGTCATGATCTCTTTAAAATGAATCCATCGGACTATCACACCAACGTGGTTCGTGTAACGATTTTACATTAACATGACAGTCTAAATATATATTCGAGTGTGAAAATATGTATTTGTGAAAAAGTTTATAAAATAAAATAATAAAAATACAATAAAACGGGCTCTGTAAATTTCAACCAAAGGTTAATGGAAAATTAGAGACAGTGGATCTTGCTACATAAAAGAAATAAAAGTCACTTACGTCAAAAGGCAGTCCATGCTTTAAAAATTACACCAGCAAGCAGGCCGTTTTGTCTACATCCTGTCAATGACAGAAAAGCTTAGATTTGCTGACTCGTAGATAGGTATTCGGCATAGAAAACAAAATCCGAAGATTGTTCGCCTGATTACATATTGTCTGTGGCGGTAATAATGTGATCGTTTCAACATGTCTGGATATTAACTGGTGGGGTGTTAAATTATCTCGATATTTAAAATAAACGATGTTTTTAGTTTGTCCAAATCTTTATAGACAAGGACTGGATTCAACCTAGTTACAACAGATATGAAAGACATTTTAGAGAAGGGAATGTACAAGAATGTAGTGTATGCCAAAACTTCGTCTCTGATGCAATATGTTAATTAAATAATTGATAAATATAATGGTAAAATATTTCATGTTTAATTTTTGTGAAGCAAAACGCTGAAACCATTATTGACGTAAGTGAGATTTATTTTATTTTACCTACCAAGCAAAGCCTAAAAATTGAAACTTATTTTTTTTATAATTTGTTTTGGACCAATTGATGCATCAATAATATTTTTAGTGCGTACAAAAAAAAATACAAGCACTGGATTTTAATTCTAGTGAGTTGATTATTATTTGATGAATATAGTTTACAAACTTTCGAGTGATTAAATTCAGTGCATACACCGTACCAGTGGCCAGCCGTGATTTATTTTATCGGTAATCTAGAAAAAATGTTTATCAATTCGTTCCTTCATATAAGTTAATAATGTGTTGGTAATGAAATTCTAAATGACTATTTTTTTGTGGTTCTGGGTAAATCAACACAAACGAGAACTCTTATTAACCAAGCGATGTACGTAGCTTTATTTTACAGTATTTTATTACAATAATTGTACAAAAGTTTATTAACAAATGTTACAATGGCTTTCAGCAGTAACTGTCAACACTGAGCACTGGTTGACTCCTTTTAAAATTAATAATGCCAAAAACCACCACTGCGAACGCCATATGTCCTATGTGATACATAGTATGTCAAATTCTAACAAAGAAAAATTGTCCTTCTGAAATAATGTTCGAAATACTAGTTTCCAAATAGAGAAGTAATATTTGTAATATGCAAGCTTGTTTTACTATTAAAAAAGCTGACTTGAGTTAAAGATAAAAAATATAGTAACCTTTTTTTGTATGGAAGTGTAAGCTGAGATAATCGGCTAGTTTCATCGTTCACTAAGAACGGGCTGGGCGTTGGGCGCACTTCATAATTTTTTTTATAAGAAGATATTAAAGGTGGTGGTGATTTAAAATAAATAACGGTTATTTATTTACTTTCGCATAAACATGTTTACTATAAAATAATTTTATACATTAACAGAGGTAATGGTAAGCTGTGCATAATCGCTTGTTCTGACGATTCGCCTTTCAATTTGGACATACAATATTGTTAATTGAAAACTTAGGAAATACTTTTACCTCGCGGATTTTACATGTAAATAAAACCTTTCCCTACGGCCGCGAGAGCGTTTGAAATACCACCCTAGTATGTGTAAGTGTGTGCATCATTAAAAAGCGAGTGGCAGTGTATCGCAGCCTAATAGAATGAGTAGTAGTTTATTTTAAAATTAATTAAAGGGCATGTTAAATATATATAAATAGATAAACAAACAAACCATCACGCCGTTTCTTCGTAAGGGAAGATAGAACGCCACAACACTCGATCTTTGCATACATATCTTGCTTCTTCTACATTCATACATCTTCTCATGCACGCGCGCCGATTATTCCGACTTTTGACATGTCCATCTTCAAGTATTTGTTGGATTTGGTCATGCCATGTCTTTCTCGGTCTTCCTCTATTTCTGCATCCATCGACATTTGCATTGTAAATATTACTAGCCATTCTTCCGCTGTCTATTTGTTCTACATGTCCAAACCAGCGCAGAGCTCCTTTCTTGATTTTGTCGATAATGCTTGTCTCAGCCTTACATAATGTACGGATCTCAACATTTGTGCATCTATCGTACATGGTTTTACCACACATTTGCTTGAGAGATCGCATTTCGACAGGATTCAGCCTATTTTCATCCCTGTTTTTCCAAATCCATACTTCGCTCCCATACATCAGGGACGGGACCAGGACTCCGTTGTGAACTGCCAATTTCGGAGGCGAACAAGAGGTTGCAACAAACATTTATTTGCCAAGGTTGATTTAAGTGCACCGTTCACTCTGTTCCCGGCACTCACCCTCCTTTCAACATCTTTCTCAGTCATTCTATCCCTAGTAAACATACTTCCCAGATACACAAATTCCTTTACTTGAAAACAAATAATTACGATTTGAAAAAGAACGATAAAGGAAATAGTGTTGCGTATAATCCTACAGACTGGCAGATAGAATAAATATTAACCCTGTCGGAAATCGAACCCTAGACTATTTTCATGGTGGGCAAATGCGTCATCCTCGTGGTGTAATGGTCAGCGCGTAATGCATCAATATAAAACTGAACACTAAAAACTTAATAAAATATATGCCGCTTTTATCGAAAATGTACCTTTTATTTTACAAAAAAATATTTGAATTCAACTGACCTGATTTACATTCGGATGTCCAAATGCAAGAACATACACCGAGAGAAATGCAATATCATTAATTTTAGCAATGATATTCCTTGCGAAAAAAGAAGTTGAAAATGTCGTCATCATTAAGAAATGTTCGGAAGGCTCTTGTAAAACAACCTGAACAAATAAATGGATCGATCGAAAGCGCAAGATTAATCGTTTTATAAAAGAGATATGACAATATACACAACACCTCGAGAATAAATAAATCACTGATATAAGTAGGGGAGAGGTGGCAGAAAAGACCGCTTTTTAATACGTTCACATTATATTTTTTGTTTTAAAATGTTGTACATAACGCATAGTACCGCATTTTATAAACACAGTCAACAGATTAATCAATTACAAGAAATGAAGTGTTTTTTTTCATGTAACAAGATTTCATGATTTGGATCTAAAAGAGCCAATGTCGGAAATTACAATACTATAGTAATTTTTTGGTCATTTTCTGGCATTATAAAGAACTGATTCGTAGCATTAAACATTATCCCGACATTAAACATTATATGATACACTTATCCGAAGCTTACTAGAATACTGTTCCGTTATTTAAGGCCATTCTCAATCAAACCACATCCTTGAAATAGAGAAGGTTGAAAAGCGATTTTTGCGATATTTATACCTTAGAGAAAATAATAATTTTCCATTCTTGTATCAATCATTATTTCTAGCAGGGATGTCGGATTACAACACTCTCGAATCTTGTCATCAAATTTATCTTGGGAAACATTTCTACAAGCTGATTTCTGGAAGTATATATAATCCAAATATGCTGAAAGAAATCGGTTTGTATGTTTCCGATCATTATTCAGGCTTCTGCATTTATCATTAATTATATCATTAATACATTAATACACTAAATTTATTCATCAATTTTAAAAATGTGTAAATGGGGGCTAAATTTCTAACTGTCTATGCGCTCTGTAGCTACAAGACGTCCTGTAATCTAGCTCCTATCTGTTATAATTTTTAATTGATCTTAATTGAAAACGAGGAACTAGAATCCCAACCGTCCATGCGCTCTGTAGCTGCAAGACGTACTGGGATATTTATTCATTGTCCAGCGCCCTTGAGGTGATTTTCACAAAAATGGCGCTATATAAATTATCCAACTATATATATATGTATATATATATATATATACAAAAACCAAAAATGTTACCTGGTGTGGATATTCGCTAAAAATAAGCGTAATGGGGAATGTTGTAGTACCTACATAAAGTGGCCACTTAACCCAGCCAATGACAGGTCATAAGCCCTGTAAACGCTCGAATATCCATAATCCTGAATCTTGAATTGGAAAAAAATTCTACCTCATCTCTGTAGGGATGTAAATAAAAAAAAATATAAAGAACTGTTTCATTTGTTTAAAACGAATATTTATAAAAAAACATTACAACATATGCAAGTATACGAGTATATAAAATGACATCGACTCTCTACAAAATGTTGTCAAGAAAAACAAAATACATTAGCCCTTTTAGATCCTCAACACCCGTAGTGTGCCAATAACATCATCGCGTTCCAGTGCTGTGTAGTTGTTACACATGCGAAATTAAGAGATTGTATATACAAAAAATGAAATAATCATAAGCCATTGCTTTAATTATTTAAAGGTGAAGTCCAGGGTGAAAATATTTTTAATCTAATACCTAAAATATGAAAAACAAAAACCTTAGCGCAAGCGAAAGGACCACTTTAAACGAAGCTCGGAGAACTAATGGCGCCTGGCAGTGTAGTGTCCTGGCTCTTCATTATTGGCCTCCATGATGCGCACAATCACTTCTCTCGCTCGTGAACATACATGTTGCGTAGAGAATGAGACATAAAGAATGGGTGAGAAAATCGTAATCGTAGTTGCGATACTTTATTTGTAAAGTTGATTTATCTCTGATTTCTGATATCAAATGCCTTTTCTGTGCCCAATAAATTTGTATTGTTTAACAATCAATTGTTTTAACGTACACGTAAATGTTTAACGGAGGAATGCCGAAAATTTGGATCCAGAATTTTTTTTATATTTTAAGAGATATTTAGCTACTCATCACAAGAAAGAGAGGGTTAGTGAGAAGAAAATGTATATCGCCGACACCACCTCGTTTGTTTGGAGTTTTCGTTTCTTTAAAAACCCGGCTCCTCTATACAATATCTCTGCAACGTTGGACATGTAAATCGAAGGGTGTTTAAATCAGTACAACAATATACTTAAATAACAAATACTTTCCGGTGAAGCCTGAATGCAAGTCGATTTAACATCCAAAACATGTTTCTTCGATGTGCTTAAATTTTATTTTTTCACTATAAATAAAATATCAGAACATTGCTACATATAAGGTCTTATTTAATATAAACATTTGAGTGAAACTTTTGAATCCAAAAAATAACAGGATAAATAAGATGCAACCAAATGCAATAAGGAAGAAAATATTCAAATGGTCAAAATGCTTTGATCAAAAATGTTTTTTTCTTTTGAATTGTCCTTAAGTTTAACAAAAATAATTATTCGTATTTGTAATTTTAGTTTTTAACAATTTATACCTGTTTGTACCCAGGATAATGTTAAGAATGATAAAGTTCTATGTGTGAAATAGAACCAGAATCCTAGACTTGTGTTTCCGGATCGATAGTTACTCTCAGATAAAAATCTCGTTAAGGAAAGCCTATTAGTGATTTGTAAGATCGCCTCGTTAATTGGTTAACGTATTCGCTTACCATGCCATGGGTCTCGGGAAGGATTCATGGAAAAGCCGAAATGAAGCATCGGTTTTAAATATGTTTTTTGTATACCCAGTGGTTTAATGATCAATGCGTTTGCCTACTATGCAAAATATCTCGGATTTATTTCGCATCACAGTTAACGAGAAATGTATGTATTCAAAGTTTTTTTATACAGCAATGTTTTATACATTTTGAACTGGCTGAACGTGCGACGTAAAATGACAACCGTTTTCGATTAGAGAAGTCACGTATACCTTGCTCCCAAAATTATCAATATCATACCCTCTCCCTCTACATATACACCCTCTCCCTCATTCATTCACACATACGAAGATGCACACTTTACCTCATTCATTCACACACACACACATTCACATACACACAGATGAATACAAACGTCACACACAGACAATTACGTAAACTCTTTCTCTTATACTCGTATATTAAGTATTAGTATTAGTTTTACAATGGTTTTTTTATTGGCTCAAATATTGTTAATATAATTCTACTTGTTGTCTTATGTAATAGCTGTAAAAATCCCAAATGAAATAAAATAAATAAATAAATACCACCTTTGAAAAATCAAATGAATATAAAACATCTATTCAATGAATATCCTAAACGCTTAAACGTAAAATGTGCAGGAGAGCACTTTTTTTTTTAATATCACAAACGGATCGTTTTAGAGTATTGTTTACGTCATGGTACTGTAAAATTGTTAAAAGCGAGAAAATTCTGCAAATAATTCAAAATATAACCAGCCAATGACAGGTCATAAGCCTTGTAAATGCCTTGACATCCATATTCCCTTATTTAAGGTATTCTCCATCCCTGTTGTAATTTGTTAATCTTAATGACTTTCGAGGGGGTGAAATCCAGTCTTTTGTCTACGAACATTTGGACAAACTCAAATATTGTAATGAAACCAACTGGTCCAAGAAGAAGTGTAAAAATTGAAAATTTGTTTTCAGGCGTTGCCTAGTATGTGAAATAATTCAGTCAGATGAATCTCTTCACAACAATAAAGGTTTCAGCTCTTTAACTTCACTAAAATCAACAAATGGAACAATTGAAGAAATATGGATGTTCAAACATAGACAAAATGGCGAATGTGTAAAGTGGCCACTTAAACCAGCCATTGACAGGTCATAAGCCCTGTAAATGCCTTGACATCCATATTCCCTTATTTAAGGTATTTTCCATCCCTGTTGTAATTTGTTAAATAAAAAAAATAATTAGTAAAATATAAATTTATTCTTGAATAGGACTTTGTTTTCGTAAAAGAATAAAATAATAACAAAGTTCTATTTTTAAAATGAAGTAAAACAAAGTGAATTCAATTAATGATAAATTATTTGTTATTTAAGATAAACGAAAATTATTGAATAACATAAACAATATTACACATAATGGCTTTTAAAAATAGAACAGAAAGGATGTAAATTTCACAGAGAATCATTTTATGTAAAAAAAAAATATGCCGGAATTTGGCGTTTGTTCAAAATTGAATATACGAAACGACAATTCAAATTATTGGCGAAAAAATTGCTGCATGATTGCTTCCCGAGAACTGCCTTAAGATAGTCACCCCAACAAAGCAGTTGTCTTGTGAATATGGAAGTATTGTTGAGAGACATTGATTTTTAAATTTGTTTTGTTTGAATTTTTGTATTGCATTTTGGTTGCTGTATTTTTTTGGGAACGCGACAATTACAGTAGTGAATTACAGCACAGAACGCAGAAGCTTCAGAAAAATAACATTGTGATTTTTTTGTGTTCTCACCGGGAATCGAATCCGGAATCTTACGTGCTCGAGTCAAGTGTTTTAGTCATAACACTACAGAGGTTGTCTTGGTATTATTTTTTTCTCTTCAATTTTTATTTGTTATTGTTTCTCCTTTTCAAAAAAAGGAATAAACAGTAAATCGCGCTAGTGACAAATCGCAACTCGATTCCCTTTTACCTTTACCTAAAAACACTTATCCGAGGTTCTGTTCTATTTCACACAAATAATTGATAGTGTATTACAAGCGTTGGTATAATTACTACTGAAACACATCCCAGATGACCCCAGCTCCGCTGGAGAGACGGTATTGTGAACCATGGGGGAACAGCGTGGATGCAAAAACCCCAAGACCGTTTGGCATGGAGAATGATGGAGGACCAAGTTTAAGAGTCGACGGCTTTAGGCGGAAGAAAAATAAGAAACGTAAATTTTCAATCTTACACAAATCAGGAAGCATTATGCTTACCAATAAAATTCCGCGATTTTCCCATTAAAAACATGAACGATTTTTAAACCAATAACATGACGGGAGAATTTTTATTTCTTGGATAAATAATTCATAAGACAGCAGTTAAAAACATTTTATGGTAAACGTTATATCGAAAGGCCGGTCGTTTTCTTAGACAACTATTTCAGACCGCAGAATAAAAAATTCTAATATTTTTCGCATTGTCGTTACGGCTAACCGCAATGTTTGTCAAAGTAATGCGAGTTACGGTATTTACCTGCGTTTGTGGCAGTCCACGGGGAAAAAGTCGCAACATATCAATAAATTAAAATAATTTAACATTGTTGAATTACTACCTGGTAAAAGAAGAAGTGTAAAAATTGGAAAATTGTTTTCATGCGTTGCCTAGTAGATGATTTGGTTCAGCCGGATGAATCTCACCCACGTGATAAAGGTTTCAGCTCTTTTACTTCGCAAAAGTCAACAGATGGAAGAGTTGAGGAAATGTGGAGGTTTGAACATAAGCAGAATGGTGTATGTGAACATACACCATTCTGCTTATTTTCAATTTCAGTTCAACTTAAATCAGCCGACGACAGGTCATAAGCCCTGTAAATGCCTATACGTTTATATTCCCTTTTCAATAATGTTTTCTCTCTCTGTAGAAATAAATTCAAAACCTTTTTTTATGGTTTAAGTTTTTGTTAGAAGAATTATAAAGTAAAGTTTATGACATTTAGTTAGTCAATTTATATTAAAGCTAATATAACCAAATGTCTTGCAGCTACAAAGCGCACGGACGAATTAAATACCAGCGACTAAAAATGTTTTTTTTTTATTTTTCAAAAAAATTAAATGATGGTTAAATGGCTATTTATCATTATCTCAATTTTTGTCATTTATCAAATTATCAAATTAGCCAATGACAGATCATAAGCCCTGTAAACGCCTAGACTTCTGTATTCACATAAATGTTTGCCCTCTCTGTTGAAATAAATTAAAAATAGTTCAATCTACACAATTATTTTTTTGCAGACAAACTTCGTTCCCTTTACAAATTATATTATTCTTTATCTTCTCTTACACGCACGCCCGTCTTACATGTAAATCTTTAAGTATTAACTTGAAGATGGACATGTAAAAGAAGTTCTGCAAATGCTTTCTTGCTCGTTTTCTATATCTATCAACATTCGCATCGTTAATCTTTCTTCCGCTGTTGATTCGCTCTACATGTCGACATAAACCAACGTTGCACGTCTCGAAAATGCTTGTCACAGCTTTGCATACTGCGTGAACAGGTGCACAGATCTTTACATAAGTCCATGTAACATGCACATTTACCACTCATTGGGTGAAATATCGCATTTGGATGGCAATAAGCCTACTTTTGTAATTGTTTTTTTTAATACGACACTTCTCCTACATGCATTAGCGTTCGCTACTACTAGTTTCACTTCTTCGCCGACTATTAATTTACAAAGTGAATTTCAGTGCACAAAGTCATGAAATTTTTTAAACTTGTACCGATTACCTTACTTCCGGCACTAAATCTTCTTAAAATATATACTCTGAAAACAAAAAAGTACAGAACTAAAAAAAAAAAAGAAATATTATCGTTCTTATAATTTACTAAAATATTAAAATTTGGTGGCCATTTTAAACGAGTTGTTAATATTTATTAAACATCTGTTGACTTTTGTGAAGTAAAAGAGCTGAAACCTTTATCACGTGGGTGAGATTCATCCGGCTGAACTAAATCACCTACTAGGCAACGCCCGAAAACAATTTTTCAATTTTTATACTTCTTCTTTTACCAGTTAGTAATTTAACAATGTTTGTGTATGTTCAAATGCTTGCAGACTGGCCGGATTTCTCCCTAGGGAGTTGTTCATATTTAAATTTATTTCAATAGACAGGGAAAACTTTTTTTGAAGGGAATATGGAAGTCTAGGCATTTGGACATACTCAAACATTGTTGATTTGTAAATTACTTACTATTAAAAAATTAGAATGAAGTTGAGGTAGAGTGGGGTTCGAACCTCGGACCTTTGATCTGTGAGTCCGCAACACTAGTCATGGGACAACAATTCGTTTAAAAAAATTGAATCGAAAAAGGTAAAATGAAAACGGCGCAAATAACCCTCATTAGAGAGTCAATGCAACTTTGTATACATGGTTAATGTTGTGTATTTAATATGATAATAAAAAAATTAATAATTAAACCAGCTAATGACAGGTTGTAAGCCCTGTAAATGCCTAGACTTCTATATTCCCTTGTCAAAATGTTTTCTCTCTCTCTCAAGTCCACAAGTTCTCAATACAGAAGAAGACAAAGTATGGTAAGTAAGTACTTAAAACATTGTTGATAAATAAATGTTTAAACAAATCTTTTCTAGTGCAGATCCACATGCATTATGTTTTCTTCACCTTCGTTACAGATATGTAAAAACAAGAGTCGTTTAGTACCACTCAGATGTGGTCAAGCTATTCGTAACGTTTTAATTGACAACGTTCACCTGACGTACTTGGTGACTGACGTCATTTGTGATGTTTGTAAATGCAGTTGATATCTATGTAATACTATAATACTCTCCATCAAACCCGCGTCTTGACCCATGAGAAATACAAATAATTTCAAGACGCGTTCAAATTGATTGATTTTTTTATTTAAATCTTCAGGTACCTACAAAGAATTAGTAATTCGGTGGACTTATTGCTAAAAAAAATATGTTCCAACCAGCCAAAAAACAGACTGGTCAATAAAACAGTTGGTTGAAAACTTGTACTTAAAAACCAAAATATATATCAAAAGATACAAACACGAGATCCAGAACTGAAAAACATTATGTCTAAGCACTTACCTGTTATTGACTGGTTTACGTGGTGTAACATTTACAATTGAACAAAGTTAAGCAGAAAGCAGCCAGTCTAAAATTTCGAGTAAAATCAATATTGGTGTAATCAGGTGCAATAAGGTAGATTCTTTGTTCTGTTAAAAACAGCCAGACCGCTTTTACATAAAAAAACTGTAATAATCACCTTCTGCAAAAAGTGTCGATCACAAAAACGGCATTTGTCGATTTGCTGAAAACATCCACAGAATTAGAAATATCTTACGGTACTTCAAAAAATATTTAAACTGGCCCAATACATAATTAGATTCTTGTTTATAATATTTAAAAAAATATATTTATTATTTATTATTTGTCAAAGTCAAAAACATTCCAACTGTTGTGTAGATTTGGTTATTCGCTCTTTTCACAAAGGTGCTATTACCTCAGTTTTCCTTTCTATGGTTGGCTGTTTTCTGCATAACTACGTTCAATTCTGCCTATGTATGAACATCTTTATTCCTTCAGTTCATCCATCTGTTGATCAGTGTTTTGTTAAAGAGCTGAAACTTTTATTAATGCGGGTGACATTTGAACCGAATTATTTCACCCATATCATTTGCAACGCCTGAAAATATAATTTTATTTTTATATTTTTTCATACTGACTATAAAGTAAAACCGATTTTTGAAAACCAAAAACCTAATTATCTGTATAATCTCCTTCGTCAGTATCTTGTAATTTAACATGTTTTAAATTAAAAAACTTTAAAATGTACATATTTTCGAACATTATTTATTTATTTATTTACTTAAGTGATAACTGAAAATAACACAATGTTTCACCCTATTTCTGATTAGCAAGGAGTCTCCTGTCTTAATTCATTTTTTTTATTCATTGTAAATACGCCTTCTTGTTGTGTTTATGTCAAATTTGATATCTGATGGAAATGTTGTGGTGGTCCCATTGCTAGTGTTGCAGACTCACGGATCAGAGAACCGAGGTTCGAACCCCACTCTAACCCAACTTGATTCCCATTTTCTAATAGAGGGTTATTTGCAACTCGTTGAAAATGGCTGCAAAATTTAAATATTAGCATAATTCATAAGAAGGGAAAACTTTCTTTAAAATAATGGATTTTTAAAATGGATATTTTGACAAAAACGAATAATTACCTTATTAATTATTAAATTTTAACTGACATTTTTCAGTGCAACAAACCCTTATTCACCAGGTTTTTAAGCTTTTAGACATATTCACGTCAGGGTCCAATATTAAATATTTTTGTTAAAAGTTAGTATTTTTTTTTATATTAAGTCATTTTCAAGAACGCAAACATATAATTTTAATATGTTTCTACAATATTTTATTTTACTTGAAGATGAGCATAGGATTAAAAAAAAAGTGTTTTTTCTTTATCATTTATAATCAGCACCAAGAGGTGCATAGAAAAATTAAATGGTGCTCCAATTGCAGTGTCTTACTGTTCAGGTGTCAGTTTAAAAGTAAGGAAATATTGCAACATAGAACCACCTTTAAAACCAATATTTTACTTTCAGCCTCTCAGGACTAGAACCTAGGAACTTATGCATGGAATAAATGTATTCTTCATCCACCTGGACACAAGATGTTTTTTATCACTGTAAATTTGATATAAGTGTAAAAGATAAAAATAAACAAATTCATATTATTATATTTTTGCATGTAGGTACACACCTACCGGGAAACAGCATTAATGAAAGATCGATTTCCCGAATAATTATTCAGACTTTCATAACGGTCTGCAACGCCTATAGATTTACGGCACACGACTTCAAATGTCAGCGGACATTCGTTATTACACCTAACTATCCACCTAACCTAACATAAATTTATATAGTGCGAATGTAGTCCGCATGGGAGATTTATTATTGGTCACCCGAGTACCAGGAGAACATGCTACATACCAGAAACGAAGATTTTTCTATTTGATTAAGACCTATTTCTTATTGTTCAGTATAAAGATTTAATCAAGAAATTGAAAAATTATTGTGACCATAATTAATTGTATAGCGTGTAAACATCAATTAATCAATTCAGTATAATCTAATGTGGGTTAAGCAGTCTTTAATTATACAACATACATACCTATGCCAGCTAAAAATATGCCATCAATATAAAGAGCAAGTTTTTTTTTCATCAAGGGAAGACAGAGAAGATAGAACGCCAAACAAACTTAATTTGCATATAGTTTTCACTTCCATATATTATTTTATGCACGCACATTGATTATTCAGACATTCGACTTGTCCATATCTAAGTTTTTTTTTAATTTGATCATTTATTTTATTTGATTTAAAAAAAAAACATTGAGAATATTACAGAGGATCCAATTTATTCTCAATACATTACAAAATATACATTTTAGATTTGTAAAATAGGAATGAGAAAAAAAACATACGTGTACATATTACAATTTGGAAATTGCTTTCCTAAGAGAAATCCCAATGTCATGAAATACGTATATCGACATCCAAGGCGATACAATTGAATATCATCTCCATCTACCGGCATAACCATTGGTAGCTTGGTTATGCATCGTGGAAGGTAGAATAACCTGTGCTACCTTTGTCTAAGATAATTATCAGAGATAAATAGACCGAATTCATTCAGAATATCGGCATTGTGTATCCGACCACAAATGAATTTAAAAAATGGGAACACCCAGATGAATATCCCCTTTTCCCAACAATGATTGGTAGCCCAGCGCTCCTGGTAAGAAATCAGTCAGGAAAATCCATGGGTAATATCCACACTCCCCAAGATACAGATTATGTAGAGCTTTTTTCTGCACCCTCTCCATCATTAAGGAAGATGTGGTTTCATTTCGCGACCAAATGATGGAGCTAAATTATAAACGACTTCTTACCAAGAAATTATACAATGTTTTCAGAACCTGAATATTGGAACAAATCTTGTCATTTCTAAGAACAAATCTAAGCATTTTAAGGGAGCTATTACACAATGATATTATATGTAGATTAAATGATAAGTTAGCGTCAAATAACACCCCGAGATCCCTGGACGTCGACGCTCGTTCAAGCTGTACACCATTCATGATAAAACGGAAACTAATAGTTTTTTGAAGCTCTTGTGAACGATATGACAAAACATTTAGAGACATTGAAAAACAATTTGTTTCGTTTACTTCATAGTATAATAATTTAAATGTCGTACTGAAGTTTCAAACAGTCCAAAGTAGAAGTAGAAGAAGAAAATTTTCAAGTTGTCAGCAAATAAAAAAAAAAGAATTTTCTGTTTCATTGCCAATGTAATTTATGATTATTCTGAACAATATTGGTCCTAAATTAGATCCCTGGGGCACTCCCAAGGAGGTTTGAAAAACTGCAGATTGATAGAGTCTATATGACACATACTGCTTTCGATCTATTAGATTTCAGAAGATGTCACTGAAGCCAATCTTATGAAGTTTCTGAGGCAAAAGTTGGTGATCTACTTTATCAAACGCTTTTGAAAAGTCGTTGTATGAGCAGTCTACCTGGACACCTTTGTCAAGTGACTTTGTGACAAAATTCGGAAATACTATCAAATGTGTGATGGTTGGGCGCCCTGACCGGAATTTCATACTGTTCATTTGTTATGAATGGCTTTATTTTGGGATTGATAAAATGGTGTATTAACCACTTCAATACCTTTGCAGATAAAATAAGATAGGTCTATAATGCATGTTTTATTGTCTTTTTAAATACGGGAGAAATTTTGAAAGTCTTTCATATCTCATGCCATGTTTAGATCTAAATTTGTTGCAACATAGAGGAAAAACATTTTTAACAAATGATTATGGAAGTAGAGTTATTTACAGGGCCTATGACCCGTCATCGGCATTTCCTTCTCTGAAATCTTCTTCTTCTCTGTTTTGACTTGTGAAATATATGTATCAACAATGTTTTGGGCTTTTCTAAATTTTTGTAGACACGGATTGGATTCAACCCCGTAGGGAGCTGTTAAAAATAACGTTATTCAACAGAGAAAGAAGGGAATGTAGAAGTCTTGGCATCCACAGGGCTTATGACATGTCATTGGCTGGTTTAAGTAGCCATTTTACACACTGTGTAAAATTCATCATTCTGCCTATATCAGAACATCTATTCCTTCGATTCTTCCATCTGTTGACGTTTGTGAAGTTTGTAAACAAAAATTTGGACAAGCTCTAAAAATTGTTGATAAATCCACCTGATCCAAGAAAAAGTATGTTAATTGAAAATTATTTTCAGGCGTTGCCTAGTTTGTAGGTGAAATAGTTCAATCATATAAATATATATAATAACTTCACATCAGCTTGCCCACCACAAACCGCACACCGCATCTGAGGACATAAGTCTCCTTGGCGGTGTCCACATACTCGGAAAATTTGCCCGTTGTCAAACGAGAAAAGCTGCCTAAAGGAGCTTTCTGAAATCTGGTAGCCTTAGCATCTATGTGCTGAAAGAAAGTAATCCAGAAGTACATAATATGTACTTCATTAAATTGAGAAAAGAGGGAAGCAAATAACATAGAAATAAAGACAGGCTCCTGTGGCGCAGTTGGTTAGATGGCCAACTGTGAAACTGGCTGCGCGAGTTCGATTCCCGCCAGTTGCAAGAAAAAAATCCAAGAAAGATTTTTTTCTCAATTGGTCTGGGTGTTGTGGTGTATTTTCCATCACATCCTTCCATATCCCCTCTATCCCACCTGCTGACCAGCCTCAAAATAGAGGCTTAGCGGGTTATTCCTTTAAAGAAAATAAAATAACTTCACAACAGTTGGAAGAATCTAAAAAATATAGATGTTTGAATATAGACAAAATGGTGAATTTTAAACAGTGTGTAATGTGGCCATTTTTAAATGAGAAGTCTACTAACCAATGACATGTCATAAGCCCTGTGGATGACAAGACTTTTACATTCCCTTCTGTTAAATTTTCTTCATTTTTGTTGTATTATGTAAATATATGTATCTTAAAAAAAACGGAAACTTAAGTGCGCAGTATTTTCAAAGTATTATGAACAAAACGCCATGTTTTCCGTTATGGCCCCCGGTGACACCAGCCTTCTGTAAAGGCAGTCGTGATCTATCGATGGAGATTTTAATCACCGCAGATCAGACTGACGGCATTACAATAATTAGCGTTCCGACGCAGGAAAGTGATCCCCGATCGCCGATCGCCGATCACTGATCGCCTATCATATTGCAGATTATGAATGAAATGCCTACAAGCGGCAAAAACTTAACTCGAACACCGTACAAAATTTGTACTTTATTCGCTGAGGCGAGTTCACGAGACCTTCTCGTAGAGAAATTGATAATACATTTAAATTTGTTGCAACAGAGAGGGAAAACATTTTCGAGAAGAGGATATTGAAGTCTAGGTATTTATATAAATGTTTGAGCTGTACTAATAATATAATGTTGTTTTCTTTTTCTTCCCTTTTTATTTTTTTTTCTCTCTTACTTTTATAAATGTTTATATATCTGTGTGGATTTAAATGTGAATATGTAATATTTTTTTAGTATTTTATATATATTTTTTAGACACTGTAAGTATCATATATTAAATCATGTAAATGAATGCCTCGACACGGGTTGTGCCCAATGAGGTATTCATATTTAAAAAAAATTAATAATAATGTTAAAAGTGAAAAAATATTCGCTGGTTCAACCCTCTCAGTACCAAAGTAAAAAACATATTTTTTTTCATTTATAAATTTAAATTGACAAATTACAACAGGGGTGAAAATTACCTTAAATAGGAGAATATGAAAGTCTAGGCATTTTTAGCTCTTATGACCTGTTTTTGGATGGTTTAAGTGGCCACTTTACACACTGTGTAACATTCACCATTTTGCCTATGTTTGAACATCCACATTTGTTCAATCCTTCCATTTGTTGATTTAAGTGAAATTTAAGAGCTGAAACTTTTATTGTTGTGAAGAGGTTCATCTGACTGAACTATTTCACATACTAGGCAGCGCCTGAAAACAGTTTTTTAATTTTTAAACTTCTTCTTGGACTAGTTGATTTCATTATAATATTTGAGTTTGTCCAAATGTTTGTATTCAAAAGACTGGATTTCACCCAATTTCACCCACTCTGTCTTGAATACAGACCTCACTTCCTCTACATTCATACATCTTCTCATGCACGCACGCCGATTATTTCTACTCTTGACATGTCCACTTTCAAGTATTTGATGGAATTTACCGTGCTATGTCTTTCATTCATATTTTATACATAATTTTGCAAAAAAAAATTTTAAGCTTGCATGGTTAACAAAAAAACATGTACTTCAGGAATGAAATTGGGGGTAAAATAAAGGTACCGAGTAAAAAAGGCATTAAGCGAACATATATATTTGCCAAATTCTTCAAATTAATGTGTATACATATTTTAATAAAATTATAAATTTTTAAATATACTAATATTATAATTTTTTACTGTTTTATATGAAAAAATGCTAAAGAAACATATTTAATAAATAAAAACATAGGAATTCTTTTAAAAGTGTATGTATTTATAAGTGAAGTTTTATTGTGAGTTTTATTGTGAGTTTTATTGTGAAGATTATTGTGAAATTTTTTAATTGATAAAATAATTAAGAACAAGCTTGAGCTACAAACATAAAAATTACACTGTTTTGTAAACAATATATTTTTATAAAATATATTTTTGGCTAGATGCATGCAAACAATGGGCCAGATTAAATAAGAAAATAACGAGATATGATTATTTTTCATCGTGTACCTGAGGAATGATGCCTGTACTGAGAGGGTTAAGTAGTCACCATATTCCCTTCTCAAAAACGTTTTCTCTCTCTGTTATATCAAATTAACTTGCTAATTTATTTGTTGATAGTGCTTGTCTCACCATTGTAGTAAAATCCACTTTAAATTTTATTAACCCTTTTAAATTAAAATATTACTCCATTGTTTTTAACTTAAAAATGTTTTTTTTTTAAATTATACCCCTTTAAGAAAGGATATAAAAGGTCCAAAATCGGTCAGTAATTCAATAAATAATACGTGTTTTAAAACAGATTGCTCTTGTTCGAAATATTCAATGAATAAATAAAATATTGGTAAAAACAGAAAGGTGGTGTAGGAAGAAGAATAAAAATTGGAAAATTGTTTTCAGGCGTTGCTTAGTAGGTATATTGGTTCAACCGGATGAATCTACCCATATGATTAAGGTTCCAGCTCTTTTACTTTTTAAAATTATTGATACTATGATTAACAAGTCACTAAAACTCTTGAGTTTTGTTAGCAGGACATCTAGTGACTTTACTAATATGTTCACGATTAAAACACTATATTGCGCACTTTTTCGTCCTTTTTAAGAACATGCATCCGTGATCTGGTCTTCCTTCTTTGTAGGCCAGATAAATTATATCGAATCTGTGCAACATCGTTTGCTAAGAAAAGTAGCATATATGATTTGACTCGAGAAAGGAGACTACATTCATGAAGAAATGGAGTCAATGTTAAAAATCTCAAGTCTTCAAAAACGTAGAAATAACATTGACTCCATATTTATGTTTAATTTATTGAATGGCTTAATTGATGTACTATCATCACTGGAACAAGTGGCATTCAATATTCCAATCCGCCGGTTGCGAAATAATAATGTGCTGTTCCTCGATCCCGATTGTGTCGTATTGTAAACTCGAGACAAGATCTGGACTTTTTAAGTGAAAGTCTTTATAGATTTTAAAATTCACTAAGATAGATCAGATCTTGTCTTGAGGTGGTATTTTTTTTTTGTCCTAGCTTTAATTTTATTTAGTTGTATTTTATTTCATTAGTGCCTGTATTTATTATAAAAAAATGTTTTTACCATCGTTAGAATGGACTAAATAATGATGATGGAAAAGTTGAAGATTCAACTGTTTTTGTGGGATGCTGATTCAGTTGGTGTAGTGCTTCCTTCCAAGCGGAACGCACACGTTCTTTTAATTTGTCCTCCCCTTACGGGGGTGGTATTCAAATCTTCTGAATCTGACCACCTAGGCTGTCCTTTTTATTCAAGGCCGTTCTCTCGTCCATGTTTTTAATTTTTGTTTGTAGTATTAGTTATGTTTACTGTGTTACTATAGTCGTAAGTCATTGTTTTTGCATATGTGCATACGTTTATTTATGTAAATTGTTTGTACAAATACAATTTTTTGAATTTAAAAAAAATCAGAGAGAATATCTTAACGGGGGCGGACGACGTGCTGGCCTCTGTTCATACATCCTCTTCCCCCCTCCTTAATTTACATATGATTTGTAATCCTTATGAATATTTATAATTACTTTACTCTATGCGCAGCTGACAGAAAGTCCTTCAGGACTCGGTGGACATTGCGGATGGATGGTGGGCTTAAGAACCTCCCTTCAAGATGGAAGAGTTGAGGAAATGTGAAAATTGAAACATTGGCAGAAGAGTGAATATTACACAGTGTGTAAAGTGGACACTCAAACCAGCCAATGACAGGTCAAAAGCTCTGTGAATGCCAAGACTTACATATTACCCTCTAAAAAATGATTTCCCTCTCTGTTGAAATAAATTAAAAGAATGTTGGTGCTTCAAATATAAAAAAAACGATTACGTTTTTTACTTCAATCAAACCCGGGACCTCGTGAATGATAGTCAAATGAACTAACCAGTTGAAAATGTGTTTGTTTATTCAGTAAAAACAAAAATTTGTTAAATTATTTATAGACTATTTTAACAACAATGGTATCTTAATTTAACAAATTACAACAGGGATGGAGAATACCTTTAAGAAGGGAATGTGGAAGTCTAGGCAGACCTGTAGATGGCTGGTTTAAGTGGCCAATTTACACACTGTGTGAGATTCACCATTTCGACTATACGACTCCCGAGGGGGTGAAATCCAGTTTTTTGTCTACAAACATTTGGAGAAACTCAAATACTGTATTTTATTTAAGTTATTAAAAAGTAATATTTGATTTTCTTCTAATTAAAAAGTTTTTGTCTGCATAAAGCGTTTCGTTAATACATTTTACGAAAAAGTAAACTCTTTTATTGATCGTTTTATTGTCAATAAAACGCATTATCTATCAATCTCTTATCAGTATGGCTTTTAGTAACACAGCATTGCTTTCTATTTTTACAGTTTTGGTATCATGAAATGAGAAAGTGAAACAAATAAATGCCCGGCCTGCTCCAGTTTACCCCGTCCCAATCCTCGTTACACCGCGGATCGAGTTACGTCAGAGGCAAAACTCGCTCAGGGTAAGTCCGTCATCCTATCCGTGCGAGATCGCTGATTACGGAATCTGTACATAAAACAAAAACCATAACACGAGATGCATACGAAAGTAAAAATTATCTTCTGGGATACATGAAAAGGACAAATATTTAGAACAAGATCCACCAAAACCATAAAATTCTAACACCAAACGCTCAAAAAGGAAAATAAATATAAAACAATATTTGTTACAAGGAAAAAATCTACCCCAGGAAAAGATTTCGAGTTTTATTCTCAGCAACATCACCATAACTTACGTATTTTTTTTAGTCGGAGAATTTTGACGAACAGTTAATAAAGATTAATGTGTTTTGATATTTCAAATATTAGATTCATCATCATCATTCCATGTCCGCTCCCTAGTTGGAGCGTATTGTGTTCACGAAGAACCTCCAGGCTGTCGGCTGCCAGCTTTTGTGCATCTTCCTAAGTCAGATTCGCGTCTCGCGACAAACAGTCAGCAGTTAACGTCCAGGACGTCGAGAACCTGATCTTTTGTAAAGTAAGCAAGCGTGATTAAGGCTCTCAGGAGGCATCCGCAGAAAATGGCCAAGCCAATCTTTTTGCCTTATCTTTGTGACAGTTGTCACCGGAGTTTGCTGCGTCCGTTTTTTTTTTTTACTTCATTCCGCACTAAGTCAAACCAACGCACACCCGAGACACTTATTCTCAAAACTCAGTATTTTGCTGTTTTGGGCCCTAATTAGGTGCCACGATTTGCATCCATAAAAGGAGAATAGATACAAAATATTAGATTATGTATGGTAAATAAGTTTGGAAATTGAATAATATTTAACCACTGGGAGCGTAATAAATTTAAAAACTTTATTTAAACGGACTATTCGAAAACTGTTAAATCTGAAAAAAATAATAAATAAAACTCAATTAAAATTTGGGAAAGCGTCTTCCTTAGGACGGGTTTTCCTAGTAAGGAATACATTGTTAATTAAATTATATAATGAATTCTTTAAAGTATTAAATTCATAACAAAAAAAGTATGAGTTTGAAAAATACAATATGTACCTTAATATAAAGACATACGTACATTATGGAACATTGCTCAGTCTCTCCGAAACTGTTTATTTTCTCTTTATTTGTCACTGGTCTTATAATTTTTTTTTTCGATTGTTTTATTTTTATACACAAGTGTTTTATATTTTGGTGTCATGATGTGTTTTTGTATTTTATAAAATGCATTAACCGTTGAATGAATAAATATGTACCTATGTAATATTATTACATAAAAAAACACTAACGAAAAATTTAATTAGAAGTTTTAGTAAACGATACTAGTCTTTCTCTCAAAATTGTAATCTTTTAATGTGCTCTATTGACATTTAGAATACAAAAAAGTTTAGAAATTCTTCTAACATAAAAATATGACACTAAGCTCAAAGAGGGTAGGTACATAAAAGTTCAGTGGGCGTTACGAATTTTATATAATATTAAATTTTAAAAAAACTTATTAGAAATTACTGTTAATTATATTGTTCGCAAAAATCATTTCATAGATGTAGCAGGACCGAACAAAATACTATTGATACATTTGTTACAGTGCGTAACATTGAAAATAAGAATTCAAGTTACGTTACTTTCATAACTCATTCGCCTGTGTCAAAAAAACCCATTTAAATTATTGGCTAAGCGTGCAATTACAGGAGAAAAAAACAAATAGTCTGTAATTTTGACATCTGCGGCGGTCTTCTTGCGGAGAACGTGAATACTGCCCTCGGGTATGGGCGTAGTCTGAAGTGATGCAACATTCACTTCGCGAAGGTGAGCAAAATAGAAGCCAACTCCGGACCTCACCTCTGCTCTGCTAGAAATCGATTGACGCAAAATCATTATTTATTATTCTCCAAGTTACTTCAAGTATTTTATCTTAGAGCCAATTGCATCGCAAACAGCAAGGCTTATTTATTTATATCTAAATTTGTTGCGACAGAGAGGAAAAACATTTTTGTGAAGGGAATATTAACATCTAGGCATTTACAGTCTTTATGACCTGTCATTAGCTGGTGTAAGTGGCCACTTTGACCGACCAGAGACACGTCATAAGACTTCTATTTTCCTTCTCAAAAATGTTTTCCCTCACTGTTGCAAAAAAATTTGTTAAAAATAACTTCCTATTATTTTTTTATTTATTTACTCACAACATTGTTTATTTATATATTTTGTGAAACAAAGTAGTAAAAAATACCTGTAAAAATAATATAATAAAGACAACAATAGTACCAATCCCTTCATGTAATGGCTCTAAGATATCTATCGGACCTGTGGATTAGGGAAAATATATGTAAAAAAAAATGTGTTTTTTAATCAGCATATGATTCAGGCAAAGGAAAACTAATCGAACTGCAGCGCTTCGGAGATCGTGTTTTTGCCGTTACTGGCCCCTCTGCCTGAGCTGCGATTATGAAGGCTATCCTCATCGGTACTTACCGAAATGGCATACTCAACTCCTGTACTATCTCTATCTACCTCGGTAAGTTCTACCGACTTATCATCTCTACATCATGTGAATGAATCTAACCAATGAATGAACTCGCTTGAACATTATTTATATATGACTTTTGACTTTTACCAAGACGGTATGCTTAACGATTGTTTATATTTATCTACCAAACGATTAAAAAACCGGCTCCTTTGACGTTTTGATACGTAAACTCAGGAAGATAGTAAAACAGATGGAAAAAATGTAATGACAAATTTTTGTTTTATAGCGGCAACTTTTTTACACCTAGGTTCTTTTATATGTAAAGAGGGCAGAATCTAGTCACATTATCTGTGCATCTAGGCAATCGTTTTCAAAACTAAAAGTTATGTAGGACTTTACTTTGACTTCAAAATTTACTTATTTCTCTCGCATATTTTTAATATGCTTTTAAGAAAAAAAGTGCCAACCTCAGAACGATTAAAAATTTATATGATTAATGATTTTTTTTTGTTACTTTTAATGCGCAGATATGCGTATCGAGGAGTACTAGACCCATCGGTACAAGCTGATGTACTGATGTGTTAATTTATTATTAGTGTATTAATTTAACAGAAGCATTCTGTTCATTAAAAGATTGACAAAATGCTAACTATTTTTTTATCTAAGTCATGCAAGAATAACGGTGTTAGAGCAATTAATATCAAAATTAGCAAACTATTAATAATATAACGGGAACATTTTAATGTTAATTTTATAATTAAATTACTACTTCGGTCTTATTTACGAAATTAAATGTTTATTATCGTAATAATGTTGATTTAATTTGCAATGAAACAAATAGCGTATAAATATTTCACTAAATTCATTATAATGTGTTTACTGCTTTCTAATAATTTTATATCTGAATACAATGTGATAATTATTTATGGATATGCTTAGGACAAATTGAATGTAAACCTCAATACAAATAATATCCATCTATTTACGATAAATTTTATGAAAACTTGTAGAATCAAAAATCAAATACATACTTTTGACACAATTTAACGCCTTTTTTTACAAAATAATTATACTTTTTTTATGCCCCACGTTATTACAGCTCTACGTGTAAAATAGAATCAAAAGCTCGACGAGTTTTTTTGACTCGATGGCTACGCTCAGGTAAAAGTCCTGAACAAGGAAATCATGACACGTAGTTGACACGTTTGCCTACCATTCTTAAGGTTCTGGGTTCGATTCTCGGCAGAGAAATATATGTAAAGGTTGTTTTAATTTTAATGTTCAATTGTTCGTAGACTGGCACTTGAAGTGAAGGAATGAATACCATTTACTATATTTATTTATTTATTTTAAAGAAACAAACAGTCGATAATGATATAATAACATTTAAAAAAAAAGTATGTTTGAAATACGTTGCATTTGGTTTACCAATGTACCAATCCCTGTGCATCAATGAATACGGAAAGGGGAAAGATGTTGATAATTCAGATATAAATTTTTGTTATTGAAAATTCCCATTTTTAATATTTTATTTATGTAAGTGCGTTAATTATTTTTCTGACAAACTTAGTGTGTAAATAAGCAATTCGGAAATAAAAAAGTTTTTCCAAAGAATTGTTATTGAACTATCAAACAAACAAAAAAATATGTGTTTTTTGTATCGTATTTTCGAGGGCTAAGAAGTTTCATAATTTTGAGATTACTCCGCTTGTGACGTCACTAGTTCTCTTCGGTGAATTCTGATGATTTGTTATTGTTGGTTGGCTTTCTGTAAACCGGAAATCTATCATAAAACTATCATCGGTTGATTCGGAAGAACTAGTTACGTAGTTCAAAGTAGCTCGTTAATACTGAAATACTGTATATTAAAAAAAAAATATATTTTCGGCAAACTTCGCTGCAGAGTGTAAGATTATATTTTTTAGTGCGCGTAAAAAAAAAAATCCAATTACCTTCTCATCACGCGTACAGTTATGCATAGATATAGGAAAAGTAGTAAAATTAGGTTTACATGATGCGTAAAATTAAGGTCTCTTTTTCCGCTCTTTTTTTAGTTTGTTTTTATTGTTATCGGTTATTAGTTTTGATTGCGCCACTGTGTTGACACAAGTAACTATTGTAACACACAACGCTATCAAAGCCTTGCGTAGTTACGAAATCTTCTACCAAGACGTGTCCAGCGTCCGGCCGCTGTGCAGGGGAGTAGTCTAGCAGATAAGCAGATAAGACGTTTGTCAGTTCGATAGAGTGAATATAAATGGCGTGCGCGGCAGAATCGTGAAACACGGTATAACACTTTGGCGACTAAAATACACTTATAATGCATTTGAATATTTTTTGAACGAGGAAGTTCTGTGGGTTTTTAAACTTTTTTGTTTTTTTTTTTGGAAATTTATTTTTATGTATCGTATTATGAGCGCCATGATATTTTAAAGTTATGTTATTTTAAAATAACTCCACCTGTGACACCACTGGTTCTGGTCGGTGAGTTCTGCTAATTAGCGAGTTGGCTTCCCCGAAACCAGAAATCTATCACAACACTCTTATCATTGGTTGATTCCTAAGAATTTACGAAGTAGTTCAAAATAGTTTTTTTTATGTTTTCGTGAAAGTTCGCCGTACAACTAAATGTTCAATTTTTTGACTACACGTTAAAAAACATTTTTTATTCGGATTTCTCGTGACACTGAACTTCCTTATTGATATAAAAAAGTACTCAGAATGTTAACCAGGCTATAAAAACTTATGGGGTTGGCTGGCTTGTAATCACTTTACATTCCGTATAATAATCGATATTTTGCTTATGTTATTGTAATTATGTTAGGGAATGCTCCTTTTTTTTTTTTTTTTTAATGTTTACTTTTTGTGTCGATGTATATTTACAATTGCCAAACTTATTACTTTGCTAGAGGTATTGAATTTTTTGAAAAATTGAAAAAAAACTTTTAACTCTCTAGTATTTAATTCGTCCGTGCGCTTTGTAGCTGCAAGACATTTGGTTATATTAGCTTTGATATAAATTGACTTACTAAATGTCATAAACTTTACTTTATCATTCTTCTAACAAAAACTTAAACCATAAAAAAGGTTTTGAATTTATTTCAACAGAGAGGGAAAACATTATTGAAAAGGGAATATAAACGTCTAGGCATTTACAGGGCTTATGACCTGTCATTGGCTAGTTTAAGTGGCCACATACGCCATTTTGCTCATGTTTAAACCTCCACATTTCCTCAAATCTTCCATCTGTTGACTTTTATGAAGTAAAGGAGCTGGAACCTTTATTATGTGAGTGAGATTCATCTGGTTAAACCAAATCACCTACTAGGCAACGCCTGAAAACAATTTTCCAATTTTGATACTTCTTTTTTTACCAGGTAGTTAATTCAACAATGTTTGAGTATGTCCAAATGCTTGCAGACTGGCTGGATTTCCTCCCTAGGGAGGTACTCATATTTTAATTTATTTCAACAGAAAGGGAAAACATTATTGAGAAGGGAATATGGACGTCTGCAAGCATTTAGACATACTCAAACATTGTACAAAAAAAGACCTAGATATCTAACTATCCATGTGCTCTATAGCTGCAGAATATGTCGTAATTTAGAATATATCTGTAATTTTGTTAAAAATAAACCAGTCACGTTATTTGTGAATGATAAATGAGGCCTAACCTAACCTACCATGCGCTCTGTAGCTGCAAGACGTGTTACAATCTAGCTTCTGTGTGTGACTAAAATTAGGTATAATTGGAAACGGGGAACTGAATCCCAATCGTCCATAGGCTCTGTAGCTGTAAGACGTGTTGAGATGTTTTTTGTACAGCACCCTCGAGGTTCTTTTCACAAAAATGGCGTAATAGTACATATTCAGAATAAAAAATAAATGTTTGAATATAGATATTTCTTATATTCTTTCATTTGTTGAATTTAATGAAGTTAACAAAAAATTGTTAACTTCGTAAAATAATGTTTTTTTTAACTTACACCCCTACGCACCCTCACAAACTCATCCTTACACGCACACACATATGAACACAAATGTCGCACACTTATAATTATGTACAGTTTCTGCTTATATATTACGTATTATTCATTTAACAGTGTTTTTTATCATTGGCTCCAGTATTTAAAACATATTTGTAATTATTGTTATGTAATAGCTGTAAAAATACCAAATGAAATAAAATAAATTAATGAATGTTTAAAAGTTAAACAAGCGAAAAATATATACAACCGCAAAACTGTGCGTATTCTTTTAGTTGTTTTATCACAATAAAACTTGTCAAATATTTTTAATGTCATTGCTATTACATTTATTACAAAATAAGTTTTCTCAGTTATTTAAACGTGTCACAATAAGGCAAATTATAAACATATTCCACATCTGCCCTAGCAAGGGAAAAGATTCTTTGAAAACTGTGTTGCTTCTATTGATCTGGACATCAAAGTGTTAACTCACCACTATTACGCCAGGCACATTAAAGAAAAAATGCTCTAGATTACGTAATTAGGTAATAATACTTGATACATTATTGGGATCAAGTTCATTTTTTAATAAAGTACATCACCAAAATGTGATAAATAAATTTATTTTTAAAATAAAATATATAAAACAACTTTGTTTTAAATCACAATTTTTTTTCCACCGACCGGTTTCAAAGCAAACAAGCTTGTTCGTCAAGGTTTACGTAACTAATGAATTCTTTCCTATTTTATTTTTCCATGTTTACTAAATACTACACTTGGAGCCAATAAATCAAGTCTTTTTTTCCCTAAAAGGGAAGTAATTTGATAGGAATATTTTCGAAGCTAGACAGAAGTGGACTAAAATAAATATTGTTTATTTGGTTATTAATTATTTTTTCCTTATTATAAATCGATTTTTGAATTTCTAAGTTATGTTATTTTAAGGTTAAAAACAAAGCTGTTTTTATTTATTTTACTATAATGAATAACCACAAAGTTGGTGCTTCAAATATAAAATTTAAGTTTATTTTTTATTGAAATATTAGTGCCATTGTTCCAAATTGACATGATGTCAACTGGCCAAATATTAAACATAATATATGCTATGCACAGGATCCAACAGGGAGTATTCCTTTTTATTTAATTTTGATAGTTGAAATCAGAAAAACTTATTTATATTTCATTTAATTTAATTGTTTATATTTAAAGCATTAATGGGTACGAAATATTTGCCACTTACCGACTGTTCTGTGTCTTCCGGTTTCGAGATTTAAGCGTTATTATTATAGTTAATACACGTTGGTGTTAGCTTTAAGTAGCATGCAACCTATCAGCACGTTAGTTTAATATATTTGTGTGACTACTTTGGTGAAGCTGTATAGAAGAATTATCATATTAGTATCCTGACAATCAGTCGGGTTAGACTGAAGAAAAAAAAAAATTATCAATAAAACATATATACAATATAATGGTTTTTTTTTGCACCACTACAGGCCAGAAGGCCCAATTACAAAGCATCTAGGCTTGAGATTTTTTTTTTTTGTGTTCTCATCTGGAATCGAATCCAAAATTTTTCGTGAGAGAATCAAGCGTTTTAATGGAGGGGGAGTAACAATTTTTGGAAGAACCTCAATAGTTCGTAATTTTCCCGGCAAACATTTTTTTTCAGATATAAGAAGAGATAATCACAAGGTGACAAAAATCAATATTCAGTGGTACTTTTTAGTCTAATTTCGATACACGGAGATGATCATATAATATGATGATCCACAATGATGGACATCATCAAAGGCATCCATTAGGATCTACCGGTATACAACACACTATCCTCTTACTATATTGACTAACCATTCCTTATTTTTACTATATTTAGTTGGTAAAACCTGTTAATACGGTGTCTTATGAACCATGCTTGGTTTGTTTAGTAGTATATTATATAATGATAAACAAAAGCATTTATTTAAAGGAAATGTCTTACAATCATTACCGATTTGGCAATGAAAATCCAAATTAAACAAACTAATAATTTATTCACACTAAAGTTGCCATTTATCTCAATATATTTGACAATTATTACTTTTTAATTAAAGTTCAGACTTGTAATTATTATTAAATCCTGAATTATCTCGTTAGCGTAAATTTAAATGACATTTATTCGTCGTTTTTTTTATAATTTGTACTTTTTACGATCAGTTAACGCAATAATTATAAATTACCACATACTGATTTTACGGTAAATATTTATCATATTTTTTACGTTGCAAATGTATTGGAAATAAGTTATCACAACTTTATAAATTATAATGGTTTTTTTTTTGTATCAAACTCTCTTATCGTCTTTATTATTAGAAATTATTTTAACCTATTTATAATCTTATCTAACTAAACGAATATAAACTTAATAAAAATATTGAATTTTTCGACCTTGCAACATCGCCGGACTTGTTGAAAGTTTAAAAGTTTATACAAGCTATGAAATTTAATACGCAGCGGGGAGATATTTTAGCCCTAAAAACTCAGAAGGAAAACAGCCCTTAACTTATTAATTAGATTATAATGAATTTTAGCCAACAAATTTGAATGTTTTTTACTATCAGAATATTCATTTTAAAAACTTTTATGGAACACGTAAGTAAATAGTGTAAAAAAATATTTGTATTCATTGAAAGTTTGCCGACAGAAGTTATTTTACTTTATTATTTGTTTATTTATTTTTGGACGTATTAAGTCCATTAAGCAATAGTAAATACATTTTTTATAGTATTAACAGGAACAATTCAAATAAAATACGACTAAAGAAAATGAAAGCTAGGACAAAAATTAAATAAAAAATTTTACCTGAAGACAAGATCTGGTCTAGCTTAATGATTGTTTAAATCTAGAAAGACATGCATAAAAAAAGTCTAGATCTTGCCTCGAGTTCACAATGCGACGCGACGCAATCGGGACATTGGTGCATGCAAGCCATATATAGTTTGTGCTGTGCAGATCAAGGACCAGCACATTTTTATTTTGCAACCGGCGAATCGGAACATTGAATGCCACATGTTCCAGTAACGATGGTACCATCAATTAAGCCATTTAGTGAATAAAATAAAATAAAAAAGTAAAAGAGGAGCGTTATTTAAATACACATCTCTAACATGTTTCACATTATTAATAAATTTTGTAACCAAAAATGTCGATAAATTTTCAGCTGCGTAATTCAGTACCCGCAATTATTGCGTAATATCCTGTTTTTTCATTTCAAATATTATTTGTTAATTGAAATTGACTAGATGAGTGGATATAATATACAAAACCACAATTATTGAATTAAGATATAAATATGTAGGATGTAGTTTTAGGTGGGTACAGATTTTCAAAAAAGAACCACCCAGGACAGAGAGGCTTGTCAGCAGATGAGAAAGAAATGATACGAAAATAAGTTATTAAACATACCACTTCAAAGCATCCTGACCGATTGAAAAATAATATTTCAATTTTTTTTCTTCATACAAATGGCGGGAATCAAATCCGCGATCACAGTTTCACAGCCGACCTTCTAATCAACTGCGCCACGGCAGTGCAAAAAGGAAAAAAATATTTTTGAAAAAGAGTAACTCGTTTATTGACAAAAAACATTGTTTTTTTACACAAGTGAAACTGGTAGGAAGACCCACGGTCTTTAAAACGGTTTCGGGAATATTAAGGAAGTGCTTTCACCGAAGAGTTTATGGAAAAAAGAAAACGGTTTTTTGTAAAACTGCGTTATCAATATCGTCTAGAATTCAATAAGGTTAACACGCGTCGGGTTTTGGGTGATATCGCCAGTAGCCAACTGATCCATTGCATAACATTATCAGGATCTGGACGTGTTTTAAGTAATAAGGTTTTTTTCTTAACAAAGTAACATTTTAATATAATAAATTACATATAACAACTGTGTGATGTAATGCAATAGTTCTAGTTTGTAAAACAAGAGCATACACTTCGTGCGGCTTAAGTTAACAATCTAGAAAAGACAAGACCGTAAACCCACTCGCTAACAACGCGGGAAAAGCGCCCTTTCTACGCAATAAATAATTCATCTTGTACATCAAACAATGGGCCGTCTGCCAGCATCTAGAATCTTCCATATACAGATGTCATCTGAGATGAGACACGAACGCCGTTGACCACCTAAACATCTGTATTAGCGAGGATGGATGGGCTCATTATTTACGCGAACAGAATATTGTATCCTGTGACGGAAAGGCATCAGTTATGCTATAACTAAATACTTACAGTGTTGCACGTTGTCTTCTAATCATCTCTAAATCATTTAAACACATATACTAAAGAAAGGATTTTCCGAATCGTTATCACTTGGCTTTAATATTAAAAACAACCTCTTGATTGCATTGTCATAGATGACGATTTCATTCTGCACAATTCTTACGTAATAGGGTATTTTTTCTCGAGAGGAATGTTGAATTTAGCATTCTGTAATTATAAAGGAGTTTTTAAAGACTTCTTTAGTGTTTATACAAAGACTAAAAATTAAAAATTACATTCATAAATGTCATTTGCAAAATTTACTATCTCAAAAACGATAGTTTCATAAGTTGGTAATTTTTTTAAATTCAATTGTCAACTTTCTATTTGATTGGCCAGAAATTGTAAACCTAATAAGGTTTCATGTATCACAAAGATGCACAAGATAACAAATGTCAATTACAACAACGTTATTTTTAGCGTGGTAATTATTGGTAATACATTTGGGAATATTGTTAGTATTTTTAACACGAGTGATTCAATAATCAAAAAATGTCTTGAATCTTACTTTTTACTTTAAATTAACGTAAATGGTAAAAAGTTTTCTCCTCACATACAAGTATATTGTGTGCGTTGAAGTACTCTCTTATGATGGAGAGGGTTCAGAAGAGGTTAGAAGGAATGTGTATTTAACAACGCACTTCTTTCGATTTTTGCGCGGTATTATTGACAACCCTGAAATTATGCGGAGCATTAGCTTTTATGTTCTGGATAATCACCTTAGACAGCGTCAGCATAGACTGTTTCACATTCCAATATACAGGACCAACCTGCCAATGGTTATGGCTGTTGGAAGGGTTATCTCTAAGTTGAACAATATCACTGTGGACATTGACATTTTTCACGTCTCTAAGGGAGTTTTTCGTGACAAGATTCTCTTACTTTTTGAACATATTATTCTCTATGTATACTAATGTGTTTTTTTTATATATACCTAATTCTCACTTATTATTTCTATTTGTATGAATTAAGATATTTCATTTTGTAATGTACGTTATATATGAATAAATAAATAAATAAAATTTAAAATTGAAATTAAAAATATTTTATATCTTATCTTTATTTTTTGTGAGCCCTGGCCTACTCCAGAATCTGTTTCTATTCCTCCCTGCTCTCTGCGACTCTTCTCCAGCTCATCAGGCCAATTTCTGTAATGTCACTTTCCATATTGTCCAGCCATCGTAATTTTGGTCTGCTTCTGCTTCGTCCGCTTTTGGGGTGGTAAAAATAATTTAATTAGGGTACGATAAATAATCATTCATTCTGAGCACATGGCTCTACTATTGAAGTCTTTTCATTTTTATGAATTGTGCAATGCTGTGTTCGCCTTTTAAATTTATATTTAAATCTTCTCCTTTTCACTTTATTTTGGTAAAAACCTCATAGGTAATGTTAATTATTAAATCAATTTTATATGGATATTTAGCATTCATTCAACGTTTTAGTTGAAAAGTTTATTTTGATATCCTTTCATTCTTTACTGGGTTCGAGTGACTGATAACAAGAAACTTGAAATTAAAAAATAAAAGCTAATACTAGAAGAATTTTTTAAATTTATTTATTTACACTCTTTATCAAAATAAAATTTTACGTTCACTTTGCCCAGATAACAAGGGTACATACCCAAGGTAGGCAATTACATTTAAATATATTATATTAGTTAACAAATTAATAGAGAGCACAGAGAAATAAAATATAAGCTTATTCGCATACACATTTTGATACATATACATACACACATACACATATACACAAATATATACACACACATACATACACCCATGCGCATACACATACATACATTCATAAAAACATAGTCATTTCATTTATGTGAAATTTTATGTTTGCCAACTATAAATATATTTTTTAAAATTATTCCTTATTTTCATATTTTATTTTCGACATCCAGTAAGAATCTCCAATTCGTGGCATGCATCAACTTTTCTGACTCCCTACGACCAATGTCTTGAATTAAAATTTTTAATTTACCTTTTGCATTATTTAAGTAAAACACTAACATCAGATGGTCCTCCGTTTCTCGCATTTTAGAACAATAATTGTATTGATTAATGTATCTGAGTGGGAATTATTAACTGTAAGTAGTAAGAGTTTAAGTAACTTTAATGTTCCTTAATATTATGTACATAAGTAATAGTTGGTAAGAATGTAGGTACAAGGGGAAAGATTCGAACAGAGTAAGAAGCTGACAGTAGAACACTTTACATACAAAGCGAGATAAATCTTAGTCAAGGGCCGAAGCAGGATTGACTGAGACCGCCTGAAAGGAGAGAACAAACGGACCTGAAGAAAATGAGTGGACTTAAAAGACACGCTTTGGGAAGCTGCAAATAACAGTTTTACGACAGTTAACACTAACTTAAGGAGCTTCAAGACTTTTAACAGATATTCGCAAGATTCGAATTGAAATCGAATAAAATAAATTACTTTCGTAATTTGATCAAAATGTTTATGAGTTAAATAAAGAAAAACAAACCCAGCTAGTAAAAGCGAAAACATGATGAATACAAAACCGAAATATTATTTAGAGATATTCATCATCATCATCATTCCCTTTCCGGTGTATAGGGTACTGCATTAGTACACCAATCGCAGCGCATCTTGATTATTTTTTGTTACAAGAACATAAGATGGTCAGTCTAACGCTTCAGGTACCAGTCCAGCGACTATAAAATCTTCGGGTGTGAAAACGCGCTTTTAAATAAATATTTTATTTCAACCACGTCGGAAATCGAACCCGAGACCTCTTGCTTGTTAGGTAAACGCGTTGACCATTACACCACGAGGCCGACAAATGTAAATATTACTGCCCTAAATTCTGAAATCTGTATTTCGTATCAACAGTTATTAATTATTCTATATCTTTATTTGTTTACTTATAAGAATCGCTCTAATGGATCTCTGTACGACATTAAAGGTTTCAGCTCTTTAACTTCACTTAAATTAACAGATGGAAAAATCGAAGAAATGAAGATGTTTTAAGATAGGGAAAATGGTGACTGTTACACAGTGTGTAAAGTGGCCAATTCCACCAGCCAACGACATATCATAAGCCCTGTAAATGCCCTGCCTATACTTCAATATTCCCTTATCTAAAATTTTCTCTATCTATGCTCTAATTTGTTTATCTTAATGACTTCCTAGTAGAAAAAATCCAGTCTTTTGTCTAAAAACATTTGGAAAATCTCAAATTATTGTAATAAAAGCAACTGGTCCAAGAAGAAGATTAAAAATTTGAAAATTGTTTTCAGGCGTTGCCTAATATAAGAAATAATTCGATCAAATGAATCTCTTTACAAAAATAAAGGTTTCAGCTCTTTAACTTACACTTAACAAATCAACAGATGAAAGAATTGAAGAAATATGGATGTTCAAACATATACAAAATGGTGAATGTTACACAGTCTGTAAAAATGCCACTTAAACAAGCCGACGACAGGTTAAAAGCCCTGTAAATGCCTAGACTTCCGTAGTTCCTTCCCCAAAATAGTCTCCATCTCTGTTGTTGTAATTTGTTGTTACTTATAAGTAGTTGATTACACATTTTTGAGACATAAGTCCCCACTCCATGGGACTAAAAGTCCTGTGTTGAGTTGGGACGAGTAATTAGTTGACACAGACATACGTGTAAATCACAACAAATATTATATTGGGTCAGAACCATACTAATTTTTTTTTAAAATAAATATATGGTATATCTATATGGTAAACAGCAAAACATTAACATTCGGAAAATCATCAAGAAGTTTCCTACTCAAATCCCTCCCGCCAAGGAAAATTCAGTCCTTAACTCCTCTCTTGAAAATAGTGTTGGTTCTTGAGAGCTTAATATGCTCTTCCAAAAAATTAATGCGTACGAATAAGAATCAGTTGGTTTTCCTTCTTGACATTTTATTTTATTTATTGAAACCAACGCGACTGCGTTTTTTGCAGACTTGTAAAGGTTTGCCTATTGATTGGATGAAACCAATGCCGCCTTAAAGATTCAAAACAATCAGTAACTAAAAATCAGCTATGATATAACTAATCTTTTTAGTAACTACAACAAATATTGTTGAATTACTTTGTTGTTAATCGTAGCAATCTGAAATGGGTTTGATGTTTATTAATTAATAACTCCCAAAAAAATGCCCACACACCACCTGCACAGTTATAGGCTAATTGAAGTAAATTTCAATGCGCTCCGTCTAATTCCGGAATAATGAACTGTTTAGTAAATAAAATAAAATTTGTCGAAATTACTCCTGGCCAATTACCATTTTTTTCCAATTCTCCCCTTGACCTATCCTTATAGTACCTACCTGACATCAATTTAGAAGAAATTCAAAATTAAAAGTTTTGTATTTGAAACAAAACACACAACTTTTTTGACACAGCATCACATTGCATAAAAGTTCTGGAATTGTCGCGCGTCGTTCTATAGTTATCATAAATATTTACATAAATCATAGTGCATTTCATCATCCAGTCCCCGAAATTGAAGAACATTCTCATCATATCAATAGGTAGGTGTCCATTCCATGTTCCTATCTTTTATTCAAATACTCCCAACCTCTTACAAAACTAAATGAAAATAGTTTTTCCATTACAGTCCGCCTTTTTGTTAACATGAACTGCATAAGGCAGTTGGTTCTTATGAGGCGGTCGTTTAGTAATAAATTTACTAGTTTGCGCATGCACAAATTGAGAACCTACAAGCTCTGTGGAAGCAGTCCTAACAAACCAATCCAGGTTTATTTTTTAAATATTGTGACTATTTTATAACAACTTGAGCACTTAAATCGGTTAACACGGTAGTATCATAATGTTAATCAATGAAATGCAACTTTTTAATGCTGAAGTTATAGCATAAAATTGCATTTAAAAAGTAAATTTAAAACTCAAATTACTCTGATGGTAGTAAATAAACATATCTGTACCTAAAAAAATCATATCGTAACTTTTGAACCAAATGATATAATTTCAATCTACAAAAAACTTTCAATATAAATTTGATTATTTTAATAATGTGATTTGATTATTTTAATGATGATTATCGATGAAAGCAATACATATTAAAATAGCACATATGGGACAACTGATGTTTTGTGTACTAAAATAGAGTGGACTTTAGATTTTTGTTTCAACTCAAAAAAGCATTTTTGTGACTTGGGTTTTTTTTTCAGGTATTAAATAGCTTATTGCGATAATTCCTGCATTTTAAAATTCAAAACGGCAAAAAGTGGACTTCCGTGTTTTATCCTCGTTGGTCCAGTTATATTTTACCTATGTACCTATTACCTAATACCTCACCGCACGCCCCTGTAACACAGTAATACAAAATTAAACAAAACATTTACAGTTTCAAAAAGTAACTTTACTAATTACGGATTTCGCACAGGGAGAATACTATTTTAAAAAACATATCATACAGTTTACCAGGATATAAAAGGATTGGATTTTGTAAAATAGGATGGAAAAATATCGAAGGAAAGAAGAATAGAAAAGTAATTAGAGGAAGTAAAAAAAAGTACACAAAAAAAAATCTCGTGTAAATCAGGACTGCATTTTGCCCTTGTTTATAAAAATAGCGTTTAGGTTCACTGGAAAGGTCAATTGTTGTTCAAATGACGGTTTTGGTCAAAATCGAAATTATTATTGAATTTTCAAATGTTTTTTTTTCGAGCATGGCGCATGTTTTTTAAAATACCCGCTACATTTCAAAAATTTATTGACAAAAATACTAATTCAGTAGTGTTCATAATTTCATTTTAAAAATGCCATTTTTTTGTGGTATACCACAAAAAACACTAAAAAAATGTTTTTTAATATTTATTTTAATATTCGTTTTTCTATCGATCTACCAATAAAAATATCAAGTTATTCAAAAACAATAAAATTGAAATTAGTACAAAAACTAAGCATAATTTCGTCTCCCAGAAACAATTTAACCAAAGTGAATTAAACTTAATTATTGAATTTTCAATTCATCGTTTAGCTTAAATGTTCGTTTTAATTTGTAAGATATTTTTAAAACTAAATTGGTACGTATCATAAAACCAGTTAGTTAATATTTTTATTTTAAAAAAATGCACTGCACAACTTATAAATATTTGAACATTGTTTTTTAACGACGGATACGATATCTGGCGTCTTTGTTTTTATCATAATTGGTATAAAGTTATGCTATGTAAATGAAATAAACTCGAACGTTTAATCATTGCTTAACTCGCATTTAAATTTTCAATTAAAATATGAATAACACAATTTTATCAATTGAAGCATGCTTATTATGAATTTATGTCGAATTAATGTATGCAAGAATTAATTTGTCATTAATAACACTATTAGTGGAACTTTTAACATTCAAAATAAACCAAAGATTGCCGCTTATAAACAAAATTTTCAACCATATGTTGTATGTAAATAGGTATAAAATAAAGGCAAATGACATCTTTTTAGAAAGGAAATGGCTTTAAATAAGCAAAGCCCAACAGTCAATACACTTAAATAGTTTAACAATTTGAGAATCCATTTTTTAAAAAAATATAATATTATTTGAATTCACAGATATTTTAACAGAGACGATAATCTTTTTAGATTTTAATTTATTAAAGTCTCAGGTCTCACGGCCGGCCCTTTTTATTTATTTTAGTTTTAAATAGATTCTTTAACTAAGCCAAAAAAATAGTATTAACATCGCAATGATTTTTTATATGGAAATTGCTTTTCCGGGAAAATCATAACACACGACGACAGTATAATTTAGTAGTTGATTCCAAAAACTTGTGACGTATTTCAAAATAGTTTATTTTCATTACTACATTTTTTTTGTTTTTTACATACATTTTTTAGAAACTTTATCCTCAGTACAATAGTACTCAATTTTACTCCGAGTTTTTACGACGTATAAGAAAAAAAAAAAAATTCCAATTTTCCGTAGCATTGAACTTCTTCATTGGTCGGTGTATGATATGTGTACCTTTATATAAATGACTAAAATAGCATATATAACTCTTGATAAACTCCCTAAACGGTATATACCAATACTTGAATTTTATTAAAATATTATTTTTTTAAAGCCAGGTATTAGGGTTGAAATTCGTTATTGACAAACAAGATCATATAAATGGTAATCCGTTGACATTTTCTTTTATAAATAATCTCCTGGTATCACTATTTAGATAAAATAAGATTTTAAGGGTCTGGATCTACTGTGTTTACAACAATAATGAAGAATTTTGTTAAAAATACGACATAAACAAGACTTTTCAATTATCTTCTCTAAAATCTTTACATTTTTGTTGTAGTGTCAAATCTAAGACTCTGTTACAATGCAAGTAGGGAAGAGGCAAGTATTGGTAAAAGAGTCCTTGACAAATATCTGGTAATACATCAATATACAAGAGGAGATCTCGGCAAAATGTTAGCACAAGATGTTCCAGTTATTTAAATTGCGTAATACTGAAAATACGAAAATACGAATTTTGCACATACGAATTTTTCTATTGTGGCCTAAAGAGTGTCATAAGAACTGTCTCCAAACACCCGGAAAACCGTTGTCACTATAGAAATTGTTTTTTCTTTATTTCCTTATCGATTTACATATATAATAAAACAGGGATTGAAATGTTACTACTGCGTATAGTTGCGCGGGATTTGAAATGCGTAGTTGATAAATAAGATGTTAGCTGGGAAGTTGGCCATGTAGAAGGCATCGTGATCCGCTGACATCTCCTCGCATTACTGATCTCTTGGTGTCACTATTCGGACAGAAGAACCATCTTTACTGCATGAGGAAAATATATCAACTATGCCATAGGAATGCAACATCGTTCAATGTATACTTAATTAATTACTGAATAGACCAAGAAATATGACCAAGAACATGAATTATTTAAATAAATAAAGGCAAACTGTTTTAATAAATATATTACAAAGGAGATGAAAAACATTTTAAAGAAGGTTATATGGAAGTCTAGGCATCTACAGGGCTTATGACCTGTTGTTGGCTTATTTAAGTGGTCACTTATACACTGTGTAACATTCACCATTTTGACCATATTATAAAAAAATAATATATATATATATATATATATTAAAAATAATGTACAAAAGTAAACAAATTCTAAATCGCGCCAAACTCATAATAAAAAAAGTCTATTAGCGCGTTTTTAAAAAAAATAAATTAAATGGTAATTAATATATAGATGAACACAACTTCACACCTTTAAGTTTTGATTCTTGATGAGGAAATCCCTGAATCGTTTCCTTCTTTGCTGCAAACTGGTAAAGTTCTTAACCTTGGCAGGAAGCTTATTAAATGGCTTTGGTACAATATATTCTGTCGTCCTGCTTCCATAGACGTTTTGTGCTCTAGACTCTACCAGTTTCATGGCTGTTATTGATCTTGTTCCATGCATCTATTTATCTTCAACATCTATATTCCTCCAATTCTTTCATCTGTTGATGTGTGTGAAGTTAAAGAGCTGAAAAATTTATTGATGCGTTTCAGATTAATCTCATAGAGTTATTTCACCTGCATACTAGGCAACAACTGATTTAAAAAAAAAAAAAAATTACTATACCTCTGTATGGACCAGGTGGATTTACCAACAATGTTAGTATGAGATGAATCTCAACCGCATAAATAAAGGTTTCAGCTCTTTAACTTCACAAACACCAACAGATAAAATAATTGAAGAAATAAAGATGTTAAAATATGGGCAGAATGGTGAATGTGTGTTAAGTGGCCACTTAAACCAGCCAGTTACAGGTCATAAGCCCTGTAGATGCTCAGACTTCTAAATTATCTTATCTATAATGTTCTTCACCTCTGTTGTGATATGTTAATTTTAACAGCTCCCCAAGGAGTTGAATCCAGTTCTTGTTTACAAAAATTTGGACAAACTCAAAATAATGTTGGCCAACGGTTTATATTAAAAATATCATTTTTAGTATGTCCAATTATTTGTTATGATAATTCTAGTTCTCATAGAACAGAAATAAATTTAATGTAATATTGCAATATGGAAATATGATTTTTTTAACATTTTTAAAGTAAAAAGGTCTATAAATTATAGCCGAGTAAAAATTATATTTTTTTAGTTACTTATTAGTAGCATAAAAAATATGTTTAAATTTGTAACCTTTAATTTCCCCAAAAACGGTCTTTGCATTGGCCACGCCCCTAATACGCCACGAATCATGTTAATTTTGAACTTTGTTCCTAACCTTTCAAATGTTTATAGAACATCGTCACGAATTATCAATGCCAAACATGCCGCGTTTTTGTAAAGACAGATTTGTAACAATTTTATTTTTAAATAACTGAAGGTACGGACATTAGACATTTAAAAAAAAAAGAGTCATTGAGACATTTCTGGCCATGCGGCTACAAGAATAGATCCCAGCAGAATGCTTGTATGAGGTTTTTCTTTAGTTTGAACGATTTAATTCCAAAAACTCGTACCACGTTTGCTTGAAAAAATTGATCTTTTATGTCTTCAAGAGTATTCAAGAGTGTGTCCTGGATACAAATATTAAGTTCGAGTGTCCAAGTCTTGATTTTGTCTAAGGGAAGAGACCATTGCACGAGACTGCTGCGAAATATTGCATCGATTTATATACTATTAAGTGTGTTGCCCAGATGTTAATTGAAATATATGTATGTTAAAGTTGAAATATTTAATTTTAATTTTTGCTATTATTAAATTCTGTACATGCTTCCACTTTCTATTATGTTGTATCCCAACTCAACACATGGCTCTTGGCTTCATAGAGTTTGGGATACTTTTTTTTTGTTGTATATGTAAATGTACATGTATTTGTACGAATAAATTTTTAAAATAAATAAAAATATACATACACACATGAAAACATTTCTCCACAATACCCACATTGATTTAAAAAATAAAATAAATTATTCTAAATGCATTTCATATACTTTATCGGTATTTGTAGCAAGTGATATTTCCCTATTGTTGTTATTCCTATAAATATCTACAAAGTAGAGTTAAATAAGATAAAAAATGAACTTAATAAGCAATAAATAAATTTAAAAACCATATACAAGAACTAAAGTGTGAGTTTTGAATTGTATTAATAGCTACCTGACGATACAAAAGATAGCCATGTTTATTAATGTTCAAAATCAAACGGAAAAAAATGTTGATAATAGTATGTAGGTAGGAATGTATCCAATATGCATTAAACGTTTAGTTAGTATATGTTCTCAAGATAAAATGAAATAACTTAGCTAAAATACAAAATATTTATAGTATAAAAGATGTACTAGGCATGTAGTAAATAAATGATAGACAAGTACTAGACAAGTGCTAGACAAGTGCTAGACAAGTACTAGACAAGTGCTAGACAAGTGCTAGACAAGTGCTAGACAAGTGCTAGACAAGTGTTAGACAAGTGCTAGACAAGTACTAGACAAATGCTAGACAAGTACTAGACAAGTGCTAGACAAGTACTAGACAAGTACTAGACAAGTACTAGACAAGTACTAGACAAGTACTAGACAAGTGCTAGACAAGTACTAGACACATGCTAGATAAGTGCTAGACAAGTACTGGACAAGTACTAGACAAGTGCTAGACAAGTATGAGACAAGACCTAGACAAGTACAAGACAAGTGCTAAACAAGTACGAGACCTAGACATTTTCTAGACAAGTAATAAACAAAAACTGGACAATTATTAAACGAGTACTAGAAATAGAACAGATGCAGATGTGTTTAGTGCGGCTCTCAATGTCTCTTGGTAAAAATAATGTTTAGGATTTAGCTAAATTGGTATAAATAAACTAATTATCTCCTTTCCATTTTTAATAAATACGTTTTCAACAATTATTTTGTAGAAAATGTATACGGACATGTTTTAGAAATATTTTTCTATTTTATATGCATATCATCTAAAGTTTGTTATTTCTCTAATATAATTTAAAACAATTATGTACAACAAATCTAAGACCAGTGGTTTAAATTACATTAATTATTTGTGAGCCGAATAACTTCTTCGCCAAGTAAAACTATTTCTTAAGGACAAGAAAAGTTCTGAAATAAAAATTAAGTAAGTCGTAAACATATGGACATCTTATCTTAATGCAATGAAAATTAGTCTGGTTGGCTGTAATATTTTAACTCTCATTGGTTTTTATTAAAATTTATTTTAATTGGATTACTGATAAAAGTTAAGTGAAAGATTATTTGAATTTATTATTATATTATTAAATTCACTTATTTAAATTAGTCCAAAGAAAAACAATATTCAGTAATGTAACAATGACAGTTCGCATTTATTTATTTGATAAAACGCAATAATATATAAAGGGAACATTCAAAAGTTACAGATTATTATCTTTTTGAATTGAGGTTATTTTAGTGAAATTAAGCTTCAAACAGACAACGAAAAAACCATCACGCCGTTTCTCCGTAAGGGTAGGCAAAGAAGATCGAACACCATATCACTTTGTCTTTGCACGAGATCTCCTTTCTTCTAAATTCATACATCTCATGCACACCAGCCAATTATTCCAACTTTTGACATGTCCATCTTCATGTATTTGTTAAAGTACATGAAGATGGTCTTGAAAAGTGAAGATAATGATGTCTGTTGTATTTTTTTTTTATACTTTACAGTTTTACATTTATTTTATTTTTTTAATGTATTTTATTTAGTTCTATGATAAACATAGTCTTATTTATATTAACAACATAAAATTAGCATTTATACTTATTCTTACATTGATTATTACTATTGTACACTTACAATCCTAATTTTAAATATTCAAACTGTTCAATATGTACAATTATATTAACCTGTGTATTCACTATTAACAAAACCTATATAGTATAACCTAGTATTTTTAACACATATACTCTTTACATTTAATTTTAAATATACGAGCATGTACATTTTTTATGCTTTCTGGCATTTCCTCAAATAACTGTATTCCCTTGCAGTTCTAGAACATCGCTTTTGATTTCTTTTCCATTCTTATATTTTTATGTACACAAAATATAATATTTATTAGTTTACTAATGCCCAGAAGGCTTTTACATATACAGAGGTTATAAAAAATTACAAATATAAATACACAGTTTAAAATGAAAAAAAAAACCAATGAAAATACTAGAAACTTAATTATTTTTAAAATTTAAGAATAATTGGGTCTTGAAGTTTGATAAAGTTATTGCAAATACATATATTTTTTGGTTTTCAGTGTTTTATGTGACACAATCAATTTTTATTTGCATGTCCTGACTTGCAAGATAAATTCATGTCATGTCGAAACTAAATACACAATCATTTTAGTATGCATAAAATCATTTCAACAATATTACACAGACATAAAATAAAGTACAACTAATTAATATGATTTCGGAAAAATCTGACTCGACTAAAAATTTACAAATCATTAATTAAGCAGAACCTTAAATAAGAATTCAACTGTATCGTTTAGGCATATGCCATTATTATAGCACCTAATTAATTTACAATATGCTCTGTACACACCCGCCTCGTAAATTAATATCAATAAAGGTTTGTTTATGTAAACGGTTATTGGATTACGACTCGTAAGTGTGATAAATTCACACTTACAAGCGAGGCAAGACTTTTTAACGGTGCAAATTAATTTGAATAATCTAATAAATACACGGGTGGATTGATCTGGTGTGAAAACAAAATGGAGACTAAATTTGAAATGTGTCAACACCGTTGTAAATAATTTACCTTTGAGGCGTAAATAAGTTTTATAATTTAATGGGTAATATAAGAAGCTTTGAATACTGGTTTCAAAATGAACTAGTAGTGTTAAAATAATATTTTATTTTCATTAACATCACTTTAAGACAATAATTGCCTAAGTATTTTATATTTATGGCTACTTACTACGCTGTTGATAAACTTTTAGATAAAATAGCTAATATTGCGAAACAAAATGCGACAGCTTACCCACCACATACAATAAAAACCTACCCGAAAGGGTTATTTGTAACCTCGTAGCTTTAGCAAGGTAAATCCATGGTAACTCACGTTACATTTGACTTCATAATTGAGTCTATTTTAAAAGTAAAAAAACATTTATTCTCAATATAACTGTACATTAAACATCGATTAAGAAAGTTTTTTCAGAAAAACAGTAATTCAATTAAGGTAAAAAAATATTTTTTAAATAATTATAAAAATATTGATTATAAAATCAAACACAAATATACACATATGTATACATTAAGGTTTTTATAGAAATTAAGATTGACTAAATGAAGAGTGGAAGGGGAATGAGATGGAAAGAAGGAAAAGAAAAACAACTCAAATGTTTAGTTAGTAACATTTCAATCTTGATTTAAATGTAAATAAAGAAGAGGCATCTCTGACATTAGTGTGTAGATTATTTCACAATCAAGAAGCTACTACAGTGATTGAGGAGGCAAATGTGATTGGGTATTCAAACGGTTCTCTCGTCACTTTAACGAAAAGATAGCCCATGTTATGATAAAAGTTGAAATACCTCTCTCAAATAAACACGCGAAGTGGGGTTATTCAAAATATTGTGAAGAAGTGATAGAATGTGAGTGTTTCTTCTATGTCTGATACTGAGCGTTTTGATAGTTTCATGATGATTTTAAACCATCTATATGATTTATAGAATAAAATATAATGGAAAATATTGAGATGTCGCAACAAAAGTAAAAGTACAATCAATTTTCATATCGGTTTCATTTAAAGTTACGACAGGATCTGTAACAATCTTAATTCGCTACGAGAAACCGCTTTACGCTCGGCACGTCGTCGCTGGCAAAGATTTGGGTGATTTTTTCTCAGCAGAGTAGACCGGTAGTCAAATGGGAAATCTTTCTTTTGTTAGGTGAATACGCAACTTGGTACGCGAGCACGTTTCCAATCAAATGGAGATATACGTGAAGCAATCTCAACCCAGAAACTATTGCTAACTGAGGCGACAAAACCCGTAAGTGCGCGTTCACATTGCGTGCGAAAGACGAAATGGGAAAATAAATGTGGCGCTACACATGAGAAAATATTCAGGCATATTGCCTTAAGGCAATTTTTTCCTTCCTACCCAAAACGCGCAATTTGAGAAAATTGGTGGTATATCAACATATCATTGGTATATTATAATATTTTTATTCTAATACAAAATATTGAAAAATATGTTTTTTTTTTAAGGAATAAAAATTGACTAAATATCTACACTAAACGAGAAGAGAGCTTATATTCGAGAAGAGAGTTTATTTACTAGAACGAAGAGTTAATAAAATGTTATTTAAATTTAAAAAACCAAACTTTATTGAAAATTTTGAGCTAGATACAGAAGTGAGACGTATGCTCAAATTATGGCTAACAGAAAAAAGTTTTTTTTATTAATGATAGTTTTTAATCTTAAATAATATAAAAAAAATATGGTTTAATAATGTATGGTATTATAATAATGTTTTTCAATTAAAATAATGATAAATCTAAGTTAAATATGAATAATCGAAGCAATATATAAGAACCTGCAGACGAGTTGTATGCTTACAATTCAGCAGAACTATAATTTTAAGACCATTGTGTAAATATTTCTGAAAGAAAAATTAAAAATGAAACATTATTTGCAGTACTAGAATCTTAGAAACCATTTTAAAGTACAGTAGGCATGGTCATGGAAAAATTTAGGGAGATATGGAAAGTATGTAGTCTTTAACCCAAGAGTGATGACACCGCTTGCTTCTTGAATACTCGCCTTTCCTTAGGAACACATCTACAGTACCTTTTGGTAAGATTTTGTTAACTGTTCTGAGGATACTTGGCAGAAGTGAGAACAATCCAAGGTTGGTTTTTAAATTTTCTTTCAGTGAAGACAGCATTGTTAGTAAATGGTCAGTTTATGAAATTTTTTGTTCGAGATGCAAAAATATCATTACAAGTGTTTTTACTATTTTATATGTTTTACTCTCTTTCGATTATATTTGAAAAACGAATTAATATTGAAAAATAAGTATGTATGGTATCTTAGGGTAGAAATTTAGTGGGATGGTCATGACAATGGCTATTGACGGTTCAGATTTGGTAAGTTAGAGATTTATATCTGTCACAGCGGTCAAGAAACAAAATTACGGAAAAGAAATAACGATACCTCACTGGAAATCGAATCCGAAGTCAACGAATGAGAACACAATGTAGTTTCGATAAGATTATGATGGCCGCCTAATTATACTATGATATACTTAAATTTAGTTTTTTTCTATTCAACATGTATCCGCGTTTTTACGATTATTAAAAAAAAAAAAAAACTCAAAAGGCTCTAACGTGCATAAGATATACATAAAACACGAGTTTATAAAACAACACAAAATTTCAAAAACACAGAAAAAAAAAGAAAAAAAATGTAGAGTGTTTGGAAATAAAGTTGGTATAGAAAATTATAAAGAAGCGGTAAAAAAAAATTGTACGAGATATTCAAAATAAAAAGTAAGAAAAAATGAATAAAATTCAATCATCTATCTAACACGAAGAAATTAATTAAAAAAGTTTAATGCAGATAAGTACATAATATTAAAGTACACTTAAAACACAAAATTTATTTCTTGAAATGGAAAAATTGTTTTTTTAAATTTACTAGGCTCGCGTTAGACATCGATGTTTCATGTTACTGGTGAATTCAAGCTGTAATTAGTCGTATAAAAATATTTAAAATTAAATGGCCACATTCAGATGGCCGTGCTAAAAATGGAATGAGAATTGAGTTATGATGGAGCGGTGGCGAACCTCGAATCTCTGAATCAGGATCGTGTAAATATAATTCACCCTTTGCGTTTGAAATAAATTTGCGATAGCGGGCGATAAATTAATTTCTCCAAACTGACAATATGAGCTAGTGGATGCAGCCAGCGATTCATTAGATATGTACTCGGACCCCTGGTTTTGAGTCCTTTTTCTTGTCGGTAATCAGCTCGCGCTATCAGGGAAATTGCTCTTCAGGAACACTGCAAGCATAATTTCATCTGGAAGTAATGGATGATAATATATGTTTGCGGCGTTGTGCGAGTTAAGGCGTAGCTATAACAACTTACACGGCAAATAACGGACAATATTTTATCAATTGAAAAAACGTGCATACATAAGCCGTCGAAAAAACGAAGCTGAGCGCTCTGGAGTAAAGTGCCGCCAAAACCAAAAAATGTCTCGTCAGGCGTAAAAACCTCACAAAATCAAAATAAGCCAGTATTTACTTCAACATGGCTTTTCTGGCCAAAACACATCGGAACAATTATTGGCTCAAAAAGGTATCTAAAGCAAATTATAACGTAATAACGGCACAAAGCTCACCGTTTTAAGCTCTCAGTAATAGCTGTTTATGTGATGATGAGACACTCTAAGGTGTCCCTCATTTGTTAATGCATTGTCCCATTTTCAACTTAGAGAGAATACAGCTAAAAGCGCTTCGTAAAATTCTGGCTAAGGACTTAGAATATATCTTAACAGTAATAAATCATAAGGGCTTGTCGCGTGAGATAATATCAAAAACGAGAATACTCAAGGTAATTGTTGAAATAAATGAAAATATGACACAAAATGCCGAACACTCTTAAAGTGGAACGGAAGATCTGTTGATGCCTGTCAATAGTCCGGCTTCTCTTGAATGAATTTTCTGTGATTTCCTGTTTTTGAAACAAATGCAAAGAAGTTACTTGACAAGGCCACAGCCTATTATCCCACCAGATCCTGACACTTTAGTTGGAGTAATTAGAAGGAGCATATCTTATGCAGTTAGTAATACAAGCCTTGTACATAATAAGCAAGGTTAAAAAACAAACCACTCCCATATTGCTTAAAAAAAAACAACACAAATCCAAAATAAGTTTTACGTACTCGAACATTATATAATATTGTTTTGTAGCGTTATTCGTGCGCCGCACCGTGCACAATGAAAACACGCCTTAATCAATATATTTTTTAGATGTGTTGACCCAGTGAAAGTTGCGCGGCGCGTGCTAAACGCTGGTGCTGGCGTTGGGTGGACTTAATACAATATAACACAAGTCTTAACAAAGGGGATTGTTAAGTGTTTGTAGGTTTTCCTAGAGCGAGTGCTTGTGAGATTGTCGGTAAATGAGCGCGGCGGGCTGGTGTGTCTTTGGTCACGCGCAGAATCAGCTACCGTGAAGTAATCATAGCTGTTATCATTGGAGCTCAAGTTGTATGAGCATAATCATCGCACATTCACTCTAATTTAGGGTTTACTAAATAGTTGTTTCAATTAGACAATTGAAATTCGTATACTTAGATAGTCAGCTGAAGACATTATAAAAAATGAACAAACTCGTGGATGCTCGGGTGTCTTGAATAGGAAAGCTAATAAAAAACTTCAGTGATAAAAAAAATCTTTATTAAATTATCAATTATATAAGTATGATTAATCGGGTTGTGGTCCCGTGGCTAGTGTCTCAGACTCACAGACCAAAGGTCCGTGGTTCGAATCCCACTCTACCCCAACTTGATTACTTTTTTTAATAGTGAGTTATTTACAACTCGTTGAAAATGGCCCTCAAAATTTAATATTTGGGTAAATCATAAGAACCCAAATATTTCTTTATTAAAAAAAAAGAAAAAAATATTCGTGTTTTACTTTGGTACATTCTTAAATGAGTGCGTGAATATATTCATATACATGTATATATCATCATCATTCTCTTTCCGCACATGGTGCATAGGGTACTGCATTGGTATACCAATCGCAGCGTATCTTACTCATTTTCGTTACATGAAGGTAAAATGATCAGTTTAACGGTTCAGGTGCCAGGACGATAAAATATTCTAGATGTTAAATAAAACACCTTTTTATATAACGATGTCAACCAAATCAGAAATCGAACCCGAAACCTCTTGCATGGTAGGCGAACGCACTGACCACTCAACCACAAAGCCGACTCTATACATATAAATGTATATATTTTACATTTTTTTTATTGAATTATATAATTACATAATTAAAACATTTTTTTTCTACACAAACTATTTTTATAATTTTTTTAATGTTATGGCTATTACTTTAAAAAAAAATATATGTGGCTACTTAAACCACCCAGTGACAGGTCATAAGCCCTGTAAATGCTTTTACTTCCGTATTCTTTTCTCTAAAGTTGTATTAATTCCTGTTGTTTTTTAGGTATATCTTATACCATAGGGATTACGTGAAAAATGAGTACAATTTGTTAGACATGTCGATCGACAAAATATTTTTCTTCGTGGTCAAACATTTAAACTTATATTGGTAAATATGAGTATAGAACCATTTACCGACTTTTTATGTCTACCGGTTTCGAGACGTACCCGTATCTTCGCTAGGACACTCACTACTCCAACATGCAAATTCTAAAATGCACTTTTTCTATATTTCAATAGGTACAATTATACACTTTCCCAAACCCCCACCCACTCGGTCTCCAACATACTACTTTATATTACTAACCTAATTAGTAGTGCATGTTCAAACATGGCGGTGATTGCATTCCCTGTAATGCTGTATGTAATTTACGTATTTTTTTCGTGAATACTATGTTTATTAAAGTTATTATGAAGGTAAAAGTGAATTTTAGTATTTGCATGTTGGTGCAGTGAGTGTTCTGACGAAGACGCAAGTACGTCTTGAAACCGGTAGGCATAACAAATCGCTAAGTGGTTATATACTAATATTTACTAACGTTAGCAAGTTAATGCCTTGAATCCGCAGCCTATATTATGCTGTTTATGTGCAGTTCTGTATGTAGGCACATAATAATTTCACTGTATGGTCAAGTTTATGGGTAGTTGTAATATATATTACAATGTGCAACTGTGTGACAAATATTTAAAAGTAGATTTATTTTTAATAACATGTATGACATTTACATTTTTAGTAGTATTATAGGATGTGTATGATTAGTTATTTTATGTTATTTATAATTTTTATGTGACAACATTTACAATAACAATATCATGTTTTTTTATTTAATTTTACTTCAATGAAGGTATAATTTACACGTTTATTAAAAGTCAATAAACATACGAATAAATATGTTAAAGCCGCTAATTGGACTTCATGATATGTATTTAAAATATAAATAATAATTATTGTATCTAATACATTTATAATATAATTGCATCTTATACATTTATAAATTTCTCTTGGCTTTCCAATGAAATAAAATAAAATAAAATAAAATAAAATAAAATAAAATAAAATAAAATAAAATAAAACAAAATAAAACAAAATATAATAAAAATAAATAAAAAAATAGAATAAAATAGAATAAAATAGAATAAAATAGAATAAAATAGAATAAAATTGAATGAAATAGAATAAAATAGAATAAAATAGAATAAAATAGAATAAAATAGAATAAAATAGAATAAAATAGAATAAAATAGAATAAAATAGAATAAAATAGAATAAAATAGAATAAAATAGAATAAAATAGAATAAAATAGAATAAAATAGAATAAAATAGAATAAAATAGAATAAAATAGAATAAAATAGAATAAAATAGAAAAAAATAGAAAAAAATTGAATAAAATAGAATAAAATAGAATAAAATAGAATAAAATAGAATAAAATAGAATAAAATATAATAAAATAGAATAAAATAGAATAAAATATAATAAAATATAATAAAATAGAATAAAATAGGATAAAATAAAATAAAATATAATAAAATTGAATAAAATAAAAAAAAAAAAAATAAAACAAAATAAAACAAAATATAATAAAAATAAATAAAAAAATAGAATAAAATAGAATAAAATAGAATAAAATAGAATAAAATAGAATAAAATTGAATGAAATATAATAAAATAGAATAAAATAGAATAAAATAGAATAAAATAGAATAAAATAGAATAAAATAGAATAAAATAGAATAAAATAGAATAAAATAGAATAAAATAGAATAAAATAGAATAAAATAGAATAAAATAGAATAAAATAGAATAAAATAGAATAAAATAGAAAAAAATAGAAAAAAATAGAATAAAATAGAATAAAATAGAATAAAATATAATAAAATAGAATAAAATAGAATAAAATATAATAAAATAGAATAAAATAGAATAAAATAGGATAAAATAAAATAAAATATAATAAAATTGAATAAAATAAAAAAAAATAAAAAATGATATAAAATTAAATAAAATTTAATATTTAAAGAAAAAAAATATAAAAATAAAAATAAAATAAAAGAAAATTGAAGAAAAGAAAAAAAAATATCACTATATATTTATACGTAAATTATGAAATGACTTCGCAGCGTTAGTAATTTACACTTATCTTATTAAATTTATGCAGCATATGATCCCCTTAGTGCAAAACATGGCAAAGTAATAGTTATTGAGTACTGAGGTGAAATAGCCAAGCCATTTGAACTATTTGTGACATGTTTTATTCAAATTTTCTTAGCATGATCACATTACAATTTCAAATGTTAAGCCGTTGATTTGTGAGCTCATTGTTTAGCGGGCACAAGCGATGTAAAGGGATTTCAATGAAAAACTATGTATGAGTAACTCGTGAAGCTTTTACCAATATTATTCCCAGTTTTTGCACGTGCAACTTCTGGTACATGTTTCAATACACGACAAATGTGTTGATAAATATCACGCCAGTATATCCACCAAATTTTTCTATTCTTTCTACAAAGTAAAGTGAAGAAAAATGATCAATTCACTACTATTTAAATTAAAACATGTCCTCATTATTACAAAGAAAATACTGTCAAAAACTCTGTTCCAATTCAGAAGCTATTGAGTCCACATGGACATTGTGGTAGATTGTTGTATGAACGTATCACCGCCCAGGTGGATGAAGAATACATTTCTGTGTGTGAAATATAACCAGAACCCGGGACGAGTGTTTTCGACGGGGCGGCTGTTCTCGGGTAGAAATCTTAAATATAAAAAATCAAGTGGAAAAAAGTCCGCGTCGTTGTATAGAGGTTAGCGCATTCACCTACCATTCTTGAGGTCCGGGGAACTTAAAATATTTAATAAAATAAAATAAATAATACAACTTTGTTGTTAACCACTAATTTTTCAAATTTAGTTTCCACCGACCGGTTTCAATTTGGTTAAAAAATAACTGGTTAAAAACAAAGTTGTTTTATTTATTTTATTATAATTAATAACCACAAAGTGAGTGCTTCAAATGTAAATTTTATGTCGAAATATTTATTTTAAAGTTTGTTTAAACTGCGATATTCCATTTTTGCTATACTGGTATTTCTTGAAGATTTTGCTTGCGTACATTCTCCTTTACGAATGCGAATCGCGGCACCTTACTACGGCCTAAAACAGCAAAATAATGAGTTTTGAGAATAGAATCTTAGGTGTGCGGTGGTTTGACATTGTGTAGAATGAAGTAATAAAAAAACGGACGCAGCAAACTCCGGTGAGAACTGTCATCAAGCGGAGTCGATACGGTTGGCTTGACCATGTACTGCCGATGCCTCCTGAGAGTCTTAACCACGCTTGCCTATTTTACAAGGCATTAGGCTCTCTACGTCCTGGACATCCACTGCTGACTGTTCGTCGGCAGTTTATGTCAGAACTTCGGGACAGAACATGACTCAGGAGGACGGAAAAGAATTGGCAGCCGATAGAGATGCATGGAGGCTCTTTGCGGATACAATATGCGCCAACTAGGGAGCGAACATGGAATGATGATGATGGTGACACACTTGTGTAGAACTGATCACCTTACCTTGATGTAACAAGATGAGATGCTCAAAATCAGTTGCTTCTGGTTTACAAGCGCAGTGTTCGAACACTGGGTGTAGAAAAAAAAATGATGATGTTGATGATGGTTAGCGTAAAAAGCATTAATATGTAAATATAGTATAAGGTTAAAAAAAAGGTCTCCAGACTGTTCGTCCTGTAAAGGGAATTTCCAGGTGTGCTTTCATCTTTTCGGAGGTGTTCCACGAGGACGAGTTCTATGACGCTGATACTGCAGTGAAACATAATGAAGTCTGTTGGTGTCCATTATTTGGACATGCCCGTACCAGTTCCTTCTTCGCCGTCTACTCCATCTTACGATGTCCTCAGCTCACGTATCTCTCGTATTCTGGTTTTTGACATTCCAATAATTAAAATTCACAACAATATTTTAAAAATCATAAACTTTTCTGCTTATACATATTTAAATGACTCATTTAATCATAATACTCACATTCACAATACACGAAACTCGAAGAATCTTCAAGTCTATTATTTAAATTTTGTTCAGCGAAGATCGGCAAATAATCTCTTGAAAATATTGTCCGTTCCTAATTTGGCCGGCCAACTATAAAACTGGCAACGCGGGTTCGACTCCCGCTAGTTGTCTTGTCTCCAAAAAAATTACATACTCAAAGTATTGTTAATTTGTTTTACGTATGTTTACAATCGTAATATTATAATTTCGACTTGTAAACGGCATGAATAAATAATTGCTATTTACTGCTAATCACATTACAAAATAATATTTTTGTTCAAAATTGTACAGCAAAAATATGTAAATGGATTAAATTTGTTTTTATTTTTTTTTATTTAATGTGCATGTAAATAAATTTTAGTTTATTTTATTAGTTTCCATATATTTTTATTTTATCATTTTTTTTCTTTAGAAAAATAATAGTTTCTTATCTTTAAATCAATTTTATTTATTTAACTCAATTTTTGTTAGATAAGAATCTTTCACTTAATCTTAATTATGTACTAATCGGTTAAAGTGTACAATCATCCATTATCCATAAGGACAATTATTAAGTTCTCAAAGTATAAAATTGCTATTAAGAAATGGATAGTGGAGGTGGGTTGCGCACCGATCAAGCCAAATATGTAAAATGTATGCGCAGTTTATGATTTTTTTAATTAGTCTATATAAATTGGTTATATTTTTTATGAATATTTTTGTTTTTAATTGTTTATTATGTTAATTATAATTAGGTTAATTGGTTTAATGACGTTTTTTTTATTTTGTTAATTTTGTTAAATAACTAATCTTAGGCATGTTTCAATTTTGTAAAATGTTTCTCTCGACACGGGACACCCCAGTGAGGGAACATTATTCTGTATAAAAAAAAGAATACAAACAATGTAAAAGTATAAATAAATAAATAAAAAATGTCTTAATTTGAATAAATTAAGCAATACACTTATTTTATATAATTTATGAAAGATGATGGAGTTCTATAATTGATGATATGTATTAAAAATGTAAGCAATGCTTTCTTACACATTGTCCGTGTTTTATGTATACTTGTTGAACTTCCAAATAAAAAAATATTAGTTTAATTCTTTTAGCACCTAATCATCATCATCATTCCATTTCCGCTCCTTAATTGAAGCATATGGTTTTCACGAAGATCCTTCAAGCATCTTGGACGATTGCCAGCTCCTGTGCATCCTCCCAAATCAAATTTTTGTTTCGCAGTTCTGACATGAACTGCTGACAAACAGTCAGCAGTAAACGTTCAGGACGTCGAGAACCTGATGCTTTCTAAAATAGACAAGCGTGGTTTAGGTTCTCAAGAGGCATCCGCAGTAGATGGTCATTCCAACCGTATTGCCTCCGCTTTATGGCAGTTGTCACCGGACTTTGTTCCGTTCGTTCTCTTATTACTGTAAGATTAGGTTGCTGAGGGCTGGAGCTCCTACCCCAGTTAGAGATTGACCGAGAAGCCACGAGGTTGCTGTTTGATGTTTATTTATTACATGGCAAATTAAAAATGAATTACGTCGGGCGGGTGTTACGGTGATTAGGAGTTAAAATACATGTTGGAACTGAGTATCTGCATTGAGCTTAGTCTTTGGAATGGCTGGGCTGGCTGATGGTGAACTGAACTGGGTGATGAGTGCGCCACGTGGTCTCTTTATCGGCCACGTTCTTTTGTTTTTAATTTCTCCATGGTAGGGGTGGTGTAAATGTACTGCAGAACGATGCTCAATACTGTTAGAGTTGCATAATATGTTGTATTGGATTCTATGGAAAATGGTGACATTGTTTCATTGGTAATCGCACTATTTCCGGTAAAAGGTTTTACCGCGTGTGTGTCATCGATTATACATTATGAACCTCACCTTACTTAATTCCTTACAAAGTTATTTTAGCACATAAACAGTAATTATTTAAACAATAATCAGTATATAGTTATAGAGGATTCAAAAAAGCGGCAAATATTAAAGTGATTCATGATTTCATCAAATAAAAAACTGTAGTTATAATCACATCGATTTTAAATTAATACATATATTCGCACAAGATAGTAAATATAATTATATTTCCCGTGGATCGGACCACTCCTTTGACACCATAAATTCAATTGTTAAAAAAAATAAATTGATATCAATATATGAAAGCATTTAGATAAATCATGTCTGCAAAACAGTAATATCACATGTAATCACATTGAAAATGTATTATTTCTAGGTCATTACCGAAATGATATTACAAGATATAATACATTGTAAGTATAAATGTACATATATCGCATAGGTTTTTATACCGTTTGAACGTTAATCTATGCACGAATTTAATTAAAAGGATAATTAAAACTATTTATTAATATCTACCCCGCCCTCCATGCTAATATTCTTAGATATTTAGTGTAAGTACAAAAACATGTAAAGTTGTTGGTAAAAAATAACATTTAAATGTAAGAAAAACTGCGAAATAGATTTTTTTCAAATTTGGTTGCAATAATTCATGTGTTGTTGTTGATTTTTTATTTAATGAGGCTTCTTAGCTTGTTTTTTGGGAAAATCGCTTGGATATTGAATAATATATAATATAGGGTAGTAAACATTATTCAATTGATCATTTCAAATATTTAATGACATTATTAATTGAATCAGCATTCACTCCGTAACATTTTATTATGAATTATTATGAAAATAAAGCTTTTTTTTTACAGTTACACACTTTTACAAGAAGACAATTACAGTTTTTGGAAAGAACTCCTCCCATCGACGGGTGATATAAAACTTATTTACTTATACATATTTTATTTCCCCCATTGATGACAGGAGTGCACTTCCAAAACTCAAGTTGAGTTCTTGTAAAATAATAAAATTGTGTTACACTAATAATAAAGTTTATTTTCACAATAAATTATTGTTTGATGATCTATGAGTTTCTAGTTCAATAGTTTTTGTGCATTCATATAGAATTTATTTTTTAATACACTTTGATGCCTCTATTGCTAAAAGTAATATCTTTTAGAAAAAGAGTGGCGAAATTTTTTTAAAAATTGTAATTTTCAATTTTTTGACACAATGAAAAAGTTAATCTTTTGAAATGCTGTGATTCGTTTCTTTGACATTATATTTTGTTTGTTTTAATTTCAATAATATCTCGATTTATTTAATGTTTACTTTTAAATGTTATCATCATCATTTCTTTTCCAAAACTAATGGTACATAAAGCACTGCATTAGTACACCAATCATGAAGTTAAGATAATCAGTCTTAGAGGTGCCAGTTTTGGGACTATGAAATATTTTATGTGTAAAAACATCATTTTAAATAAATATTTCATATCAATCCTGTCAGGAATCAAATCCGAGATTTCTTGCATGGTAGGCATACGCAATAACTACAACACCACGAGGCCGATATCAAAATTTATATTCATCGTGTTTTCAATTTATGTTTTATAAAAAAAATATCAAAATCAAATTTTAATATTATTAGTATTTATTTTTGTTGGCTTTGATTAACATTTGGTAGTGGGATAAAACATATTAACCTTTTCAAATATTAAGTATGCATAGCTAAATATATAGCTATTAAGCCATTTGATCATTTAATGAGTGGAATCCGGATTCTGAAATAAAGACCAGAACTAAAATTGCCAGATCAACCTTCTTTAAAATGCAGAAACTCTTGTGCAACCGAAGTCTGACACTAAGCACAAGATGGAGAGCAATAAAAGTTTTTGTATTGCCAGTGTTGCTATATAAAGTGAGGGATTGGACTTTTAAAGTTTTAAAATTAAACAAAATTAAGGTTTTTAAACTTTAGTTGTACAAAAGAATGCTTTGAATCTTATGGACTGATCGTGTCTCCAATGAAGCCGTTTAAAGCATTATGAACAAAGAGAGGAAGTTACTGACCACTGTCAAAAAAAAAGCCTCATGTTTTGGTCACATATTCAGCAATGAGAAAAATACTCTTTTTCAACTTTTTATGAAAGGAAAGATAGTGGGCAGGCGGGGTATGGGACGGAAAAGAGCATCATGGCTCAGAAATTTCAGACAGTAGTTGGGTGTGCCAGTCGTGCCGGATGCAGCAGGGATGATGAGACTGGCCCAGGTTCAGGATGAATTTAGAATGATGGTCGCCAACCTCCGGTAAGAGCGGCAAACGAAGAAGATGAAGAAAGCATCATTAAATAAAAAAACACATGTAACGAAAAGGACCTGCCCAAACACAGGAAATTTGTAGTAAGCCGGAAATAAAGAACATTATTTTGTATTAACAATCTTTTGAGTTTGTCCAAATTTTTGTAGAAAAATACTGGATTCAATTCCTTGGGAAGCGGTAAATATTAACATATTACAACGGAGATGAAGGACATTTTAGAGAAGGTAATATAGAAGTCTAGGCACCTACAGATAAATCGACCTGGTCCATGAAGAATAATAGAAATTGAAAAATCGTAAATGTATGTAATAAAAATTTCAGCTCTTTAACTTTACAAACATCAACAGATGAAAGAATTGAAGAAATTAGATGTTCAAATATGGGTGGATATTGAATGTTTCACAGTGTGTAAAGTGACCACTTAAACCAGCCAATGACAGGTCATTAGTCCTGTAGATGCCTGGACTTATATATTGCCTTCTTTCAAATGTCCTTTATCTCTGTTGTAATAAGTAAATTAATTTGTATATTGTAAAAACATTGAAAAGAAAATAAAAAGAAGAAAAATAATCGCTCTTCTGGTAACTTCTTTACAATTTTTATGGTTTTTTATCTTTCTGGTTCCATATACGGTTTGTGATTATTCCGCAAAGAAAATTTACCATGCCTCCTATTATTACTAATTTACGAGTAATAAATCTCTCAAACCAAATAAGGATCTAACTTCACAGTCCAAGGATAAAGGGTCCCGCCTGTTTGGCCTTGGGTACATTATTTGGCACTTATTTGTTTTTCTATTAATTTAAAGACAAGACTAAACAAATATTTTATTAATGAACTGTATCGAATAAAAACAGGATGTCCTAAAATTATGTAGTTTAATTTAAGCCAATACTAGATTTTCAATGTTAGTCCTGTTGTTTGGTTTGATTTTGTGAGGAATGAAGTAATAAGATGACAAACGCAGTTTTATGCCTTGTATAAGAATAAATCATTACTGAATTAAATAAGGCATAGTTTCCGTGTAGTATTAATATAAGTATTTTTATTGCGAGCGGCATATATATTTTTACTTTAAAACATTTTATGAGACGAAAAGGACAGCGACGCGTTTTATGCCCAAAACTTTGGTCAAAATATGATCCGCTGATCCATATAAGATGCTTAATGAGAAATACATTTTTTTTAGATTTAGGACTTAACTCCCTTGGTATTTTACATTCAGTTTTTAAAAAGATACGCGTTTATTTTATTGTTAATTCATTGTTTTTTAAAAAATAATTCCGATGAAAACTGTCTCAAAGCGGAGACGATACAGGTGGCTGGGCAATAAACCGAGGATGCCTTCTGAGAGCCTTAACCACGCTTGCCTTCTTTACAAGGCATCAGGTTCTCAAGGTCCTGAACGTCCACTGCTTACTGTTTGTTGGCAGTTTATGTCAGAACTTGTGAAAAATAACTTGACTTGGGAGAACACACAGAAGATGACAGTGGATAACGATGCATGAAGGCTCTTTGTAAACACCATATGGTCCAACTAGGGAGCAGACATGGAAGTAATCACAAACTAGCCAATGTCAGGTCATAAGCCTTTTTAATGTCTAGGCTTCCATACTTCCTTGTCTAACAATTTCGCCATATAAGATCGCCAATAATAAGAACCGCCAAAAATAAGGACGAAAACTTAAAAAACGTCTTTATTATGGTTGATGCAAACATAAGAAAGGAACTGTTGGCAATCGCAAGAGTTAATATTGGCTACATGAGAATACATGTGGAAGACTCTTCAGCACTTCTCCAGTGCTATAAATGCATGAATTTTGGGCATTCAACATATAAGTGTCTCGAAAAGAAGGACAGATGCCTACACTGCGCAGGTGACGCAAGTTAAGACTCATTCTTTCTGGCTGAGATACGATCCCACTTGTTATTTAATGATGCTCACACTTACACACACCTAAACACTTACTCTCACACAATTACACACAAACACACCTCTACATTTACTCTCATGGAAATACACATAAACACACCCTTTTGTTGTACCACAATTTAATATGTGTGATTTTTATTTAGAAACTTCGCTGGTCTGCCTTTAAACCGTATCTTTTTTATATAATTATGTCATTGTCGACAGTTTGTTTCTGTAAAATAAATAAATATTGTTGGATCATGCATTAACTACCAAAAATTGAAGGAAACTTATTTTTCGCATTTTAAAAAGTTTGTATTTGAATGTTAACAATCAATATCTGGTTTTGGTAGATTCCAATCAGATTCATTTCTTATAATTTTGACTCATTTATTTCTTTTCACAGGTTTTTAGGGAATGTAAAAATAATATTTAATAAGGTTTTTATTTAAAATACGTAATCTTATCGGTTCACTCCTATAACTAAGAAGCGCTTCGCAATTGCACCGCAAGGCATAGTTTGACGTGTACAAAAAATAATATTAAAGTTGGAATAATTATCATTTTAAGCTTTGTTTATCACTCATGAACAAATATTTACCAATTTTACAATTATTTTTACAATGTTATTCCGAATAATTTTTACACGCTAATACGATACAAGCAGGCATTTTGGTTTCAAATCTAAACACGACGCCTGGCTGGCGGTTAAATAACGACTCAATTCGCGTTGGACATGACTGAGCGTTTGGGCATGAGTTAAGTGTTTTAATTTTTGAAGGCTCAGGGCACGTCTATGTGTGTCGATATGTCAATGGGAGGGCCCTTGATTTTAAAAGTAAAATACATGTTATAAATCTTTAACTAAATGTGGGTAGCTAGGATTGCAGCGTGATAAATATGTATTAATAAATATTCATTTTAGTTTTCAACAGAAAACGCGGAATGATAGGATGGGAAAACAGAGTAATTTGACGAAATGATAGGAATATTTCTTAAGATTTTATTTCAACGATTTTTTATATTATTTTATATTTCTTAGTCTCCATTCAGATGTCCATGAAACTAAAATAACTATAGGATTAAAAATCTATGTCACAATATTTAAAGATAAAGATATATGAAAAAAAAACAATCAATTCGTTAGGTTATGGCCAACACTCTGTATCTTTCACATTTACAAATGCTTAGTTGAAAATTAAATTAAATCGCTTTTGCGTACGTACTAGTAATCTTAATACGAGTTGACGGGCATGTAATTAATTATAAGGTATACTTAATCTTTAACACGTGTGCAATTTTGTGTTAATAATTGATTTAATTTTTAATAATAATTTAATGTTAATTGTACTTTAAGATAGTTTTTTTTTTCTCAGCGTTTGGTTAGATCAAAAAAAAATATTAATCAATTTTGAAACATTTAAGTTCAAGTGAAAGTTCTTGATAGAAGTTATTATTTTTATTGTTACATATTTACATATTTATTACCGCAATTTACGTTTGATTATTTATATAATAGATTGATTGAGTAGTAGGCGGTAAAAAAAATAATTTATTGTTATTTTTGTCATAAATATCATTTACTTAAATAAAACATCAAACTTAAAGTTTGAAAACCTATCTATATGGACAAAATACATATAAAATTAATAAATGGGATAAATGTATATACAGACATTACATTACTAGAGCACACATAATAATAATATATGTCCATGTGTGCCCTAATTCCAGATTGAAAGTTAATTAACAAATGTATACAAATACAGAATAAATATACCACAAATCTCTAAATCCAATTCATTAACATTACAACAAGAAATCAATTTATCTTTTTATTTACATACATCCTTTTAAAATAAATAAATCAATAACAAAATAAAACATTCTTAAGTGTAAAACTGCCTGTTTTCCTGGTTTAGAGGGGTAATTTTTTTATTATTTTAAATAAACATGATATAAAAAATTATTACAATTTTATTATTGTTATTAGAGCACACATTATAATATGCCCATTTGTGTCCTATTTCCAGATTTAAAAGTAAATAGTTTAACAAATTAAATTATAGAGATGCTAAATCAAAAAAGTTGAAATGCCCAGTGAACGGTTTCCTACACTTATAAAAGAAAAAATAAAATAAAAATTCATATGGGTATCTTCACTAACACTTCTGATAGTCTCCAGAAAAAAATCCAAATACCTAACTTTGAATTGGTACATTTAAATTATTCATTTTTGTTGATATTGTATAAATTGATTTAGGCATTTAAAAAATAGCTACATAAATAAAGTAATTTGTTTTAATACTTAACCTCAATATCAAATACATAGATGGCGCTCCAAACGCGCTAGCGAAAGCTTTCCTTGTTTCATGACATATATACAAAAACCAAAAATGTCACCGATATGGATATTCGCTAATAAGCGGAATGGGGAATGTTGTAGTATCTACATAAAAGTGGCCACTTGAACCCAACCTATGACAGGTCATAAGCCCTGTAAACGCTCGAATATCCATAATCTTGAAACAAAAATTCTACCCATCTCTGTAGTGATATAAATAATAATTTAAAAAATAAATAAGTTTATGATGATATTGCGAAATCTAACTCTTTCGCCCTATTTTTCACACATCAAAAACAGGAGTTTAAAAAATAATTAAAACTAATTTTTTTATTTTATTGTTTGTATCATTATAACAAACGGTTTTGTAACTCTTTTTCTATTTCTTACTGTAAATAAATTTCTTACTGTTTTTATATTTCTTAAATATTATTTTTATTTATGGGAAACATATTCGATAATAATATTAACCGCAACAAATCGGTTTCTTAGAACAGGCATTTGCCCATATAGGAACCGATTGCAACATTAGGCATACTAATATTTCTGGCTTGCCAACCCTTCATATATTGAGCCTACTCCTAGTACAATCAAAGTTTGCCAGTGTTTATTGTGTCATTTTGTAAAATATGAAATGTATTTATAAATTAAGAAATAAATATCCCAATTCTTTCCGTATTCTAAGAGTCGCATTATTGTTTAAATTGCGGCCTATCTTTTCTTAATTACAACAGAGACGGAGAGCATTTTAGAGAAGAGAATATGGAAATCTAGGCATTTTCAGGGCTTATGACCTCTCTAAAATCAACAAATTGAAGAATTGAAGAAATGTGGATTTTTAAACATAAGAAAAATAGTCAATATTACAGTGTGTAAAGTGGCCACTTAAACCAGCCAACGACAGACAAGTATAGACTTCCTTACTCTCTTCTCTAAAATGTTCTCCATACCTGTTGTAATTTGTTCACCTTTATGACTTCTTAAGGGGTGAAATCCAGTCTTTGTATACATAAAAACGTTTGGATGAACTCAAAATATTGTAATATCTCTACTATGATTTTAGAAAAAAATATTTAAAAAAAAAAAAGTATTTTTATCTGAAGAAAGCAATCTAGTCGAAAAAACTAAAATACTTATTGAGCAACATGTCTTAATAAAGCATCTATTTTTTTTGTTTACTTATTAAAATCTTACAAAAATTGACATATAAATTATCAATTCCTACATAAAATGCAGTTTGTCAGCAGGTGCTTGTAGTTAAATTCTAATATGTATACATAATCTTATCTCTTTAATTCTATTAACATATGAAAACTCTTATTACTATGGAAAAAAGAAACATATGTAAATCGAAAATAAAAAATTGTCCAAATACTACAGAAGTAAAATTTTTGATTGTCGGCCTCGTGGTGTGTGTGTTTGCCTACTATGCAAGAGGTCTCGTGTTCGATTCCCGACATGGTAGATACGAACTATTTATTTTAAAAGATTTTCACACTAGAATTTTTCATTGTCCCTGGACTGGTATCTGAAGCGCAAGACTGATCATCTTACCTTTATTTATCAAAAATAATCAAGAATTATTGCAATTGGTGCACAAATGCAGTACCCTATGCACCATTATATGCGGAGAGGGAAAAATGATGATGAAATATTTTTTGTGTATTTTAAAATATGTTTTACGTAATTGAAAATTAGTTTTATTAATTTTATCTGATAATTAATAATTTGGCAAGAACGGAATTCTAGAAAATAAAATAAAAAGTTCTTATATTTATCACAATTGTGTATGGAAGACATCGGGTTGTACATTTCAGCTATCACAATAAGTAATTGATTTGTATACAATATTATTAATGCTTGACAATTTAATTTCGAGTGGATCAAAGGCGAGATTCCGAAATCAAAAGGTGTGTTTATATCACTTTCAATCTTAATGCAATTATTTATTATGATTGAATATTGAAATAACACAATGCAGTAAAGTGCATTTGCAATCGAGGCAAAGCAAAACCAAAACCACAAAGAGTAACCATAAAGTGTAAATCGCAAAGCAGCAAAAAACATGATAAAATTAGTAAACACTAATGCAAAAAAAAAATGGTTATGCTGACCAAAATTATTGTGGACATACTAGATATAATATAATAAATAGTATGGGAAATCGGGCGCATGAATTGAATTGCATAACGAGCAGATTGCTTTGTCGACAAAGCGGTCACTTTGGTCAATTTATGACTATTACATAGCAAACATTGTAATATTTTAATAGTTTATTGGTTCTATATCACCATCATTGTCGGCCTTGTGGTGTAATGGTTAGCGCGTTTGCCTACCATGCGAGAGGACTCGGATTCGATTCCTGACCTGGTTGATATAAAATATTTATTTGAAAGGTTGTTTTCACACCAAAATATTTCATAGTCCCCAGACTGGTACCCGAAGCATGGGACTGATCATTTTACTTACATGTAACAAAAAAATATCAAGATACGTTGCGATTGGTGGCACACTGCCAATGCAGTTCATTATGCACCAATGGGTGCGGAAAGGGAATGATAACAATGATATCACCAACAAATGAATTTTACGGAAAAAAATTACTTCTATGCATTTCTTTTTTTATTGATATTTTATAATAATCATATAAGTATTGAAATTTTGTCAAAAGTTTTTTAAGTGAAGTAGCTTACACCTTTTTCTTCTTTTTAATGGTGGGAGTCAGCGCTAAGCAAGCTCCTGGCGTCACTGCGACCGGTAAAAAACTATTGTGACGGGTTCCAGTAAATAGTTCTCGCCCTCCAAGCCCAGCTCTACAAAGAGCCCGGCTATTGCGTAGAAAGGGAGAGCTTAGATTTTACTCAATCTCTTTCTCCAATCCCAGAAAATAAAATTATAAACTCTAGTAAAAAAACAGAATTTTGGAAAAAAATTGATCGGAACCAGCATGAACACGATCATAATACTAGAGAAAAGAACAAAATTAGACTTCCATTTAGGAAAAAGGCAAAGTCACAAAATTCAATTTTATTTAAAGCAAATTAAAAGTATTACGAAACGGAAAAAAATATTAATGAAGAAAAAAACATATCAAAATTTAAAATAATGGTCAAGACATATGTGATAAACAATTTATAAATGAAATATATTTGCAATGTTATTATTAGAACACACATAACAATATGTATGATATGTGTGCCCTACTTTAAGATTTAAATAAAATAAATTAGATCCGTAAAGTATCGGGCACTTAGGTATGGGGCAAGCTTTTTTACATCATCAGGATTAACCAGTAGTCCACCGAGAATGAGGATCCTTTTATGATGTAAATCATCACATTCTCATAAAATGTGTAAAGGTGTTTCCTCATCTGCTCTGCAGAACCTACATCTATAAGTTTTGGATAGGTGTTTAGTTTATCTAGCAAGGTGTTTGTTCAATCTGCAGAGCCCTGGGCGGGCTCTAGTGAAAACCCTTACTTGATTTCGGCTGAGTTTTATTAGGTTAAAAGCAAAATTTTGCCAGTACCTTTGTTTCAGTTCTTTTGCATGGTTATCTTACACTTACTTCTAAAAACTAATAATTTTAAAGAATATATTGGGTGTTAACACGAGTTGTAACCGTTTTTTTCCAAATTAAGGGAACAAGATGACATATTGAATAAGTTAATAATGTATCCTCTTTATTATATACATAAATGATATTGTCGAAACATTAAAATATTCAAAAATAAGACTCTTTGCAGACGATGCCTTAATATATGTATCGGGAGAAAATTATAAAACAATTATGGACAGACTAAATCATAATCTTAATAATGTAACACTGTGGCTAAAAATTAATAAATTAAAATTAAATGTTAACAAAACTAAATATATGAATAAAGGAAACAAAATAATAGAAATTACACCATCAACTGTAATAGAAAATGAAAAACTTAATGAAGTCACTGAAATTAAATATTTAGGTGTAATGTTGGATTCAAAACTTACATTTCACCAAAACGATAAGATGGTAATAAATAAGATTGCAAAAAAATATAAATTTTGGGAAGGATCAGAAGATTTATTGATAAGGACTCTTGCAAAACTATTGAAAAAGCAATTATTGAACCACACGTTAACTACTGAAGTAGCATTTTATTTTTATCAAACAAAGAAAACATAGATAAACTAACTGTATTACAAAATATAGCCTTTAGAATCATTTTGAAAAAAAACAGATACACAAGGGTAAAGTCGATGGTAAATTAAATGAAATTATTAACATATAAACAAAGAATATTTTACAATACAATGATATTTGTTCATAAAATTATAAACTCTAATAAAAAACAGAATTTTGGAAAAAAATTGATCGGAACCAGCATGAACACGATCACAATACTAGAGAAAAGAACAAATTAGACTTCCATTTAGGAAAAAGGCAAAGTCACAAAATTCATTTTTATTTAAAACAATTAAAAAGTATTACGAAATGGAAAAAAATATTTATGAAGAAAAAAACATATAAAAATTTAAAATAATGGTCAAGACATATGTGATAAACAATTTATAAATGAAATATATTTGCAATGTTATTATTAGAACACACATAACAATATGTATGATATGTGTGCCCTACTTTAAGATTTAAATAAAAAAAAATAAAAAAATTGTACTACTAATTTAATAAAATAAAAAGCTTCTTTATCCTACACCGCAAATATCGTGAGCAGCTTAAACAGGTTTATTCTCTCGATTGAACGCGAACTGAAGGAAGTGTCAAAAATACCTACTTTCGTCTATTTGACATTCCATTTTGAAGATTAATAATCAAATAAAATTATATTTATAAGGTGAAAGTAATTAACAACTCCGTATTAAGCGAACAACCATCTATCGAATGACGCACAGATTTTACCAGTTTTTTATACTTTTAGTGTTAATTTTTTAACTTGAATAAAAACAGACATAACGAATGTTGAAAACCTTAATATTTTATTTTTTTTGTATCCACTGTAGGATTTCTGAACTCTATAATATACGCTATAATAATAATGAGAAAATACATTAAAATCTGGTTAATTACGATTAAAATTATTAGCTACAAAACAGGTCTCTTAAAATATTAAAAAGACAATTTTTATTCTGAATACTCTTAAAATAAATTATTTAACAAATTACATTATTGCTATTACTGATTTTGCATGTAAACTTATTTATTTTATTTGAATTATTTGTTGTATGTTGATTTAGGGAAACAAACTGTTCTTTGTGATAAATGTCTAATGCGTTTTTTTAATCTGGCGAAAGAAAAATCAAATATAGTTTCGCAGTTAGACTACACGAATATAATCACTTTTCAACTGATTATATAATATGATTAATTTTCATAAGTGTTAAAGTTTCATACACATAATAATATTTTCTTTGAAATTTTTCTTAAATTCTTAATCACGTTAAAACTCATTTGAATTGTTAATGCATGTCTGCCTCAAAAATATATTTATTTGTGAATTGTTATGATCCAAGACTTGCACATACAATACTTGTATTCAGATGCACTTTCATAAAATGCTTACAAAAATACTAGCACCCATTAATAAATTAAACACACAACGTCATGTTACTTAAATACAAAAAAATATATATGATGCACTAACTTTGTGGTCATTCATTATAGTTCAATAGGAAAAAAAACTTGGTTTTTAACTGTTTATTTCTTATATTTTTATCATGAAAAAATTATATTTTATTACTGACAGGTTTCGAAGATACACAAATTTCCTTATCAAAGTATAATTAAGTAGTTAATATAATTCTATTTTTAATTTCAAAAGTGTTCGTTGTCTAGTTTTAAAAATACAAATAACCGCATTCTAACCCCTCTCATCCCTCACCCATCACCATCACGAAAACAAAATACTGCATTACACAAAGACTTGATTTATTATCTCCACGTGTTTAGATTTAACATTAAGAAGAAACTATAAAAATTAGAAAAAAGGATAATATTCATTACTAAATTATACTTTGATAAGAAAGTTTGTGTAACTTCAAAATTAATCGAAGCGGTAATAAAAGTTATAAATTTTACTCACTTAAAATAAAGGACTTTTAAATATAAAACCATGTGAAGTAGATCATTTGAGGGCCTTGATAAGAAAATATTTTTTCAAATAACATAACCTTATCATTTGAAAAATATCTAAAGAACTTGTCTTTATTAATTACACACCGTAAACAAATTGAACATTAACCTTGATAAAAGCAAGATACATCCTTAAACGAAACAAGATTGATAGAAATTAGATTGACAGGGAATTTAAAAATATGTATTCAAAAGTATCGCTAAATCGTACACGACAAACGCATTATTTAACTCTGGTGACCGTGGAAAGGTGATAATGTCGACATTATTAAACCTAAATATATTTCATTCCTATTTCTGACCACCATAGATCTTGGAAATACCTCCATCTATCACCCCGAGCCACACAAGAGCGTATTTCGTAATTCGTGGTCGGTTTCTTTATGCTGTCTTCAATCAAGAACTTACTAAAACTACGTTCAACGAGACATGACTAAATAACCAATAACAGGGTTAAATAAATAATGTTACAGAAAATATTTCATTGAATAAAGGAAAATTGTATTATACAGGTATAAGAGGCGGGTTCTTAGTATGTGAATAAGTGTCGTGAACTGCCAAAAAAATAAACGTAAATACATAATTAATAGTAAAAATACTTCCCACAAAGAAGCAGGAACTTGAATTGCAATAGAACATTTTTTTATTAAAGACTAGCGCCACAAGCACATAATTAAGAATAGTCCAGAAACCGCATACGCACATCAAACAGAAGGCGACTCAACTACTCATAAGTAAGTAGGTTTACGTTCTGACCCATTAGTTTCTTTGTAGACGTCGCTCAGTACGCAACTCCTGATTTGAATTCAACTATGCCGTGTTGTGTCCTTTTAAAGTGTATAAATACTGCTAGGATCTTAAAGAAACATGATGCAATCACATTTCATGTGTTATTAGCAAATGAATGTGTATATAACAAATGCATTACTTAAAAAGTGATTTATTTTTCATTTGTCAGATTTTCGAAGAAACAAAATATAAATTTCGTTAGTGTTGCCAGGGTAGTAAATTTTTTTACCCTACTTTGCTCATCTAATGAGAGAATTAATGAAAATTGGATCTCGGATTGAACAACTCTGTGGTGGACATTTGACCGACATTATCTTTAAAACATCAAATATTATTTAACATGATATAAAAATATCAGTTTTATGTAAAATAAAATTTGTTTTTTATTTTTAATTTAAAGTTCATTAATTCAATTACTCTTATTAACTGACCCTTTATCTACTCTCTTATTAAATGACCCCCCTTATCTACTTTGTTGTATCAATCAAATTGTATTATTATATGATTGTTTTATTTAATTATATTTATTATATTATTATTTATTTATTATACTCTGTTGTTTCAATCAAATTGTATTATTATATAATTATTATATAATTGTATTATTTTATTTTCTTTTATTTAGGAAACATACAGTACAGTTACATAGTTTTATATTTTACACAGTTAGATTTAACTCTAATGGACCAGTGAAGTTTCCATATTATAAAGTAATTATATGTTAGGCACAAAAAAGTACAAAAAAATTCAAGTATAAAAAAGAGAAGGAAAAAAAAACATAAAAAGAAGTTGTGGTAAAATTAAAAATAAAGTAAAAAAATGGAGAAAATTTGTAAAAGTAATTAAAATTTAAGAATTTAAATAAAAAATGAAAAACTTTCTCAGATGTAAAAATAAAATAAAATAAAAATAACATTTTTTTAAAAAGGAAAAACATATTTTAAGGGATTCAAAGAAACGACGAAAAGAATCTTTAAATAGGAAAATAAATTTAAGTCAATTTAAAAACATTTCCAAAATTCATGACACATTATAATAAGAGCAGCAATATATTGACTTTATATACATATACAATATATATAATTTAAAAAAAATTATTATAAAGTATAAAAACATGTCAATACAGCAGAGAAAAAAAAAGAATAACAGGTATGGCAAGTAATATTTAAAATTTGAAAAAGCAATATAAGGAGAAGATTTTAAACCAAAGATAGTTGATAAAATTTTAGTACAGGGATTTTTATATTTTCAAGCATAATGTGCGTATAAAACCGTATGCAAACGAAAACAATGATCGATTTAGTGTTCCTAGGGTGGTATTTTGAATCTTTTCTATTCCCTAGACAGTGGTTAATTTGGGGATTAATATTTTTTGAATGCACCTAAACTTCTCTTCATTTATGGCCGCATCGATGATTCAACGTTAAACAAATACAAACACGAAAAATAAAACATGAAAATTTTCATTTGGACCATTATTACGACTTTAGGCATTACCCCAAACATTTAATTAGGGTCATTTGACCAAACCGTGTTGGTTTTTTCCGTTTTTTTTAACAGTGTTATCCATTATTTAACGTTTAATCATCAGTGTGGCCATTTTATGAAGTAAAGTGTCGTCGCATTTAAAAAATAAAAATCCGCAAATAAACCCTTCTCAAGGAGGTGGCGATGATTCTAATACCATTTCAGGTTCCGATGCGCGGGCTGCAATGGCGTTATAATTAATCTGGTATTATTGCTCGTTTACCATGTCAGACTAATATATTAATACATTCCATTGTAATACTGTTGAACTTAAAATACAAGTTGAAAAACTTTAAACAAATGCACTGCAAAGGTTATCGGCCAGGAGCCGACTGTGAAATACATTGCACATTTATACTATAAGAACAGACTATATTTTATATTTTGTAAAAACATTCAAATGTGAAATATATGAAATAGTTGTTTTTTAATAAACAATCTCTCAAATTTGTAATTGTTTTCTGATAAACAAGCTCTTAAATATGTAAAACAATTTAAACCAATTTTTTTAATGAAGTAATTGTGAATTAATGGTTGTTAGTAGGAAATGGTTGGAACAAATCAAAATTTGTCATTTTTGTTATTTTAAGTATAGTACACTCTACGTTCAGACAGATTAATAGTGCCTAGTTCTATAGTTATGTGTGTAAAATAGAAACAGAACCCTGGACGAGTGTTTTTTAATCAATGGCTACGATACTTTAAAAATCCAGACCGAGGAAATTGCGCGAAGAAAAATCCACCTAGTTTGTTAGTGGTTGATGGGTTCACCTACCATGTTTGATTTCTAGGGAAACTGGTACCTGAAGTGTAAGGCTGCTCACGTGATCACCTTACCTTCATGTAATAGATGATCGACATACGCGGCATTGAGTGTACCAATTAGAGGTGGTTAAAAAAATGAAATAGGTTTTTTTAACACATGTATTCTTTCGAAACAGCTGAAATAGTTCATAAAAATAAAATAAACTGTTCATGTAACAAAAAACTTAAAAAATAAGTACATATTTTGTACTTCTGGGTTACTTTCTTTCAGCACAAAGATACTAAGGCTACCAGATTTCAGGGAGCTCCTTCGGGCAGCTTTTCTCGTTTGACAACGAGCGAATTTTCCATGTATGTTGGCACCGCCAAGGGGACTTATGTCCTCAGATGTGGTGTGTGGTATGTGGTGGGCAAGCTGTAATAAAAAACTAGTCAAGATATTATTAATTTACAAATCAAACTGCTTAACGAAACCGTTTATCTGAAATAAGAGTTGAGAGCAGTGTGGGCAAAACCGTGGCCATAGCCGAGGAATGGTCACACTTTTGCTAAACAAATTCAGAAAGCAGTATTATTTGTAAATTGATAACATCAAAACTAATATTTTGCTATAGAAACAATTTTTTAAACCGTTAAACTGTTTCCGCAGCTGCTTGTATTAGAATTTTCGCTCACGCAGTTATTTTTCAACTGGATTTACGAAACAGTTTCATTTGTAAAACAGTAGCTCTTACTGCTCTCCTTTGAAAATACAAAAAAGCCCATTTCTAGTATCAATGAAGTGCCCTAGACACTATTACGTGTAAACAGGGGTATGTTGATGACGAAAGTTTAGTGAATGTGTAAATAAATAAAATAATGAACTTCACGTGAACGATTTTGTATCTACTCTCATTGAACAGATTTTAGTGATAAGTGTACGGCTCGTCTCGCGGAGTTGAACGTTGATTGAGTTATGTGGGAGTCATTGGTTCGAATCAGTTTCTTCGCAAGAATTTACGAGTGTACCTGTAGCGATGGAAAATAGGATCACATTAACCGTTGGTGCATTGAAAAATGACCCATCTGCTCTTGTTCGGACAGCTTATTATGCATCAACAGATAACTGCTGTTCAATAAATGTATGAAATTTATCTTTTTCTGATTCTTTTCTTTATTTTTTCATTTTCAATTATTATTTTATGCATGATTTTTTTGACACTTTTCACACATCCAATTCAATAACTTTAATAAAAAAAAATATTAAAAAAAACATATTTAACATCAATGTTAATGTACACAAGTTTTATTGGTTACGGTTGAATGAACCATTTTATAAAACATAACAATTAAAACGAAAAACAACACAATAAAAATTAAAAAAATTTTTTTTTTGAAAAATACAAATATTTACCCTCATAATAAAAAGTTTTGTTTTTTTTATCAATAAATTTCATGGTCCATGTTTAAAAAAATCTAAACATCTATTTTATACATCTAGTAAAAAAAGAGACTAACTCTTGTGCTTGGAGAGTGACTTACACTGTTGTAGTTGTTTATTTATTAGAGTTTATATAATTTTAAATATACGAATCCATGAGAAACAAAATAAAAACATGAGATATATAAAGAAAAACGTAAAAAAATAACACATTCATACTAATTAAAATTTAATGTAGTTTTTACAAGTGTTCGAAAAATTAATTTAGATTTACTTTAAATTTATTTATGGACACATTATTTTTAATAGTTTTTAGCTCATTAGGAAGATTATTATAATTTTTTACACCTTTCGTGTATTGTATTTCCAGGCGAATGAAAAATACAATTATGTGTGAAATTGAACCAAAACCCGGTATGAGTGTAAAAATCCTGGATAACGAAATCAAGTGAAGATAAGTCATTCTAGTTGTAAAGTGGTTGGCGCATTTGCCTACCATTCTTAAGGTCCTGGATTCGATTCCCGGCTGGCTAGACCATACATTATTGTTCCTGGACTGGTATCTGGAACTTAAGAAAATTAAACAGAGATAATTTTCCTTCGTGTCGTAGTTGGAGGATTTGCCCAGCATTTTTGAGGTTCTGGGTTTAATTCCTGGCAGGGTAGACGTGAAATATTAAGTTTACACGTTAATTTGACTGTAATATGTCATCGTTCCGCTATGGGCACCTATAGTGTAGGACTGAAGATATTAGCTCCATGTAACAGATAACTAAAGCTTATCAACATTCCATGTCCCCCTCTAGTTGGAGCAAATGTTGTTCACAAAGAGCATCCATACTTTTTCAGCTGACAACTTCGTGCGTCCTCTCAAGTCAGGTTTGCGTCATGTAGTTCTGACTTAAACTGCTGACGAGCAGTCAGCAGCGGACGTCCAGGACGTTAATAACCGGATGTCTTGGAAAGCAAGCAAGCACGGTTAAGGCTCTCAGGTCTCAGGAGGCATCTACAGTATATGGCCCAGCCAACCGTATCGACTCCGCTTGATGGCAGTTGTCACCGGATTTTGCTGCGTGCGTTTTCGTATTATTTCATTCCTCACAAAGTTACACAGCATTTAATTTACCAATGCGGTGTCCTATGCACCAATGGGTGTGGCAATAGGGATGATGATGATGATGATTAGTTGATGATACCTTTATACCGTATAATATTATATGTAATATTATGTATTGAATATTACAAATGATTGCTGATTTGCCATGCCAATGCAGTGTCCCACAGGGGCAAGCCTTGATTTATTTTTAAGGTTATCTACTAAAAAGTTCCATAAATTTGTACCTACTTATTAGTACATAAGATAATTATAAATGACTATCAAATCAACTCAATCAACGAAAATCAACTAAAAAAACAATTATTATTAAAAACACGAAATACGTACATAACTTTATTCTACACTATTTTAATACAATACTTGTGCAAAAGTTAATTAACAAATACCACAATAACATTCAGCAGTAACTATCAACACTGAGCACTGGCCGATTTATTTTGAAATGGATTATGCCAAAAACGATCACTACGAACGCCACATGTCCTATGTGATACATAATATGTCAACGGTATCCTATCAAAGAAAAATAGTCTTTCGGAAAAAATGTTCGAAATACTAGTTTCCAAATAGAGAATCATCAAATAATATTTTTAATCTGCAAGCTCGTTTAGTACTAAAAAAGCTGACTTAGTTTAAAGATGTTTATTTTGTACATTTTTTTATATGGAGGAATAAGCTGAGTTAATCGGGTAGTTTCGTCGTTCACTGAAGACGGGCTAGGCGCTGGGCGCACTTCATAGATATTTTTTTGTACAAAGAAATAAACGGCGGTAGTGATTTATAATAAATAACAATTATTTTATTTATTTTTCCATAAACGTATTTGCTATAAAACATTATTATCGAAAGTCGAATTTAACGGTAAGCTTTGCATAATAGCTTATTTTGACGATACGCCCCCGGTGTCCTATGCATTGTTTAGTGCGAATAAGGAAATCATGACAATAATTTATTGATTTTTGATGTTTGAAGCACTTACTTTGTGGAACATTATTATTAAATATATTAAAATAAAATAAAATCACTTTGTTTTTATGTACCATTTATATTTTTTTAAATTTGACAACCAACTAGTTTCGGCAATACTATGCATTCTTCAGGATTTATTACAAACTAACATGACATATATAAATTTTTCACAGTGAAGGTAGAGTGGGCGTGGCTACGGGGGTAGAGAAGAGAGGGGGTTTGTGTGTGGATTTAGGGATAGTGAACATATTTAAAATGGGACCATTACGAAGATTTATTTGATTATTAATAATATTAAAAATTTTATTTGCAGCCTTTCTAATTTCCAATATTTAAAAAAAATCCAGCGTATTTCCTTTTTTTTGTATGTAGAATTTCGATGCCATCTTCAAAGTTGAATTAGTGAGTATTTGTTAGGATATGGTCAGCAAACTCAGAAAAAATATTGTTTTTAAGACATCTCTATGTTCTTTAACTCTTGTTTTAAAAGAACGTGATGTTTTTCCTATATAAAATGACTTGCAGTAATAGTATTGCCGAAACTAGTCGGTTGTCAAATTATTAAAAAATATAAGTGCTACATAAAAACAAAGTGATTTTATTTTATTTTGTTAAATAATTTATTTACATCTATATGAATTACATTTACTCAATCGTATTACGACGGCTTTTTAAGCTGTTTATTAAGTTGTTATGATGATTCTCAGAAGTCGTTATTAAAGCTATTTTACTATTTAATTGTTTTTGGTTTGCGTTTGTAGGCGTCCAGCGTCCGCGGAGTGCTGAACCATAAATCAAACAGTTTCAAAGTGAGTAAAAGTGAGTTCTGAACGCGGATAGGAAGATGTTTATCAGAATTAAACTGTCAATCGTTTGTTTTATTGTTCCGTTAATTCGGAACTGGTTTGTAAAATAACGTTATCAATGTGGAGCAGATTGAAGTACCAAAAGAGAATGGTGAACAGTAAAGGCAACAGATAAACAAAAATTGATTTTCACCATCGTTCCCTTTCCACACCTAATGGTTCATTAAGCACTGCATTAAAAAAAAAAACTTTTATTGAGGAAACATACAGTACAATTACATAGTTTGATAGAACATACAGTTGGACTCAATTCTAATGGGCCAGTGATAAAGTTAATAAAGGAGTTGCCTATTTTTTGCCTTGTTTATTATGTATAAAACAAAACAAACAAACAAACCATCACGCCGTTTCCCCGTAGGAGTAGGCAGAGTGGATAGAACGCCATATCACTATATATTTGCATACAGACCTCGCTTCCTAATTCATACATCTTCTCATGCACCCACGCTTATTATTCCTACTTTTGACGTGTTAATCTTCAAGTACTTAATGGACTTAATTGCGCCAAGTCTTTCTCGGCCTTTCTTGTTTTCCGCATCCATCAACATTCGCATCGTAGATCATTTTAGCCGTTCTTTCGTTGTCTATTCGCTCTACATGTCCAAACCAACGCAGTACCCCTTTCTTGATTCTGTCGATAATGCATATCTCAGCCTTACACAGTTCACGGATCTCGACATTTGTGCACCTATCATACATCGTTTTACCACACATTCGCCTGAGGGATCACATTTAGACAGCATTTAACCTACTTTTATCATTATTTTTCAGATTCCATACTTCGCTCCCATATATTAGAGTTGGCACTAGAACTCCATTGTGAACTGCTAGTTTAGCCTCCTGCGATAAACATTTGATGCCAAAGTAGATTTCAGTGCACCGTTCACCCAGTTCCCGGCACTCACCTTTCTTTTAAAATCTTTCTTGGTCTTTCCATCCCTAGTAAACATACTTCCCAGATACACAAATTCTTTTTCCTGATTCAGAATACCTTCGTTCACACTGATCTCACATTTATGTTTTCATTCCTTTCAAAAACCATCACTTTCGATTTATCAACGTTCATAAGCAAATCGCTTTTCTTGCATACATGGTAGACTTTTGTTACCAAGAATTGCAGGTCTTCTTTGCTGCTAGCAAAAAGCACGGCATCATCCGCATACAGAAGACAGTTAACAGTTATACCACTCATTTTTGCTCCCATTCTTAAATCTTTCAGTTCTTTCATACAGTTTTCGATGTATATGTTGAACAACCATGGTGACATTACACATCCCTGTTTGACTCCTTTAGGAATGTTAAACCCCGATGTGAATGACCCATTCACCTTCACACATGCTGTGCTGTACAAAGCTGCATTAGCTAATTTATTAACTGCAAAATGTATGTTCCTTCAAATTACTCCGACTATAGTGTGAGGATCTGGTGGTGAAAACTCATACATGAGAAGTCGGACTATTGACAGGCATCAACAGACCTTCCGTTCCACTTTGAGAGCGTTCGGCATTTTGTCTCCTATTTTTATTTATTTCAACAATCACCTTTACTATTTTCACCATGTATGATATTACCTCATGTGATAAGTCCTCATGACTTATTACTGTTACGATATCTTCTAGGTCCTCATCCAGACTTCTGCTTTGCGCCTCCAGCTGCATTCCCTCTAAGCTAAAAAAGGGAAAATGCATCAACAAATGAGGGACAGCTTGGGGTGTCTCGTCATCACATGGACAGCTATTGATTTCTGAGAGCTTAAAACGGTGGAAATTTCCATATTAGGTTTATTATTATTATATCTAATCTTAATTCTATGATCTAAAGTTATCAATTAACTATTTTTAGTTAAAAAAAAAGGAAAAAAAACATAATTGAAAGTAATTAACATATTACAACAGAGATAAAGAACATTTAACTGAAGGTCTAGGCATCTACAGGGCTTACGACTTTTCATTGGCTGGTTTAAGTGACCACTTTACACACTGGGTAACATTCACCATTACATTCATATTTAAACATATATTCCTTAAATTCTTTCATCTGTTGATGTTTGTGAAGCTAAAGAGCTGAAACCTTTGTTTATGCGGGTGAGATTCATCTAATGAAATTATTTCACCTACGTACTAGGCAACGCCAGAAAATGTTAATTTTTCAATTTCTATACTTCTTCATGGACCAGGTGGATTTATCAACAATATTTTGAGTTTGTCAAAATTTTTGTAGACAAGAACTGGATTCAACTCCTTGGAAAGCTGTTAACATTAACATATTACAACAGAGATGAAGAACATTTAAGAGAAGGTAATATAGAAGTCTAGGCATCTACAGGACTTATGACCTGTCATTGGCTGGTTTAAGTGACCACTTTACACACTGTGTAACATTCACCATTATGCCCATATTCGAACATCTATATTCCTTAATTTTTTTCATATGTTGATGTTTGTGAAGTTCAAAGTCCTTGTCTACAAAAATTTGGACAAAATCAAAATATATTTGATGAATGAAAGTGGTTAAAAAATTCAAATCAAAGTTAAAAGGTTTTTTTTAAGTTTGTACATCTACTACTAACGTATTTACATAAATAGAAATAATATAAAAGTAATTAAAAAGTAAGAATTAAAATAAATAAGAATAAAAAAAACATGCTCAAATACAAAAAAAAAACATATTCAAAAAGGAAAAACATAAATGTTATATGTACATATACATATTTTAATGGATTCAAAGCTGAAACAATGAGAAGAAACTTTAATAGATATGAAAGACAATAAATTTTAATTAATTAAAAAAATATCTTAAAAATACATTGGTACACCAATCGTAGGGCATCTTGATCATTTTTGTTACATTATGATAAGATGATCAGTCTTACGCTTCAGGTACCAATCCAGGGACTATAAAATATTTTGGTATGAAAACACCCATTAAAACAAATATTCCTTATCAACCATGCCGGAAATCGAACCCGAGACCTCTTGCTTGGTAGACAAATACGCTGACTCTTACAATACGAATACAATACCTAATACCACGCGAGCAAAGCCGCGGGTAAAAACTGGGTTGTAAATTAAATTATGGAACCGTAAAAAGTAGTCAATTTCCTTTTTAATTTTATTAAAGTCTCCTAATGATTTAGATACAAGGATCCACTATTATTCTTTTTCAGTTTGTTTTTTTTTTTTAACATAGTACTGCATTTAACAAATCTCCTGTAAAAATAGTTTTCGGTTTACAAACATTTTTCGTAAGTACTTTTGCGATTGCATTTTATGATGTTCTTAAATCTATTGGCAGAAGCTGAAAGTAAATAATATTTAGTAAATAAATAGTTTTTCTACTGACATTTCTTGGTGGAACTACATTTTAATTATAATAATAAAAAAACTTATAAAGTTTTATTCCACTTTTATTTATAAATTTTGACACCGGGTTTCGTCGCCGGGTTTCGTCGTCTGACGATGTCGGTCACGACGAAACCCGGTCACTGGTAAAAAATTATAAATAAAAGTGAAATAAAACTATATACCAATTTTTATTATTATAATGTAAATAATATTGTTCATATACTGTACTGTAAAAATCACTCAAAACAATATGATCGCATTTAAATTTAAACGTTAATGTATAAACTGTAAATTTATTATCAAAGACATTTTTTAATTACAAAATACATTCTTTTCGCCGACTGGTCCACGCATGAAATCATTTGGAAAGTAAACAGCGAAATGAAATAATATTTATCATCTGTGTTACATTGATTGCGATCGATCTACTTAAAATTATAACTAACTGGTTTCCACTTTTGTTTTCTACAGTAATTATGTAAATATTCGTCATCGGTAAACATTTTAATTATCCAACAATGTTTTGAGTAGGTCCAAATGTTTGCAGACTGGTTGGATTTCCTTCCTAGGGAGTTATTAAAAAAAAATACCCTCTCTATTGCAACATACAAAGATTTAATTTATCACTCGTTCAATTTTATTTCACTACTTACGATATTACAAACGTTTTAAAGTTTAAAAAATAATAAAGAAAATTATTGTTATTTTTTTTACGAATTCTTTATTAAAATAGGGAAAGAGGTTTGCGAAAGGGATGCTCTTCCGAGAAATTAAATATTTACTCCATTTTGAGATATTAAAAATTAAATTTCAAAACTGAGTTTTTGGAAAATAAAAATAAGGATTTTTCAAAAGCTAACAACGAGGAATGTTCCTCCGAAATTTCATGGTCTGGCCCTAAAAAACCGTGTTTTTAGCAACGATAAAAAAATATTTTAAAATTTATCACATATTCCTTTTTTTCATATTATAAACAATAATAACTAACGAAAATAATGTGACCTCATTGGGGTTACCCATACCGAAAACCCTTAAAAATTCCTTTTTTTTAATTTTGTAAAAACATATTTTGATAATTCAAAAACAACATATAATAAATAGCGTTGACAAAAAAAAATTAAGACAAAAAAATGTGATATTCCAAATGAACTTAAACTAATAAGTATTACTTGTTTCGACAAGTTACAATGCATTTTAAAAATTAGGTTATAATTGCTGACAAAACATTTGGTGATTAAAAATGATGTATTTACTATAGTACATGGTACACAAGTAATCTCATAATTATTGTACATTTTAGCAATAAAACAATCGAGGTAAGGAAGATTTTGATCTAAAAATATGCGTTTCCATACAATATATTGTATATACTATAATAATTGATTTTGACAGTTTAACAAGAAAAGAAGTAATTTGGTTAAAAACACATTTTCTAAAAATACATAATGTGCTAGTTATACCGCTATACATAATGATAATATCCCATAGTTAAACTGTGTAAACAGGTCATTAGTTAAAAAAAATAATTTGGGCAGTTTAAACACAGAAACATCAGTTTCAAGTCAATAAATAAATTTAAAAAGTTTGGTAAAAGTAAAATCTAGGGTATTTTTTATGGAAAAAAACCCTGTACTTACCAATTTTTATCCCGGAGCCGTGTAAACACGTGATTATATAACCACGCGTTGTGTCCCGGTCCCGTGTTTTTACGTGGTTTACCAGCTGTCTAAAAAAGTGCACTTTATTGACATTTAGAGACTTTTATAAATACTTTTTCGCTGCTGGTAAACCACGTAAAAAAAAACACGGGACCAGGACACAATGCGTCGTTATTATAATCACGTTTTTACTCGGCTCTGGGATACAAAGCACAAAAAAGGGAGTGAGACCCTGTATATGTGCGAACATTGCAATGTGACTCTCTATAAAGGCCAATGTTGGCTAAAAAAATGACTTAATTAATAGTTTTAAATAAATAGAGAAGTTTCAATTGATTCAAATCAGTGTTTTTATAATTATGACACTTTTAAGAAACCCTTCACAAAGCATGAAATTCCACAAAAATGGGCCGGGCACACGGTAAATTCTATGTGTATTCGGCCGGTACACAAAGTGTTAAATATAATTGTTTAAAAACTATAACAAAGTAACATTATGACCGTTTTAATGAATACTTAATGAGGGCAATATTCGAATGTTTAGTTATAAAGTAATACTCGTCATTAAGGTAGCAATAAATTGCGCTGGCAAACACGAAAACATATCATATTAATATGTCGCGTTAACTGTACTAGTCAAGTACATTGATGCAGTTTTAAATTTGCAAGAAACGTAGTATCGTGACAATAACAATTTGGTTTTAGAAACAATTTTTTTGAAACGGCTATTTAAGTAATTTATTTGAATTAAAAATGAAACAAACTGCCGAAAAGAAATACTACAACAAGTAATAAATAAACAAAGAAACGTAATTTTAATACTTTGTCTTAATCCTGATCGTGAAAATAGAGCTTTAAAAAACATATACGGCATACCAATGGAAACGCATATCAAAGACATTTACAGACTTACTGACATTCTCCCATTTTTGGTCATACCGTATTATGCGATTGCAAAAACGGTGCTTCAAGGAGTAAATAAAGACTCTCTCACTAATATTGGCTATACCTTCAATCGTCCACCAGTATAATACGCGACAGAGTCAAAATATTCACGTACCTGGATCACGCACGACAAGGTATGGTCTAAGGTCTCTGCTGTACCTTGCTTGTACTGAGTACAACAGGCTACCGGGGTCCTGTAGAACGTCAAAAAATGACTGTATTCATGAAAAAAAAACTACTTGAGGAGGTACGTGGAAGGTGAGATTTAGTTTTAAGTTTTTCTTTTTCCTCGGATATTTCTTTCTTACAATATGTAAATATTTAATATTAATTTTTATAATGAATTGTTTTAATTTCTTTGTCTTGCTTGCTATCTTATTTCAGTTTTATGTACATATCATTACTTGTTACCATATTATTATTATTACCATACCTTTATGTAAATATTAGTCTGTCCCAAAATGAGTTTTTTGTAATTCCTGGGAGTACAAAAAAAATAATTGTATGATTTAACAAAAAAAAAGTAATGAAAAAATAAAAAAGTGATAAAAATGTGATAGGCGGTGAGGTTTCGTTTTTTTTAATTTGGCAATCACAGATCCAACGGCATTTGTAACTTTTGCTTTTCGTAGTTCGCCTACAGTTTTAATAAAAATGTTCATTTATTGGTAAGGTAATCATTGAATAAAATCTGTTTTTTTTTCACATGGAAAGTCGATATATTTTGTGGTAAGTCCTTTTTTAAATTTCAGTTTACTCCGCAGTTAACCCTTAAACTGCTCCGAGTAAATTTTACGATAATTGAGCTAATTCAAATTCGAATATCTGGTAGGCGCACTAGAAGTAAGGAATTATTTTTTTGCAACATTTCATGGACTAACTTCGAAATGCACTCACCAGGATAATCAGGATACATAGGTATGGAAATGAATTAGAAAAAATATTCGATACTTTCAATACAAATTCTGTTCATAAATTAAAACGTATTCTCACTCATTATTTTTTAGACAAGTAATGGATTTATTTTAAAACATATTATTGAATTTACCTTTGTTTCCTGGAAAACGTGATTTTTCACTATTTAAAATTTTAATTTTTCTATTTTAACATGTTAGACATAATTTAAATTGTACATTGGTGGATTTATTGCCAAATAGCAACTTTATCCAACTAACTGATCATGATGATTTTACTAAATAAAGGTATTTTATTAATTTAAGTTTTTTATTTTATTGCTCAAAAAACTTATAATTTTTTACGTACTAATGCTGTGTTAATATTTATTATTATTATAATTTTCTCGTTATTCTCAATTTGACTGTGTTACATTTATCTTTAGAACATAATATTTTTTCATAGTTATTGTTATCTTTGATTTAGAGATGTTATGTTTCTTTTTTCCTTTTTTGTCTTTTGTATTATATGTTCACTAAATTGTTTAGTTTTGATTATTCTATTATTTTATACATGATTATTGTGCACTGCTGTGATTATTTCTGTAAATTATTATTTTTTTGTAAAAGGTTTTTTGAACCGTTGATCTATAAATAAATAATATTTTTGGGGTTAGTTGAGTGGTTTATTGTTTTAACACTATGAATAAAATCGGTGTCGTTACGTTGAATTTCTAAGCCAACTGATTTAACTATATTAAGTATAGAATATATATTGAGAGGAGATTTCCTTTGTTTCTTTCTGGTACTCCAACGATTTAAGTATTGTTAATCATCTCCTACAGCTTCCTCCCCTGGTAGTTGCATTCCAAAATAAAAAATACATATTTAATATTTTTTACCTCCTGTTCCATTTCGAGAATTTTTCCCTTGTGTAGTAATACTATTTTACATCCCAGCTACTCCCTAGCTCAAGAAATTTAATGATTTCTTGAATTTCATCAATTCTTTTAGGAATTCTCTTATTTCTTCGATTTGTTAACCTATTATATTTACAATCTCAGTGCATCGTAACATTTTGTAATGGTAGATTTAGTTTGAGTTAAAGGTGTTGTTCGGGCGAGTGAAAAAATGGTGCTTGCAACCATTTATCAACGATATGTATTATTCATAATATTAATGTGTTATTAATTAAGAATATTTGTAATGGGAAAGTGCTTTAATTACAAAATAAATAACAATCACTGAATGCGATGTTAAATCGCCACGCCCAATACGAACAAATCTTGTCCACATTTGTACATAAATTTATAATAGAAACCAAGGTAATAAATTGATTAGTACAAATTAAACATATCTTAGTATAACACCACTGAATACGAAAATAGTGAAATATGTGCGTTGAAATAACACGACAAATTTAACCCCTTTACCCTTTATTGTTTCTGTGTGCAAAAAGAGCTAACAAATATTAACAATTATTTAATATTCTATATTTTATTCAATTATTTTTTTTATGGTAAAAAATCTGAAAGGGTAATCGAATAGCGATAAATTTGCCACGCAGTTTTTGTAGTTGGCGTATTCACCTACCATTTTTGAGGTCCCGCGTTTGATTACTAGAAAGGTCGACGAGAAAAATTAGTTTTAATGGTCGTTTAATATAACAGTGTCTTGTTGTCCCTGGAATGGTGCCCAAATCATAAGACTGATCACCTTACCTTCCATGTAATCAAAATGATTTAAAAAAAAAAATTGAATCACTAACTTTATGATTGTGAAACTAAATATTTTAAGACTAACCAGTACTTTTTATTTGTTAGTTTATTTTTAAGCCTCGTCAAGGGAAGTCCAGTAAAATTTATATACTGATTTCACAAAAATTATGATGAAGAAGAATTTTAATTATTTACAAAATACTCGTATTGTACAAATATATATTCCTCAATTTGTATAACTCGTAGAAAGTGATCTTTTAAGACGTTACCCATTTTTTTCTCAAATACTAAAAAAACACAGAATTCGCATTATTAATCTTATGTATAGATATTAATACAAAGCATTATTTTTGTATAAACCGCCTTAAGAGCGCTAATAATTTACATAGTTTTTATTGACTATTTATTTAATAGGCTCGTAAGTTTTCACGGTTACTGTTATAAATATAAAAATCTTTTTTGGGTGATCCAGTGCATGTTGGATTCGTTGCGACGTTTCGGCGACCATTGCACCGTGTCGCAGTCGGCCGCAGGCACATTCCGTGTCTATTTTGTAGTGTGTAGTGCCGGGAACCATGTTGATTTTAATTTCAGCCCATCGTCTTTGTTTATGTTTTTTGCGTATTTGAGTATTTCGATTGCCTCTTTTATTATTCTTGCACTGTAATTTTTAGGTTAATGCAAAATCTTTGGTTTGAAGGCGAAAATATGTCCTGTGTCTATAAAGTGTTTTGCTATTGCAGATTTTTCAGGGTCCCCCGGTTTATACGGTATTTTATGTTTTTTATGTGTCATGTCAGGTCCCCCTGACGTTGACTATTAATTGAGAGGATTTGTCCCTGTCTTAAACAGGGCCTCGATTGTTCTAAACCCCGTCCAGTCTCGTATCTTTTGGAACCAGGAGATCTGCTTTCTGCCCTCACATTGTCGACCCTCTATATTGCCTTCTCTTCTCTAAAGTACATAGGAGACCGGCCGGACTTTGATGCCAGTCAGCAACTGTCTATCTACTCTTGCCCTTTGAAGTACATTTTTGTTGCTGACCATATCGGTCCATGGAAGGCGTAGCATTCTACGATGCATCCATATATAACAACAAAAAAAAACATTTATGCGAAGATTACGAAATGTTATAGATATAAAAAGTAGTATTCTTAAATTTAAAATAATAATACGTCCACACATAAATTACCTTTCTTCCATTTTTTTTTATTTAATGAAGGAGAAATAGGAAATATACAAATTCTTCAAAATAAGGCGATGAGGATTATACTCAAAATAAATATCTATTCTAATATAGAAATAATGCACAAAGAAATTGGCTTGCTCACAGTAAAGCAATAAATTAAATATACTGTAGTAATTTTAAAATATGAAATAATTGAGGGGATGAATAAAATAAAAACAATAATAAAATTTAACCAACAATGTCATACATATGGAACAAGGGATAAAAAAAAGATAAGATTACCAATGAGGAGAAAAACAGAATCTCAAAACTCATTGTACAAGGGATTGAGGCTGCACAATAATGAGTTAGCTGAAGAAATTAAGGATATCCAAAAACCGAAATATTTAAAATTAATTTGAAAAAATATGTTATTGAGAAATTTTGATTAAAAAAATGTCACATTATTAAAAGTTTAAATTAGTTTTTAAGATTTTATAAACTAACTGAATAAAGCATAAATAAATATTTTGAATGACTTTAACTGGTTCATAGTACTGATTTAGAGGGTCTACGATTCAACTCCGTACAAAAGCACTGACTGAACATGGCACTGACTGAACCATTATTTGCCCAAGTTCTAGATTAAGGCTATCATCACAGAAAATAATAATAAATGTCAATTAAAATTAAATAATTAAATATGAATAGCCGTCAAATTGATTTCTGGATTCATTTAGATATGACCGTAGGTGGTAATAAATTTATAAAATCGTGACTAGTTTTCTAGAGCACACGGTTCAAAGGGTTAAGTACTCGGCTAATGATTGACTGATTTAATTAACATTTATACATGCAAGATCATTTACTCATTCCTAAACCCACTGATAACAGCTTCCGTTATTTACGTGCAGATAAGCGTAACGTTTGTGGATACATAATGCTAAAATACTAATATTGTAGGTAGATACTTGATCTATGAACAACAAATTGTAAATTGGCAAGTCCGTGACATTTAACATAACTGTACACTGACCTGAAAATATTCGATATGCATATTGCAATAGAGAGGGAGAACATTTAAGAGAACGGAAAATAGAGTGGCATTTATATGATCACTTTGATTAGTATTCTGCCCATATTTAAACAAGTGCGTTTCTTCAAAATTTTCATCCCTTCACTTTTGCCTAGTGAAAGAGCCGAAACGTTTATAAATGTGAGTGAGATTTATTCGTTCCACTTTCATTTTAGTCAATTTTTGTGAGCTTTCGCTCATTTGAATCGGGTTTTATGATTTTTAGTAATTACTTATCCAAACCCAATTGAAAACATGTATAGAATACTTGGGTTAAATACAAAGATTGAATTCCCAGACAGCGAAAGGTCTGAAGAAAGTACTAGAAAAATGGTGGAATGGAGAGATTTTGAAAAAATAATTTAATCGATGCCGTCTCGCGTTGCTCAGTTATTAAATCAAATTAAGAGGAGACAAAAATTAAAAATAATATTATTTGGTAGTTTATGATAATGTTGACAAGGAAATTTACAAAAAAAAATTAATGTGCTCAAAACCGTTTGTTCCATTTTTAAAAAATCAATTATTCCATTTTTTAAATATTTACTCTTTTCAAATCAAACGGGAAAAAGCAATCCAATGTTAAGTAATCTGATTTTAATAGGTATATCTGAAATGATTTTAATTTTATTTTTAAAACATTTAAGTAAAATTTACACTTGATGCAATCTCAGAAATACCTTTTAATATTAGGTGATGCTATTTCTGTGACCGCTACTACATATGCATTTTATTTTTTACATGTTTTTATTGTATTTTAAATAATATGAAAACGGTGTAGTTTTATTAAAATTTACTATTCCAATATAAAACACATTTTTCTTCTAAATGTGGTAAAATTTTTAGCTTCGTTTACTTTTTGTGGCAACTCATTTAAATTTATTAAAGAAAATAAAAGACGAGTGATACTTTAATAAAAAATTTAGAAAATAAAGTAACCCGTTTTATCGCTTTCGCGACATCTTCGAGACTGGTTTTATTTTTATTTTCTATAATAAATTACAATGAACTTCCATCAAGAATTTTCACTTATAAACTTAATAATTTTAATTTACTGTGCAAAATTCCTGGATATTATGGACTACTTGGTCCGGAAAGGAGAACAATGATACTGATGACCAAAACTATTTACGTTTTGAAAATCTTTATCAGTGTTTCAAAATTGATAATTAATATTTATTTATAATTTACAAAAACATTTACTAAAAATCAGGAATCAATCAATCAATCAATCAATCTCGAATCAGATTAAAAATCCCAAAATATAAAAGGCGGGAACCATTTCCCATCCACTCTCACAGATGTTACTACAGTATCTCAACATTAATCACGGCCGAAGAATCATCTCTTTTTTCTTCCTTTATCTCTCCTACTTTTCTTTTTCCTCTTTATTCCCTTTTCCAATTGAGTCATAGTACTATTTTAGGTAATTGATTTACAAAAACAGTTATTTATTTTTATTTCAGTCTATTTTTGTATATCTTTAGCTTTTTTATTTTTATTTTCTATTGAATAGGTTTTGTAACATGAATTATATAAATAATACAATATTTTGAGTTTGTCCAAATGTTTGAAGACAAAATATTGGATTTCGCCCCCTAAGAAGTCATAAAGATGAACAAATAACAACACGGATGGAGAACGTTTTAGGTAAGGGAATATGGTTTCAGCTCTTTTACTTCATTAAAATCAACAAATGGAAGAATTGAAGAAATATGGATGGCAAAATGGTGAAGTGGCCACTAAAACTAGCCAACGTAAATTTAGAAGCCACGTTAATGCCTAGACTTCCATATTCCCTTCTTAAAAATGTTTCCTATCTCCGCTGTAATTTGTTAAGACTTTTATTTTTTATTTGGTTGAAGGAATTCCGCCAATGCACAATTTATATTATCTACAAAAAGTTAAATAAAAAGAAAATTGCAGTTAAATGTGCTCAGAATTATTTTATTGAGTAATAAAATGATAAACATTAAGATTAAATACTCTTTTCCATTTAAATTCAATAAATCGCCTAAGGAATTTATATGGTTTTTGTTTAACGATAACTTTTGAAATCAATTAAACACTATACAGCTCGTGAATTCATTCGATACAACTCGAAAGTACTATAAATGCCGGAAAGCAGTGCACTCGAAAGGTGTATCTTACTTAACGAAGTAACAACGCCATTTACTTAGAATCGGTTTCATTGGATGAAATTACTGAAAAAAATTCAACTATTATCATTTTTCCAGCACTTTGCTTTATTTGTGTTAATGAATGTCTAAAAAATCAAAGAAAATATACCAGAGAAAAGATTTTCTCTTTTCCATTTTCTGAAAAACATGGGTTAGTTTTATTAATGTCCCTGACTTGACTGCAACTTGACTCCAAGTTTAGGCTTTTAAAGAATCTGACAACTCTTCTGCTTTTATAAGCAAAAAGGCAGTTATTTTTATAAAATCACAAAATTAGTTAAATATGAGGCAATGTTTTAGAAGAAATTTCGAACCATATGATATATGGCAATGAGTAGTAAAAATACAATCTCAGTACCAAAAATGAAATAATAGTTTTTAAGTTGTTTAAACAATAACATAAGCAAAAAATAATATAGATATGAACACACACAGGTTTTATGCTTTAGGGACAATTGCCATACTATATTTTTACTTATGATTGTTTAAACATTATTTTAATATGCATAAAGTCAAGTACGTAAATCAAAATATGATTTTAAAAATAACTGCTTTTTTGCGTACGACGAGTGTTGAAATAAATTTCAATGATAATAACACCCTCCGTAATCATTTTGACAAACTCAAAATATTGTTAATTAAACTTACTTAAATCGAAAGTAGTTTCAAGCGTTGCTTCATCGACGAAAAAATAAGCCAGATTAATCTCAATCAGCAAATTCAAAAATTCAGCCCTCTTACTTTACAAAACTCAACAAATGGAAAAGTTGAGGAAATATGAATGAACCCAGAGAGAACGAAGAAGTTTTTAAACAATTTTATTTTCGAGGCTTGTCAGCAGGTGGGGAAGAGAGGATATGGAAGGAATTTATGAGAAATATATCACAACCCCAAAACCAATTGAGAAAAAAGAACTTTCTTGGCTTTTATTTATTTATTAACGGACATTGTCCATGTATACAATTTATAGGATTTAATTATAACAATAAAAAAATAGTTTGAAACACTAAAAAAAGGAAAATAAGCATTGACAAACATAAAGGACATCAAGACAAGATCTGGACTATTTATTTAGTGCTCGTTAAAATCGCTGTAAACTTAAACAAAAAAAAACAGATAATGTCTTGAGTTAACAATACGACAAAGACGGGTCATTGGAGAATTAAGGCCAAAATTTGTTCTATGCTGATCGATGAACAGTATTTCATTGTTTCTCAACCTACGAGTCGGAATATTGAAATTTACTTTTCCCAGTAATGATGGAACATCGATTCAAACATTTAGTGTGCCGGACATATATATGGAGTCAATATTAGTTCTACGGTTCTACGGCTTGCAGCTTGCTACAATTTTACATATTGTGTAAATTGGCCAGTAAAACCAGCCAGTGACAAAACACAAGCACTGTAAATAGAGTTACATATTCCATTCTCAAAATAGTTTTTTAGTATAATATTTTCAGTTTTCTCAAATTTTTACTAGTATAAAAAAAGTATTATATCTTAGAGTATGCTTGGAGTGTGGAGCAGAATCTAAGTAAATAAATTGTGTGCAATGTGTCGTAAATTAGTTAATCGTTCATTGTTCAGTCTTATATTGGTTTAGTTTATTCTGCATCTCGCGATATACCCATCCCTTATAAGGAAGGATGCTATAAGTGCAGTGCAGTTTGGATCAGAGGATCTAATTACACGAACTAACACCGCCATTATGCGAAACGTGTATCTATAAAATGCATACATACTTGTACATGCATAAATACAACTCTCATAGCCACGAACACAGACAGATAATTCGCGCACCTTACAGAGAAATTGTATCGGCATCCAAACATTATTCGTAGTTTTTAATCAAAGTAAAGTCAGAAATTGATTGGAGATAAATTAACCATGTTGTGTAGTGATATGCGCGTTCGGCTACCATGCTTGGGTTCCAGATTCGATTCTTGGTAAATTCAAAAATAATATTGAATTATTTTTTATAATTGTTGTGGAATAATATTTCATTTCAGTGCTGCAGGACAGCGTTTATGAATTATATTTAAAGTTACGTGTACAGCACCAAATCTAAAACTGAGGCAAAAAAAAAGTTCCGTTGATAAAAACTTCTTTTACCCAAATGCATTCAATTTTCATAGGCCCTCGTGTATACAATACCCAGATAGCAGTGAAACTTGGTACAAACTTGATTTAAGATTGATGGAAGGTTGAAAAGGAAAATTTGACGCGACAAGTTAAAAGTTGCTGGAATATTGTTTTGTCAAATTTGAAGAGACAAGTTTTGACAAAATTTGCTGGAATGTTGTTATGTCAAGAATCGTATTTCAGAATTAGAAAATCATATAGTGAAGATCAACACATTGCCAGATTCATAAAAATATTGAGAGAATTCCTTTTTTATTTATTTTTATTTAAACTGTTATATTTAATCCCAGGACTTATCTACAAGATCGATTTTTATTTAGCACCACAACAGGCCGTGAGGCCCAATTACAGTGGTGAATTAAAGCACGGTACACCCAGCCTTAAGAAACATCACATTGAGGGGAGACCCTTAAGCCCACCATCCACCCGCAGCTGTTATTGAGTCCTGGGGGACTCTCTGTCAGCTGCGCATAGAGGAAAGATATTATACATATTCCTATGGAATACAAACTCTATGCAGATTAAGGAAGGGGGAGGAGGACGTATGGACAGAGGCCAACTCGTTGTTCCCACCCCTCAGGATCCCCTCAATGCTTCTGTTTTTTTATTCAAGAAAAAAATATGTTAACAAACAATTTACATAAATAAACGTATCCAAATATACAAAAACATTTTCTTAAAACTATAGTAACATAACAAACATAACTTACACAAAACATAAGTAAAAACACGGATATTTAAAATAAGATAACGACTTTGGATAAAGAAGAACTCCCTGGGTGGTCAGAACCAGAGGATCCGAAAACCACCCCCGTAAGGGGAGGACAAAACAAAAGAACTTGTGCGTTCCGCTCGGAAGGAAGCACAGTCCCAACTGAATGAGCATCCCACAAGAACAGTTGCCTGTCCCACCATATTTTACCCACCTAGGCGTCCGCGCATCTGAGGAGCTCCCAACGCGATACCAACTGACGGAAGAGTGCAAAATTTGTACTGTTGGCCATCAGATCCACATTCCACGCTGGTCGCATGACCCCTGTCAGACCATTCAGCATCTCGTCTCTAGCATCATCTAATAGCACACAGTGCCACAGGATGTGTTCGGCCGATTGATGGTTATCTCCGCAAGCACAGCTCGAGACAGGGGCAAGTCCAAGTTTATGAAGCTTGTCTCTAAACTCCCCATGTCCCGAAACCATTTGTGCAGTATGATAGTCAAACACCAAGAACTTACTACACATCGTGTGTCTGGTGGAAGGTAAAAAAGACCACGTCCATTTCCCCGTACATGCCATGTCCCATCTATTCTGCCATTGGTTGAGAGTTACGCCTCGCATAATATCACATAGTACGCTAAATCTTGTCTCGGAAGGGCGCAACTCAACACCAAAGTATTCTATATTCTCTCCTCTCACAGAGCGTTTTACTACTGCCTCTCTTGTCTCAAAATCTAATAGGAGAACTCCTGCAAGCACAGGACGTCTCAGAATTTTTTTCTATTTTATTGTAGATTGCTTAAAATAGTTTGTTGACGCGTTTTCAGTGTGAAACAAAAGATTTTGTCTTGTCGGTCTAGATGGCACATGGAATGGAAATCTTTCTAGTAGGTTTGAAAAATCAATTTTATTATTTATTAATTTGAATAAAAATAACTGGTCCAACATTATTCTTCGATTTTTAAGAGAGTTTATTCCATGATACTGCATACTTTCAGCATGATTAGAAAAGTTAATGTTTAAACAACCTACCCTACCTGACCTCAACGACTGAACTGTACAAAAAAACACACCAGTTTGACATAAACTACTTGACTAAAATTGAGACCTTAAAAATTGTGCACAAAATAACACTGGGAAACATACAAGACGACGACATAATATTAGTCAAAAATGCTGACATACACAAATATAACACCAGACAACAACAACACTATCATATTGAAAAAGCAAAGACAAACACAGGACAGTCAAAAATACTACATAATGGACTTAAACACTACAACGACCTACCTTACTACTTGAAAACTTTTACTGGAGACAAATTTAAAATCAATCTGAAAAAGCACATGATGACTGAACTAACTAGACTAGACGAGACATAAAATGACTAGACAATATTAAATTTCTAATGTTACCATTACGGGTTTTTTAAAATTGTAAATAAATGAAATAAAAAAAAAGTAAAATAAAAAACCGGTAGTCGACCTGCTTAAAAAAAAATATTGGACCCTTTCTAGTCTATTTTTACTTACATTACACATATTATTTAAAAACAAATAGCCATACTCATATTAGACTTTACTTTATTTAATACAAAAATATTAGGAGCTTTTTTTTATATTGCATAAATGTACTAAATTTTTTTAAAATTTTGTTTTTAAAACATTTAGTTTGTTTTTTAAAAATGTCTACTGAAATAGAAATGTAACCGACACACTATGTTCCAATTATTATTATTCCTGAAAAACGACCAAATTGTATTATTCACTACTCGAAAGCGACTTAGGCATTAATATGATTTACCCGAGGCAAAATACTTCAGCATATTATCTATAATTACAATAATTTTAAGGGCGCTAATGACTAGAAATGACAGCTGAATTAATTTAAATAATACGTTGTTCGACATTCAGCTTAAAAAAACCGTGTAATGAAACAAATTAGCAAAATAAATCATAATAGTTCGAATATTTAATGCAGGTTATATAAGCAGATGGATAAAAAAATATCAGAAAAACATTTTCAAATCGACATTCTTAATAAATTATTTTTCAAATATGAACAGTTGTACATTTATTGTTATTTATATTTATAAAACTAAATATGCTAAATTTATAAATGCCTAAAAAACAGTCTGCGTCCCACGTAAAGTAAAAAATGATATTATTATTAAATAACATCCCGAGCATTTGACATTTTGCATTTTCTAATAAGTGTTCTAGTTATTTTAATGAATGTGCCCACTTCTTTTTGACTTGCGAATTCCTCGAATAGTTATGGTTTTATATCTTCACATTAAACTGATATTTGACAGAGTTATTCATTTACATGTGCACACGAAAAAAAATATCGCGGAAGTTAATCAGAACGAAATTAATTTATATCGTTTATAAATGCTAATTATTTAAGTGATATACGGTTAAAAAAATCTATCTACTTTACTAGTGTTATGAATTATTATGATCAACGAGAGCAATTTATAGCGGACCAATGTTTTTAACGGATAATTGACGCTGTATGAATTGATTTGTAGGTATCAGCGTTTTTCGGTTTATACCTTAGAAACGCAAGATATTATTATTTAATTTAAATACACTTTTAAGAAAACTCAAAATATTTGTACATTAATTCCATTGTAGAATTAGCAATAAACTAATACATGGTATACCAAAATAGTAGATTCATTTTTACTCAAATAATATTCCCTGTCTGGGGTGACGTGTACCAAGGGATATCACCGATAGATATTGATACTTTTAAGGAGAACTTTACAAAGGAAAATACTGTAATTTTTGGCTGCTGTTTGAATGTTTTAAATATGTCCAAATGCTAGCAGACTGGCTGGATTTCCTCCTTAAGAAGTTATTTACATTTAAATTTGTTGCAACAGAGATGGAAAACATTTTAAAGAATGAAATATGGAAGTCTTGGCATTTACAGGGCTTATAACCTGTCAGTGGCTGGTTTAAGTGGCCACTTTACACACTGTGTAATATTCACCGTTCTGTCGATGTTTGAATATCCACTTTTCCTCAACTGTTCCATCTGTTGACTTTTGTGAAGTTAAAGAGCTGAAATCTTTATCACGTGGGTGAGATTCATCCGGCTGAACCAACTCACCTACTGGGCAACGCCTGAAAACCATTGTTACATTTTTTATGCTTCTTCTTTTACCAGTTAAATAACTCAACAATGTTTTAAATATGTCCGAATGTCTGCAGAATGACTGCATAAAGAAAATTATTCATATTGAAATTTAAAGCAACAGAGGGGAAACATTTTTGAGAAGTGAGTATGAAAATCTAGGCATTTACAGGGCTTATGACCATTCATTGGCTGGTTTAAGTGGCATTTACAGGGCTGACGACATGTCATATTTCCTTCCATATTCCCCTCTTAAAAAATGTTTTCCCCCTCTGTTGCAACAATATTAAATATATTAGGCTTTATTTATTATTTTTTGGGAACATGCTATACATCTAGACAGATCCCTTAGTAAATAATAATAAATACTCAAAAATAACAAACGTTAGATAATGATTGATTGCTTTTTAAAAAATCATTCTTGAATAATATTACTCGTACATACCGACATTTCATAAACAAAAAAGGAATAGTTTTTTTTTACAATTCAGTCCAGAAAGCTATTAAATAGGTGAATTGAAGTTTAAGGGGAACAGGTTTCATTTAGACCACTAGGATTCGTAGTAAGAGCTAGTTTACCATTTAAGCTAAATAGGCTGAAATCTGGGGGTGTAAGGACCTGGAGGCCACGATACAAATGGTTGAACGGCCCGTGCGGCAGTAGAAAACATATTTTAAAATTGGTGCGTTTTGACGTCATGGCTGCGTTTTGTGTGCGCCTATGTGAATTTCTTGAACACCGTTTTTTGCGCATCCCCTGTCTCTAATATCTTTTATTTTAGTAAATTGCATTTTACGATGTGAAGTTAGGAATGAGTACAGCTAAAACTTGCAGCGCTTCTGTATAGAACTCTAAGAGGGATTTCTTAATGAAAAAAAAAAGATTTGTTCGCTTAGAAAACGATGCTTAATATTATTTGAATGCAATATTTCTGAAATGTTAATTAATCAAAATGATAAAATATTATTAAGTATTGTCCTTTTATTTTCTGAACGAAACAAGAAAGAATAGAGGTGCCAAGCTTATGAGCTTTGCCCACGGGCGCGCGGGCGCGCGGACGGCTCAAACCTTAAACAGGGTTTTTCATTTAGTACAATGATTTTATTTTTGGATTGACATACTCTTTTCAGTATAGTAAACTTGAATAAGTTTACTGCAAAAATTTGAATATTTATACTAATTTTCTTAGTTACATAAATGGTGGGGCAGTGGTCAGCACGTTTGCCTACCATGCAAGAGGTCTCGGGTTCGATTCCCGACATGATTGTCATGAAATAGTTATTTCAAAAAGTGTTTTTACCCTGGAATGATTCATAGTCCCTAGGCTGGCACCTGAAGCGTAAGACTGATCATCTTACCTTCATGAAACGAAAATGATCGAGATACGAGTAGAAAAGGAATGATGATGAAAAATATGTGATTTTACTTACAAAAATTACAGTTTTGGTATTGAAAACTTGAAATTACGATAAAAATACTTGTTTTTAAACTTACAGCTATGAATCACCATTTCATTTTTCTCTGGATCCACAAAAAGGTAAGAATTTTATTATTAAAATAATTAGGAATATGAAACAAATTAATACAGGAATATCAATCATAACCAGTTTTGGAATTAATGTTTGGATTAATTATTCTTATTAAGAAAATTCACAATGACTATGTAGGTAATTAGTTCTACCTTTCGGGATTTCGAGATATATTTTTGTAATTGTGAACGGAAATACGGATTAATTTACGAGTTTTTAATTTTCGAAGCACATACGCAGCAATTACTTAACGCCATTTAAGACATGTTAGGTCATGTTGTCAAAAAGATTTTTAAATGCAATAAATTAAAATGACATGTGTAAAACGACTGAAACTGGTTTGCATCTTGGTTTCAAGATCTAGATTACATCTGAAGAACGTAATATTTCAAGTGTCTGTAAAATGGCATAAATTTATTTTAAATGCACTGCCCTAAAAATAATTTTAATTAATAATAATAATAATAATAATAATCAAGTTTATTAACAAAATAACAATTAATTTATCTACTACATATACACTTAGGTAATCAATTTCTCTGGATCATGTCTAGTCTGCCTAACTAGGTACAACCTGTTTTAAGGCAGACATTTTTATGCAAAATAAACAATAACATTACTACCTACTAGTTAATTTATTCTAAAGTTAAACAATATTAATTTATACCATTTATTATTTAAGAGTGTATTTTGAGTAAATTTTTCTCGACCTAAACCCAGAAACCAATTTTTTAAAATTGAATCCGGGTCATGGTTTAACAATGTTTGGGTAACTTATTAAATATTTTGGGGCCCTAAAACCTGAAATTTCTTTGCCCGAATTCAGAGTTTGTGATAAACCCCATGACCCATCCTCTAGTTTGACTTCTGGTAGTGTGGGAGTGTTTCTTTTGGGATTTGGTAGAATAATTTGCTTTCACAAACATTACTTTTCTAAAAATAGATAGTTGCCTTATATCTAAAATAACAAATACCTCAAAAAGCTTGATGCTGGGGTACCTGAAGGGCTTTTTAAAAATTATTTTAACTATTGATTTTTGAGCAGATTCAAGAGGTTTTAATATTGATTTATTAGTGCCTCCCCGTCCTATTATGCCATTATTTATAATTAAAATACATAAAATAAAATATGGTTGTTTAAATTAAATAAAGGATAAGATGTTACGTATCGACTTGTAGATAAGGGAAAGTAAATTATTTAATAACTTTGATAACGCCAACGAATGGCAGCAGTTTTTCTTCCCAAATGCAATTATCTAATTTTTAGGCAATGTTTTTGACTAAACGGTATTTTGTTATACACCCTAATTGGTTGGTTAGGTAGGATGTGGGTAAAACTTGGATTGGTAGGTTTTTGGTCATTTCATTAAAAGTAAAGTAAAATGGGCGAAGAGCTTCAAAATTTAAACGGTAAAAACCCCAAATTTTTAACATACATAAAAAAATTTTTTTTTCGTATACTCAGTATGTTTTTAAGCATGTTTGTTTTTTCTTCCATCAGGCAACTAAAATAAAGAAAAAAATAAATATAAAACAGCATTGTTTTCAACCACTTGTTTTTATTTTTTCTACCGGCCACGATCGGTTTCAAAGCAACACAAGCTTCTTTATCAAGGTACACTTACCTATACCTTGATCAAGAAGTATACTTATCTAATCATTAGTTGAGTTTACCATCATAAAAAAAACTTGCTTAGCTTTGAAACCGGTAGACAGAAAAAATAAAAGTGTTTAGGTAAAAACAGAGTTGTTTTACCTATATTTATTTTACCATAATGATTAACCAAAATGTTAGTACTTCCAATATAAATTTAATAAAATGAAGTATTTCGGTATTATGGTAAGTAAAAAAAAAATACCATATATTTTAAGAGATGATTACAATTCGGCGTTTTATGTCATTTTTCGCAAACTTTGCGCTACAAACGATCAGTGCGGGATATTTTTTAAATTTTTTTGTGTGAAGGCATGCTAATATGGTGTTTTTTGCCAATTCTAATGTTTTGTTATTATTTTGGATAACTTATATAGTGCCATTTCTGTAAAAAAATTCCTCAAGGACGCTTTGCAAAATGATTATATGAATATTAATTTAATTTTAACTTAAAATATATATTTAATGTAATTTACTTTGTTACCACATGCCACAAATTTATTCAAATGGAAAGTGGGTTTTGAGTTTTTTTCCGAAACATCACTTTACTATCACAATTTCAAAATTTTGGTGCGAGAGCATTCTATGCCACAGGGCCCGCGACCGCAAATGCTCGTTTACCGAATTTGATGCGCTGGTTTTGTAAAGTATTCATAATTTTTCCTCTCGCAGTAGATGTAGAGCGTGAGACGTCTGTCAGATAGTTTTAAATCCACAAATGTAACTACCACTACTGCTGTCATAAATCTGAAACTTGCTAAAGGGTGAATCAACCCTTGTTTCGCTGGCTCTCCACTTTGGAAAAGAAATAAAGTAACGTAAACAAGAGTGTAAATATGTCATTCAATAGATATTGTAATATCTGTCACAAAAAAATCCTAGAGGAAAATGTATATATTTTTTTAAAGTATATTTTTAAATAAATGAAAATAAATGAAATGAGCATAAAAAAGTTTTTTTCTCAATATTTAAATGTAAAATGCGATCATTGATAACACAAGTATTTGGTGGGAAAATTTGTTCTGCAGGTATATTATTTATTTGAAATTGAACATGTTAAATACTTAGGACTAACAATAGACAGACAATTGAAATGGACAATTCATATCAACAATTAGTTAACAAAGTGGCGACATTATCGAGTGTTTTTAAATCAAAAACTTTGTTCCAAAAATGGAAAAAATTTAATGCACGAAGCCTATGTAAAAACTAAAATATGTTATATGCAACTACCATGGGGGACAGGAAATCAAAACGACATAAACAGACTACGAAGACAGCAAAATAAAATATTAAAGTTAGTATATGACCTACCCTATCAAACAGCAACTAAAGAGCTTTTTAAACAAACTAAACAATTAAATGTTACTGAAATTTTTAAAAAAGAATGCTTAAAATTTATTCATAAAATTAGCTACTCATGTAATTGTAGACGAACAATGAAAACTTGAAAAAAACAGTAGTAAACATGAACACAATACAAGAATATCAGAAAAATATCAAATACAACCTTCTAAAACGAGAAAAGGACAATCGAGACTAATAAACCATTGACTGATATTATACAATAAACTAACAGACAAAACTAAACAAAAGACTCAGACAACCTTTACAAAAGATGTTAAAAATATTATTATTAACAGTTGAATATGAATTTTAAGAGTAAAAATATTTTCTTAAATGTATGTAACCCGTAAGGGTTTATCAATAAAAACAATAAATAAAAAAAAAAAAAAAAAAATCTAGTATTGTTGTATAGAATTTAGCAACTACGTTTTAAGTACCTACTTTCCTTAAGATAATCCAAGCTACATTCTGTTTTTTTTTGTATTACAAATTCTATAGGTTAAACGATAATAAAACTCTCAGAGATATTTTCGTTCAATTTGCATTGTTTCTGAAAAAATATAGTTCACCTAAATATCTGCTTAAACGAAGGTTTCAAAAGAAAATTTCAAAAGAAAGTTTCTCTACACTGTGAATAAAGTAAACAAAGACGCTCAAAGTTTATTGGTAGAAGTGAATTTATGTAAAATTTTAAAGTAAAAGCAAAAAAATGAACTAGGTAGGTTGTCTTTTGGGTTGAGCTATTACTTAAGTGTAAAATAAATATTATGTCAGACCCCAGTATAAAAATTGAAATCAGGTTTTTTTGGTTGTTTAAATGATTTACATTTTATTAATGTGATGAATATATATATATATATAAATATATAAAATTCTTAAATAAAGGCATAAAAGTTTTTTGTTTCGTGAACTACAAATAATTAAACACCGTCCCTTAGTTATAACAGAACTAACTCATAGCTATCAGATACCTAAATTCGGAATAATCCGACTTGTAAATTGAAATCAAAACCTGGTTTATTTTGGCGTAGAATTGGGTTAGGTTAAAAAATTAATAAAATTTAATTTTTTTAATCGTTTGTACATAATTACCGTTTTATAAATTTGTTTATTTACCATTGTTATCTATAACCTAGATTAATAAAATACAGGCAAACATTTAAGGACTCAATTATTAACAAATTATAAAAAGGACGGAGAATACCTTAAATGAGATAATATGGGAAACTAGGCATTTACAGGGCTTATGACCTGTCTTTGGCTGGTTTACGTGGCCACTTAACACACAGAGTAACATTCATTTAGTGGCAACTTAAACCAACCAATGACAGCTCATAAGCCCTATAAATGCCTAGACTTCCATATTCCCTTATTTAAGGTGTTCTCCATCCCTGTTGTAATTGGTGAAATCCCAGTGAAATCCAGTATTTTTTCTAAGAACATTTGAACAAACTCAAATAATGTAATAAAGACTCAATGTCATGAGATATGTTAATAAATAAACAAGATACATTGGAGGTCTTGAGCATTATTTAAATTACTTTAATTCAAAAACTTTATTTTTGGTCAATTTTTTTAATAAAAAAAATAATTTGGAAATTCATTGTTAATTTCAATGTTGATTTTATAAACCGGTCTCTAAACAATCAGACTTGTATATTTTTTTAAACAAGCCCAAAAAAACAAAGCTGTTTCTCGACACAATGGGAAAGGGAATTGGCACTGCTTTTCGAGTTAATTGTTTTATTTTTTAGCGATACTCTCCGCGTGTGTCACCTGCCCTCAGTTCTGGCAGCAGCAGACCATGTCAACAGTCGAGGAATGGACGTTTCCTTCAGACTAAAACTCGATCAGCAATTTGTTAGCTCCCAAAAGAAAGCTGTGTTCCTTTTCACGTTGTCAGATATCGAGCCATGATCACCAAAACATTGTAACTGACAAAATCAATACTTTACGCGAGAATATTTTATAGATATCAATAATATGAATACTGGATATAAAATTCAAATATCAAAGTACATTCCTTAAAAATCAAATTTAAACCACCCCATGACAGATCATAAGCCTTGTAACTCACTAGGTTTCCATATTTCCTTTTTTAAAACGTTCTCCATCTCTGTTCTAATTTGTTTATCTTAATTACATACTTTATGGGGAGTGACACCCAGTTTTTTGTCTACAAACATTTAGAAAAATAAAAAATATTGTAAATTAAAACGACCGGTCCGAAAAAAGCATAAAAATAGGAAAATTGTTTTCAGGCGTTACCCAGTTCGTGAAATAATTTGATCAGAATCTCTTTCCAACAATAAAGGTTTCAGCTCTATTACTTTATTAAAATCAACAGATAGACGAATTAAAGAAACGCGTATTTACATATGGGCAAAATGGTGAATGGAATACAGCGTACAAAATGGCCACTTAACTTAGCCATGACAGGTCATAAGCCCTGTAAATGCCCGGACTTCTATATTTCCTTCTCTAAGATGTTCTCCATCTCTGTTGTAATTTGTAAGTTAACATTTTTTCCCCTTAACATACTATTTTTGTCGGTTGCGATGTTTTAGCGATCATGGCTGGATATGTAAAAAGAACGAATGAAGCTTTAAGCCCAACCGACGTAGAACAAAGACAAAGTATCTACCCTCCATCACGCATTCGCATTTCCTGACGTAAAGATTACCTACTGTATTATTTTCTGAATAAAGATATTAGTTTAAGAGTTGCAGTATTATTGACATTGTTTGAAAAACATATTTTTTATTTTATTAATATATATGATAACTATCAGAGTTCAAAATCACTCGCAAACGAGTGGAGGCGTATAAAAGAAAAAAAAAAAAAAAACTATCAGCGTCATAATTAAGAAAAAAAACAATTACAATACATATTATTATAAAAAATTAAAAAAACGTTACCTAATAGCTGATGGCTGAGAGATCCACTACTATAACAGAAAGACCGACTACTGTAACATGATGAGATGATCTTTTATTCTATAATTATTTAAATTAAAATATATATTTATGTTATTTTGTGTTTTAGTAAAATGATTTTTAAAAAGAACTGAGCCAGCTTTACGTTTCTTCTACTCAATATAACGTTTTGTCTTTTCATTTTTAATTTAATTTCCATCCAGTCAATAATCTTTATTTATTTCTAACTGAAAAATCATTTCCTATAACTGTCCGTTGATAATTCATGACTTATGAAAGTGTTATATTATGTTTAATTGTCCCAAAAGGTTTCCAAGATAAAATGTTCAGTATACATTTTGTTTATATTAAACTGTAGATGGTTATGTTTAAATTGAAATTAATTGTAATTGTCCGAGAACGAATTCGCAAACTCATAGAAATACTAAAACTAAGAATACTCCTAATCAAGACCTATGTATGGAGTATCTTGATGTATGGCTGCGAGACATGGTGCCTATCCGAAAGAGATAAACGGAGACTAGAGGCTTTTGAGATGTGGTCCTATAGAAGACTACTAGGACTTTCCTGGGGAGACTATATTACAAATGAAGAGGTTCTCCAAAGAATCGAAGGTGGAAGGCACCTGCTCAGGACCTTGTCCGAAAGGCGAGCGAGATGGATCGGCCATGTAATACGTCAAGAAGGCCTCCTGCATGTCATAATGGAGGGGATGACCGAGGGGACAAATTCTAGGGGACGCCCACGCCGAGAGTACCTGGAGGACCTATTAGAGGACGTGCGCTGCTTATCATATGTTGACTTTAAAAGAGCCGCACAAGACAGGGAGGAGTGGAGGAGAAGAATGAATGTAATTGCTGCCAGCCAATCCCAGGATTAAAACCAGAGAAGAAGAAGAAATACTAATTACAATAACAAAAATACGTTTTTAGTTTTGTTTAACTCGAATTTTTAAATTTTAAAGTGACCGGGTTTATTTATTTAAGACTAATTGAAAAAAAAGTACTCGGGCTGATTAAATACTCAAAGCAATATCTTTCAGCCAACTAAATAACAGACTGGTCAAAGGAAGAGATTGGTCAAAATTTTGTAATAAAAAACCATAAATGAAAATCAAAATATGCCAAAATAAAAATAATAATAAAACATAATAATTAAAAATAAAAGCTGTTTTTAATTGGGAAATAATAGATTGAGACAGATTTTTTTGGGTTGTGGTTCAAAAAAAAATCTGCTTTTTTTCGGTGAAAAGTTCATTTTTTTATGTTTCGTCGTGACCGACATCGTCAGACTGGTGTCAGTCACGACGAAACTGGGTCACCGGTAAAAATTATAAATAAAACTGGAACAAAACTGTAAACGTATTTTAATTATTATAAATAAAATGCAATTCCGCCAAGAAATGTCAGTAAAAAACTCAATCCATCAGAGAAATACAATTATTACGTGTGAGTTTTAATAAAATAAAATAAAAAAATCAAGACAAAAACATTAATACACAAATATTTATTATGTGTCTTTTGTTAAGATTGTTATAACCAATATTATTGAATATTGTTAGATCTAATTCTCGGGGCGCTATAATGCAAGTTTGAAGTGGGAATCAATAGACAGTAATATGATATACGAGTGGAAGATACAGACTCCAAATCGCAATGGAGGTGGATATTTTCAATGCAATATTTCATAATATTGTTCAAGTGGGCTTGTTGTATCGCGCGCTGCATAATGTATGTAACATAGTTCCCTGTATCGACACGGTTCAGTCAGAGGATGACAATATTATTTTCATACGTATTTTCTGAATTCTATTTTTAAAGAAATATATCCGTTTTCATCATATTTGTACAAATTAATATTTTAAGATTTTTTACTTAGCCGTAAATCTATTGTTGTGCATTATGAAAATTATGAAAAAAAATGTTAATCAAGGAAAAAAATTAACTACTGGAAGCTTATCAAAAAGGCTTATAAAATATCGACAACGATTCTTTATTATTAATCAAATAACATTATAGCCGAAAACGTTTTCATAATATCACCGGTGAAAAAAAATATCCCGAAGAAAAAAGTATTAGCATCAAAGAATATGTTTGTTTGACATCAAATATTTTTTTGTCGATGGCTTAATTAAAAATACAATTGTATTTTTTTAGAAAATAGATGCGTATTTTAAGATTTCATTTTATTTATTGAGAGACGGGTTGTGGTCCCGTGGGTAGTGTCGCGGACTCTAGATCAGGAGGTTCATGGTTCAAATCCCGTTGTAAACTCACAAAGAAAGACAGTTGATTATATTATTTTCAAAACCTTTTTTTTACAAGTTATGAGTATGAATAATTTTGAATACATGAATACATAAATAATTTTTATAATGGTTTACGCAAAAACATATTTTTTTTAATGTTTATACTGAAAAATCGGCTCTCCACCATTACGCGTGTATACTGGAATATTTCAATCCTACAAAAAATACTAACATTTATGTACACACATATCTACATGCATATTGTGATCAAAAACGTCAATAAATTTTGGACTCATTGACGTTTTTGACTGATTCAATTAAAATAATAGTATTTATATTTATTTATGTCATGTTTTGGTCTTTTTGCTTAAATATACATTCGTAATTGGGCAACTAGCGTGTTGTCGTTTAAAAGCGAAAAAAACCTTTATTCCTTGGAATTGTTTAATGTGGAGTACCCCTGGAGCTGGTTCAAGCAATCCTGCGATGGTTGAGCCAAGCGAGTGTCATGCATGATAAAAATAATATTCATGCTTTTGTTTATTATCTGGTGGGGTAATGGTTTAGTTCCTGGTTTCAGTTCGCGCATAACTTCACCAAGTCTTGGTCCGGAGCCTTATTGCCACAGGATCGCCTACAGATGACAGCTAGACGAGGTGCCGCGTGATTTATTGCAGGCGATCACGAATTACCGCAGAAAATATTCAGACAAACAAATTTGTTAGGAAACATTACTTAGACACCTACCATTATTTTATTTTTATATGTTTTTTACTAAACAAAATTAACAATACTCGTATGAGATATTTTTAGTTCCTTTTTTGGGAACTCATTTGGAGCCACTAACGCCTTGTTTTTTTGTGATTTTTGCATAAGTATCGAGTAACATGTATCCTTATTCTACAGTTCATTTGGCACCACTAACACTTCCTATTTGTTTTATAAATTCGGAAAATATTTATGCTGTTTTATTTTATTTTGTGCTGGTCAATCATTTTACATTTATATCATTAGTACTCAATTTCGGTGATTTGATGTGTCAAATGTATTTTTGTAGGTTCTTTTTTAGTTCTTCATATCATTCCATTAAATTTGTGTGTCTTTCGGAAACTCATCAGGCAGGGTTGGCTTTTTAAAACAAATAAAACAGAACAAGTATCGTGCGTCTATACTAACGTAAATCCTTACTGCGCGTGAAGCTAAAGATCACACATGTTTTCACAATTAAGTAAACCTTAAATTAGAGACTTTTCAAGACAATGTGAATCGCTTTTGAAAATCAACGAATCCAAAATAGTTCGGCCAAAATATTAATTTATTACTACCGCCACGCCATGTACTCATAAGGGTAGGCAGAGAAGATAGAAAGCCACACACGTGTATTCTAACATCTAGGTTTTTCCGTATTCATACATTTAGTCATATATGCCCTTCGGTTGTGTCTGCTTTCGACATGACGAAGCTTTAGTTTATCTGATCACGGCATGTATTCCTTGGCGTTAAAAGATTGTTGGATGTTTTAATAGAAGCAAAATGGTGAATATTACAAAGTGTGTAAAGTGTCCACTTAAAACTAGCCAATTACAGGTCATACGCCCTATAAATGCCTAGAATTTCTATCACCTCCTCAAAAATGTTTTTCCTCTCGGTTTCAACAAATTAAGATCTAAATAACTCCCTGGAGAGGAAATCCAGCCTGTCTAAAAATATTTGGACATGCTCAAAACATTGTCGCAATGTATTAATGGTAAGTTGTTCGAGTGAAAATAAAATAAAACATATCTTTGTAAAAATGTACAAAGTATGTTATTGTTGCCAAAACATGTTATTTAATTTAACTAACTCTTATGTAGTATTAGGATTCTTCGGGAAAACTGCGCATTATAAATTTTATCTTATTGCTAAGCAATTTTTTCTTTTGCTCAAGTTTAGTTTTAAGTTTTCACGAGTAATTTTAAAAGAATCGGTCATAAATGTGAGTTCATGTGGGTTGGAAGCAGTTATTACGGTACTGAAACTGCGTGGATTGTTCTGAGAACCCAGGTCACAAGTCACAACCCCCAGTCGATAGCTCACAGCAGTTCAACATCTCCACTCCATACTTTACTGACATCACCAGCTCCCATATCTTGATGCATAGTAATGGACTGACTGTCATATTGGGAGGTAGAAACCTCGTGTAGTTCTTGCTCTGGAGGTGGTTGAATGTTTGATTTATATCCAACGGTGACATTGTTTGAATGGGTCAACGATCAAGAGAACAATGGGGCAGATATTATATTATTCAGTACAATTTAATCTAATATAACATGAAATCCACCGTTGATTTTCGGAAATTAAATTTAAAAAAGCGATCCTTAATTTATTGCAGGAAGAACAAAAGTATTCGAAATTGTATAGATTTGGCGTTTTCACATACTCAGCATTGAAAAAAAAACAATCTACCTAATGTTACCCTTTGAATATAAGTATTAGGTAACGTCTTTTTATTTATTTTTAAAATATATACACAATAATCTTAAAATTAAAGTCCTTCTAGATTGAAAGCTCACAACTTTTATTAGCGGCAGGAAGTGATTTTTTTCATATGTATCTGTAAAAAAATATCATTAATTTGTATCTACATATAGGTACATTCATACAAATATAAAAAATGTGAAAGTGTGTTTGTTTGTTTGTGTTTTTTCCACGTCTCAACGGAGGGACCAAATGACATATTTTTTGTATAGGGATAGCCGGAAAGGTGAGAAGTAAAACAAAATACTTATTTTTCATCCCGAATTAAAAAAAAATACAAGGCAAAAAGTAAATAATATCACAGCAATGAGCACTATCATTTAAAAATGAGTATTATTATTATTATTATGGATAACATATAGCGCCATTTCAGTAATATAATACCTCAAGGGCGCTTTACATAGTGATTCTTAAATAAATTTAATTGAAGATTTTTAATTTTTAATTTAATTAAAGCAATTTCTTTTGTTGTCACATGCTACGGATTCATTCAAATGATTTAGAAAACAAGTGGGTTTTAAGTTTTTTCCTAAACATCACTTCACTTTCACAGCCTCGCACCTCTGCTGGGAGAGCATTTCATGCCATAGGGCCTGCGACCGCAAATGCGCGTTCACTAAATTTTGTGCCCTGTTTGCATAGAGGTATAATAACTTTTCCTCTCGCCGTAGATGTAGCTGATCTAAGCGTTAGACGCCTGTCAGCTAGTTCATCTGGAATGCAAAGTTCTTTAAGATATTCCGGAGCAGAGCTGTAAGGTGGGGTGTCAGAATAAATGAATTTGAAATTATTTTTTAATAATTCTTTGATTGACTTGTTTTATCTGTGGTTAGTTTGGTTTGCTTTTCGTTTTGCTTTTGTAGTGCGATATTGGATTTGTGAACAGAATAACAATTCTACGCACCATAGGCGAATGGACTATGGTATTTCTTTTATAGTGATAAATGGAATGGAAGACCAAACTACTTTCAATCCCGATAAAAGATATCATTACATCGGGAAAATTCTTATAAAGGACACAACTACTTAATTACCTTAATAATTTCTCCCTAATACTTCGTGATCGAAGCTGCGGGTAGAAGCTAGTATATATATATATATATGTATAGTAATATGTGAATAACTATTTTTTTGTGGTCATATGCACATCATTTTTCTGTTTCAGCTGTTGATATCAGGAAATAATTACCAATAATCCATCAAATCAACTCAAATAGCATTATTAGCACCGCAAAGTACCGCGCCAATTTCTTCTACGAATGAATAATGCCAAAAAGGACCACGTTGAGCGCTACATGTCCTATGTCATAAGTTAACTGTATAATATTAAAGAAAAAGAAATAGGCCTTGGGAAATTATGTTTGGAATACTATTTTTCATACACACAATCTTCAATTAATATCTGTAATCAGCAAGTTTACTTAAAAAGGAAAAAACCGGAGCTGGGTTTTAAGAATTTAAATAAAGTATGCATATTTGGATGCAGAAATAAGCTGATCTAATCTGCTAGTTTCTTCGTTTGCTGGGAACGGGTTGGATGCGGAGCGCTACAATAGTTATGCATATTGAAATTGGATATAAAAAGTGTTTTCTTACATGAGGTAAAAATAAGGGTATTAAATTTTACGACAAAGTTGTAAATGATAATGTAAAAAAAAAATACAAAAAACATTTTGTTAAAAACAAACTACTTTGAACGACATAACTTGTTCATATGAATCAACCAACGATAAGAGATTTGTATAGGGTTTTCGGTTTACGGTACGTTAACGGACCAATTGTCGGAACTGACTAAAAAGAAGAGAAAGCGAACGTGAGACGTCACACGCGGAGTATTTTGAAAAATATAAAATTCTAAAATCATAGCGCTAAAAAATAAAAATTGGCTTAGTTTATTTAATATTGGTCTATCAATAAATATCATAAAACTAAATTTCCTCATTGGAATTAAAACCGACTTAAAAAATTCCAGCAAAGTTAATTGTTGTGAAGAAAAAAATCGTTAACATGTTTTTATTTGGTGTTATAATATAACATATCTTTTTTTTATTTCCTGTAACATTCAGGATATTTGACAAACCTAATAACAGGAGTTTGGATAAACGGAGTTATCCTACAATTAAAGCATTTATATTAGTATATAGTATGGTTATACGGAGGACGACAAGAAAGCAAATTTTAGCCGATGAAAGAAATATATGGGTAGAAGCCAAATATACGTTTACTGCTCGCCAAATAAGAATGCCTTTGCTCACTTATACCCGTATTCAGAGACAAACCTTAAAGTGAGGTAAGTACATTCTATTGTCATTATTTTCGGGTTATTTTCTGCATATGAGATTAGAATGTACTTTCCTCACCTTAAGTTTTGTTTCTGCATAAGGTGAGGTAAGTACATTCTATTGTCATCATCTTCGGGTTATTCTCTGCATATAAGATTAGAATGTACTTTCCTCACCTTAAGGTTTGTCTCTGCATACGGGTATGAGTGACCGCAGCGAAGCACGTGTGTTAGCTAGGCATTCTTTTTTGGGGTGCTATTCTGAATCTTCTCTACCCCAGATGGTTGATCAGCAAATTTTTATTTTTTTACGTGCGACTACTTTTTGCTTCACATATGGTCACACTGATGATTAAACGTTAAAAAAATCCAAACACATGAAAATAAACATGATGATTTTCAATTTATTTCAACAGAGAGGGAATTTTTTTTTGAGAAGGGATTATGGAAGTCAAGGCATTTACAGGGCTCTGTTGAAATACATTCAAATATGAATAACTCCCTAGGGAGGAAATCCAGCCAGTCTGCAAGCATTTGGACATACTCAAACGTTGTTGAATTAACTACCTGGTAAAAGAAGAAGTATAAAAATTGGAAAATTGTTTTCAGGCGTTGCCTAGTAGGTGATTTGGTTCAGCCGGATGAGTTTTACCCACGTGATAAAGGTTTCAGCTCTTTTACTTCACAAAAGTCTACAGATGGAAGAGTTGAGGAAATGTGGATGTTCAAACATGGGCAGAATGGTGAATGTTACACAGTGTGTAAAGTGGCCTCTTAAACCAGCCAATGACAGGTCAAAAGCCCTGTTAATGTCTAGACTTCCATATTCCCTTCTCAAAATGTTTTCCCTCTCTGTTGAAATAAATTTAAATATGAATAACTCCATACGGAGGAAATCCAGCCAGTCTACAAGCATTTGAACATTCTCAAACTTTGACGATGATTTTCATTTAAAACATTTTTGCGATCTTAAACATTACCCAAAACTTAAAGTTTTATTGACAAAAACGATTTAGCTTTTTTTTTCCGTTTTTTAAACTGTTAAATATATTGTTTGACATTTAATCATCAGTGTTGCCATATATGAAGTGTAGTAGCATACAAAAAATTGAAATTTTTATATTAACCATTCTTTAGGGGGTAGAGAAGATTGAGAATACGAGCGCAAGCGACGATTTTACGAATAAATCACTGTAAATAAAATTACCGCGATATTTATTTGAGTTTTTACCATCTTTTAAATGTTTACATCAGTTTAAATGTTTTGTGTATTAAAACGTTTTTTCTAAGTCACATAGAAACTGCGCTTTTTCGTTACCAATAAATAACCAATAAAATAAAACATTCAACTTATCAATAATTGTATAAGAAAATATGCAACTTTTCTTTCCTGTTTCTAATCAATCATTTAGTGTTTTCTTACAATTTATAAATAAAGAATAGTCTATGTAATCAAACAATATTGTGAAATACACATTACGCAATAAAGTGGGGCATATCCGCCCTAAGAGATGATGATTTATTAATTTCCCGCCCAAACCACTACTACCGGATATTCAATACTTTGCCGCCTTTGAATACCGATCGCGGATCCTTTGCGCGGTATGCTTTCCGGGATACAACGAATTGAAAAAATAAGTCATTAATTAATTAATTACAACAGAGATGGGAAGAATTTGAGAAGGGCATTTGGTCTTATGACGGTTTATATTTAAAGGGCTTATGACCTCTCATGACTGGTTTATGCAGCTACATAACACGTCAATAAAAAAAATAGCTCAACCCATTGATAACACATTTATTATTTATTTAAAAAAAAACAACAAAGATACATATAACATTTAAATCGGTTAGTGAATTTTCTTACTTTTGAGTCAAGTTGTGGTTTGTGGCTAGTGTTGCGGACTCACGTATCAGAGGTCCGAGGTTCGAGCTTTACTCTACCCTAACTTGATTCCCATTATCTAATAGCGTGTGATTTACAACTCGTTGAACATGGACTGAAAATTGAAAAAAAATTGGTTGATCATAAAAACGCAATTTATTTTTAATAAAAATTATATTTAAAGTTTTAATTTTGTAGTCAAAATTTTTTTTATTTTTTTTTTATAACTGCTGGCAGACTTTTATATTTGAAATGCTTTCTATATGCACTCGTCTATCAGCATGTTGGTTTTATATTTTTGTATTTTGGATGATTTATATGATACTGTAAATAGCATCTTGATGAAGAGACAGGTGCGTCCCTAAACCAGTAGACAAAGGTTTATGTCAAATTAGGTTCCCTCGATCTTGATTACCACTCTGTAGCAGCTCTTTAACCCCGTGGACTACGTCCTGTCGCTGGTGTTCCTCAGCCAGGACACTAATTTTCTTTTAACTCCACGCATTCCATTGATCTTCCTCATGATACTCAGCTGTAGAAACGCACATTTGCTTCCAAGCATGAGGTGGCCCAGATGTGTTTCATTTCTCTGTTTTATTAAGGACAGTTGTTCTTTTTCGGCACTGGTTCATCTCAGCAACATTTAGTCATTAAATCTGTTTACTGGAGTCTCAGTATTTTTCGTTTATGCCACATTTTAGAAGCCTGTAATCAGTTCATGGAGTTAACCTTGAAAATACATGTCAGAAAATCCAGCTCAGTGGAACAATATTGGCCACACATAGCACTTGACCATCTTCTGTCTTAGTTTTAAGTTAAAGCTATATTTGCAAAATAATGATTTCATGCCATATATTTAAACATATATTGAAAATTCATTGTAAAAAAATACTTTTTTAAATAATTAATACGTTGATTTTTTAATCTACATAGTTTGATAGACAAATGTTCGGTTTATCACTCTTGGGATATCATCAGACTGGTTATTAAACATTTCATATCAATAATTTGATTGACATTACAACATTATATGAAAGGAAATATTTTTTAAATAATTTACCACAAAATCTACGGCAAGAAATAAATTAAGAAAAATTGAAAAATAAATGTAAAAAATGCTTCCTTTTCTAGTTAACATTATTTGTATTTTTAAAATAAAACATATGTAACTTTGTATGTAACGACTATATTGTATAAGTAGGTATATACGCATAGTATTTAAATGTATATTTTATATGCCGGTGTGGATTAATTAATTTAGTTTTTTTTATTTTCAAGTGTCATGTTTTTACAATTTTTATTTGCTTGTTTACTTATTATTTTTATTTGTTATGCAATATTGTTTCTGTTTTTATATTATTTTGTACACTTACCAAACACAAGAGCTTGACCCTTTTTTGGCAAGTTACAACCTGAATTGTTCCATATTTTATATCGATGTTATTTATGCTATGTTAAAATAACCTACTAAATAAAAAACTAAAAAAATGATTTTTTAAAAGCAAAAACTTTTAATGCATTATGTTTTTATAAAAGCTAAAATATGTTATGTGCAACAACTACGGTAAACAAGAAACCAAAATAGAATAACCTGACTACAACGACATCAAAATAAAATATTAAAGTTAGTTTATGATCTTCCTTATTTAACTCCAATGAAAGAACTCTAAAAAAAACTAACCAATTAAATAATGTAACTTTTTAATGTGAATCTTTAAAAAATAAATAATAAATTTACCACTGATGTCACTGTAGACTAAGAACTAAGACGTATGCAGAGACAAAATTTAAGGTGAGGAAAGTACATTCTAATCTCAAATGCGGAGAATAACCCGAAGGTGAAGACAATATAATGTACTTTCCTCACCTTAAGTTTTGTCTCTGCATACGGGTATAAGACTTTGAAAAAAAAATAATGAACAGGGACACAATACGAAAATATCAAAACAATATCATATACAAACAACAGTTTAAAATGAGACGAGAACAATCAAGATTAATAAATCAGGCACTTAAATCGTACAATAAACTACCAGACAAAACTAAACAAAAGTTTTTGACAAATTTACGAATGATGTAATTAATATTGTTATAAAACAAATAAGAATTACACAAAAAACTTTAATGAAAGTTAGTCCCAAGTAGAACTGGCTCCCTCGGTATATTCGTTAATATTAATGTAACATTAATAAAAAAACTTTATGTCAAAGCTCTGTTAGTATACGCGCACAAACATTATTCTCTACCTTCCATAACTTCTTTCACAAATACAAGAGTTAGAGACTAGATACTCCACCCTGATGATGCAAAAACAATTGAAAATTAAAACAACCTTCAGTCAAAGAGGATTGACCTACTACTCAGTTAAAGTGTACAATCAACTTCCATTATACATAAGGACAATAAATTAATACTCACAATATAAAATTGCTATTAAGAAGTGGATAGTGGAGGTGGGTTGCGCACGGATCGATGAGTGGATCAAGCCAAACAGGTAAAATTTGTGAACTGTATATGAAATTTGGTCTACAGGTTATACATTGGTAATGTTTTTTAAAGTTTATATTGCTCATTATGTTAATGATAATTAGGTTAAATAGATTAATTAGGTTTTTTTATTTGATTTATTTTTTTGACTTTATTAAATAACTAATTTAAGGCATGTTTCACTTTTTGTAAAATGTTTCCCTTGGCACGGGACGACCCATTATTATGTATAAAAAAAGAATACAAACATTGTAAAGGCATTGATAAATAAATAATAGAGTATGAAATATATACTGAATTTTTTTTTTAATGAATGTTTTAATCCGTAAAGCTTTACAAATAAATTTCAAATGATAAATAACAAATGCAAATATTTAATTTATACGCAGTAAACCAAATACACTAACCTAAATCATAGAAAAGTCCTTAATGAGTTTGTTATGCTAAAATATTTATAACCCTTGTTTGAATTCTGGGAGGCTATTTATGCCACGTGTATAACGCTGACCACCGCACACCGGGCCCGGCCACGCCCGTCCGAGGCGCGCGGTGACGCGCTGCCCACGCGAAGTGCATTTGTATGGCGAGATGCATTCGATAGCGAAATCCGCGAACTCCGACAAGAACGGAACTCCAGTAACGGCAATGTATTTTAGGTACTATGCGGAGTGTCAAGGATCAGGATATTAAATGTGCGTGGCATTCAGGACGCAGTGATGAGTTGGCGTGGATTAAAGCGCACATTATTTGTTACGCTTGTCTAAAGATTTATAGCCTCTTTTGTGTTTTTACTTGTGTTTTTCAAAGAAAAGTACCAATGTCCTAAAATAGTGCATTGAAATCTAGTCTTACATGAAAACAAAGTTATACAGGGTGTTTTTTAAACCGTGTCACATCCGAAACCACGATGATCAGTATGAGCAAGAAGACATATTGGCACATTAAAATATTTTTTTTGAACGACGTAAATCTTCGAAAATAAAAGATAAATAAAAAACAAATGGTTGCTTACTCCGGAGAGGAGAAACGAGGAAGAGAAGGGAGGAGCCTGAAACACTGTCAACCGCACAGCCGCGCCCCTCTTGCTTCTCCCCTGCAGAAGTAAGCAACCATTTGTTTTTTTTTTAAATAGTTTTTTTTTCAATTTTCTTCGTTCTCAATACTTTTTTAAATATGCTAATATGTCTTCTTGCCCATACTGATCATAGTGGTTTCAGATTTGACAGGGTTTAAAGAACACCCTGTATAACCACTTACCGACTTTTAATGTCTACTTTAACTGAGTGTCCGGACGAAAAGACGGATAGAGACAGAATTTTTACTTGGGAGCAGCTATCGAGTCGAAAACGCTAGTCCCCTGTTCTGTTCTATTCACACACAGAACTGTATTTTTCATCTACCTGGATACAGACATATTATAAGTGTTATATAAGATAATCATACTTTAACGTTACTAAAACTATCGTGATATTCTGCAATAAATAAGTTAAGTGTTTTCAAATTTTTAAATTCCCGAAAAATATATTTTTATATTAATGAATGAGATTTTCATGTCTACGCTTTTTAAAGATTTGTTATTTTGAAATTACTCAGCTCGTGATGTCACTAGTTTTCTTTGAGTGGGTTGTAGTGACATTTAAAAGAAGAGCCCTGTACTTGTCAAAATATACTAAACGTTGGAAAAAATGGCTTCCCGGAATTCGAAAATCTATCGTAACACATGTCAACGCTGCAATTGATTGGTTGATTCATAAGAACTTATGACGTCTTTCAATGAAGTTCATTTTTTACAATTTTTTCATACATTTTCGAGAAACCTCGCTGTACAATTTTTCTTCTTCTTATCTTTCCTCTCCCCGATGGAGGTTTGAAATCATCGTAGCAATTTTCATTTTGTTGGCAGTACTTAGTGTTGCAATGGAACCAGTCACTCAAGTTCCCAAGCCAAGAGATGCGCCTTCTACCTGCACTGCGTCTCTTTTTAATATTTTTCTCTAAAACGACTTGTATACGACGCCTGAAAAAAGTACTGAGAAGACGTTACATCGAATAATGCACATTCGGAGGCCTAAATTAAAGCCTATACTGCAAAGAAGGTCACTCATCCAGAAAAAACAGTCTGGCGCTATCTTTATTTTGACTTTGATCTCTTGTCAGTGATCCCATATTTATATTGATGGACAATTAAATGTTCTAATTTTAACTGCGCGTAAAAAAAGATTTTTATAGTCAATTTCGCGCAGCTCTGAATTTCCTTATTGGATAATTTTAGTTCACCGTGTGTAACCTATTATGTCACGGTGTGTAAGTGTAGTAGTAGGTTATACATATAGGTGAGTGTTGTTAGTAGACGCATAAATAATACTCAGGATTGAGATTGGTGATAGCCTTTTCAGCGGAGAATGCTAAAGAGCTAAAGTTGTTTATCTGCTGCTATAGGATTGCTGTCAGAGATGTCACGTTGCCGAAGGAATGCGTGAATTCCATAGAAATAATTTCATATTTTCATTCAAGCCAGATTATCTAGCGAACCTTATCTTCACTGTAAATTATTACACATCGATATGTTACTACTTTTGTTGTTTATCTCCTTCCGGATAGAGAAAACAGTTCTTGCGTGAAATAGAACCAGAGCCTTAGACGATTCTTTAGACTCGAGGGCTATTTAGGTTAAATTCCTGAAAAAAAATCAAGTAATGATAAATTCGCCTTGTAGTGCAGTGGTTGGTTAAGTTTCCGGGTTCAATTGCTGATAAGGTCTACTATATACCACCCATGATTGGCAAGCTAAGTGCAGTGATTTTTGATTAAGGTGATTATTAGTAGCTGCTCAATTGTGGAATAATCCACATCTTAATTCACATTTAAATCACGATTGAAATATTTCTTCTTGAATATTCAAGTTTTTACGTTTTTACTCCCTCCTCTTTTTACATCATAGTGTAGATGTTAAATCAATTTGATTAGTTTTTTAAAATTGTATATGTCAATGTTTTGTTCTGTAGTGAAAATATTATATTATATCTACAATACGTTCATATACCACTAATTTTCTCAAATTGAACGGTTTGGGTAGGGAGGAAAAAATTGATTTAAGGCAATATGTTCCTCATTATGCGTATGTATGTAAAACATTTAAGTTTGTAAGTGAAAATTCTTGATGGAAGTTCATTGTAATTCTAATATAGAAATAAAAGACGAGTGAATCTTTAATCCACAATTTGTATGTAAACTGTACATGCGTTTATCAACAATAAGCTTACTGTAATCAAACATATTTTTCAGGGCACGTAATACAATAAGAATTTAACAGTTGTTTTTTTTAAAAAAGTTCAATTGAGTTCTCGTTTGACAAATTTAGAATATGCATACAATTTTATTGTAAACATGTTAAGGTGGGTAGGTTTTTACGGTCACTATTATAAATATATATTTTTTTGGGTGACCCCGTGTAAGTTGGATTTGTTCGGACGTTTCGCATACCACGGTTTTCGAAAATACCCGCGTACTGAGAACTCTTTACAACTCCTTGGTGCGAAGTAGACTCGAGAGTGGCTCTATGATTTGGGGGCCACATGAACTGAAGTACTCTCTTATGATAGAGAAAATCCAAAAGAAGTTTCTGAGATATCTCTACATGAGAGAGTGCGGGTAATATCCTTGGCTCTACCCGACCGAGTTTCTCCAGGGTATGCTTGGCTACAACAGTTTAGAGACTAGAAGGAATGTGTATTTGACCACACATTTTTATCGATTGTTGCGCGGTATGATAGATAATTCTGAAATTATGATGAGCATTGGTTTGTATGTTCCTGATAATTACCTAAGACAGCGTCAGCATAGATTGTTTCATATTCCGATATTCAGGACTAACCTGCCTATGGTTATGCCTGTTGGAAGAGCTACCGCTATGTTGAACAACATCGCTCTGGATATTGATCTGTTTCATGTATCCGAAGGGGTTTTCCGGAGAAGGATTCTTCGACTCCTTTGACATGAGTCTCTTTCGTGTACTTTTTTTCCTTTTTTATAATATGTACGTATTGAATATATTTTTGTAATGTATATGTTATATTTAAAATAAATAAATTGAATTGAATTGCAGGAGCCTTCTGCTCGGCGCTACACACTACAAAAATGACACCAAATGTGACTAATACCGACTGCGACATGGTGCAAACTACTAGTACATAAACACCTGTTTTTATCTAAGCCCATAGTCCGAACGAATTTAATTATACGGGATAGCCAAAAAAAGACACATATTTATTTTCAGGTATAAGTAATCGACAAAGAGACTTTACATTTTCATGCAAATATACACATTTTTGTCAGTATGTTTATTTTATAGACGGTTTACAACCACTTTGTTACCTTTCCATTGTAATCGGTGAGTTGGTTAATATGTTTGATTACCATCAGTTGGTAAACTCATTCTCAATTTTCATGACGCGCGAATTTCCATCAATTTGCAATAACTTAGTATCAGCAGTCTCCAATGGACAGTGGCATGCATTCTCCGAAGTTCTACTATAGAATATTATGCAGTTGGAGTACAACATTACGACTCCAGCCGCGAGTATGATTCTATTAAGATACAGAACAGGCGCGGGCGTACTTTGCAATGTGCTTGCAATGCCTCATCCACGAGCAGTAAGATAGTCATAAACCCTTTGCACCTCTAACTAGACAATTTAACAGTTATCTTCCAGATTTATTTATTTATTTAAAATAATAAAAAAGCTGTTGCATTTTGATTTTGTCGATTTTAGTTAGGCAAAATCAGTCAAACGTGCAGTTGTCTTTGGGAGGCATTTGCGAGAGTGACAGAAAAAACTATTTTCAAATACATATTCATAATAATTCCCAGACACCGCCGATCCTCTTAAGTAGATGGTCTGAGAATACAATGTTTGGCTAAATAACCGAGTAGTGCTTCTATGAAAATCCCACTCAACCACAGCGCGATTCCCAATTTCCCTCCAAAAGATATTTACCAAGTTGTCAAAAAAAATAAATTATTTCGTTAAATGATAAAAACTCAAATATGTTTTAATTTATTTCAACAGAAAGGGAAAAAAATTTTGAAAAAGGAATATGAAAGTCTAGGCATTTACAGGGCTTATGACATGTCGTTGGCTGGTTTAAGTAGTCACTTTATACACTGTGTGACATTCACCATTCTGCCCATGTTTGAACATCCACTCATATTCGCATAACAATCAATTTTGTGTTCTCACCTTCATCTTCTGTTTGTGAGTCAAACGTTTTGACTGCTACACCACGAAGGCGGCCAAATAGTAATAGTAACATATAATATTGTACGTATAATATGTCTGTGTCCCGGTGAATATAGAATACACTATTTGAGAAAAACTTAGATACGAAATCGAGTATATTCTAATGTTTTCGACTTGAAAATCCCGAAAAATCGAAAGATGTCTGCCTCGTAGTATAGTGGTAGATGCGTTCGCCTACCATTTTTGAAGTGCCGAGTTTAAGTCCAGTAAGATTGACATAAAATATATTTATAACCAGTATTGTTTTGTCCCTAGACTAGAACCCGAAGCGCAAGGATGATCAATAACGAAATATAATTTTATGCGCATTTAAAATGTTTTTTTTTTTTTATCACAACTTTGTGTTGTTCACTTACTGACTTTTGCATTTAAAAAAACAATGGCTTACAAAATATCACAAGAAAAGAAGAATAGTGATGTAATTTCTTTTCCACACATAATGGAGTGTAAAAAATATGCAAGTGTAAAAACTTATTTTTTAATAAATATTTTATGTCAACCACCTTAGGTATCCATGGTAGGCAAACGCGCTTACTATAAGACTACGTGGTGGACAGAGTAGGTAAAGTATTTTCTCTAAATACTTTAAAATAAAAATCAATACAAAAAAAATGAATATATTTTTAGTGACAATATATTGAATAAAATGGCGTACCAATGCAGTACCGTATGCACCATTAGGATTCGGTTTTGACAGAAAACAAGGATTATTGTTTTCTTAAAATATATGATTTAGCACGCGGAAGTTTATTTTTTTCAAGAGAAAGAAATACTTCAAATCTTATTATCCACTAAAATATTCAAAGTTTCAGACCATTTCCTAAAAGTAGTAAATAACTTGTGCTGAAAAAATGGAAATTAAGTTGTAATAGAGTGGGATTTGAACCTCGGACTTTTGGTCCGTGAGTCCAAAATATTACCACGTGACCACGTTCCAATAAAAATATAAATAAAAAAAAAAGTTTTTATTATTTTCTTTTCCGTTGCATCCGCCGCTTTCCTTGATTACTGTATGTTGTGATACGCGAAGCACTCCAGGTAATTGATCGCGGAGCACGATCCGGTACCTTTAGTACTAGCAGTGCGCAGTAGAGTACCCTACCTACTGCGGCTTGGACTGCCTGTACTCCACATATCGCCAGTATGCCCTCGTCGCTTATTATTCAAACTCACCACGACACGCGCAACTTAAGGCGCATACACACTTAGGTCCAGTTGCCCTACAAACTTACCGCTTTCCAGCAATAGATGTCGTTAGTTATCTACGTACTTTTATTCCCCATAGTAAACCCAAACGCATGGGAATATAATATTCCAACCGAGCATACCACATATCATTTTCATTGTATTTCTGTACCTAATAGTGCATGTGGCACTGCATTGATACACCAATTTGCAGCGTATCTTTGTCATGTTTGTTAAATGAAGGTTAGATGATAAGTCGTACGCTCGAACTGTACAGGTAATCGAAAAATGACATACTTGAATATAAAAGACAACTAGATATAGAAAAACGGAGTATGTTTTTTTTTAACACTCGTTTAAATATAAATGAAATTTTTAAGGCTGTGCCCGTGTCAAGCAATAATAATAAAGAAACAATCCAGAAAAAAATGTAAAAGTTATAAATAATACAATTCCAAAAAATACAATTTAAAAAGATAATCAGACATACATATTAAAATTTTAATTAAAAATTGTATAAATTTAGATTCATACATAATAAAATATAAGAAATAACAGTATCACTAAAATCAACAAAATAAAAGTATAATAGTAAAATATAGAATAATAAAAACCCAATTTAAATGATAATTGAGATATGTTATCTATAAACTCATTCTACACTGTAGTAAGAAATAGGAGTAATAAATAGTCTGCCAAATAAGATTGAGTACTAAATAAAATAATACAAACTTTTTTTTTTAATACGTCGTAATTTATAAGATAAAATATTTTTATACACATATTTATATATTATATACATATATAAGTGCATTTTTAACATAGAAAAGGATATTTTTTTTTTTGCAAAATACTTTTTTCTATATAAACTCTCACTGTTTATGTTATGCTCCTAGTTATAATAGCTGATATCTAAATAATATTATATTTATAAACATACACATACCGACATATAAATGTATACATAAATAGTAAAAAAAAATAAACGTAAATTATTGCTGTTCAGATAATATATTGACCCGAAAAACAAGCCACTTTCGAGGGCTATTAGGTACAATTACACAAGCAAACTCCCAGAAGTCTAACATCTGCACAAATTCTGAAATACTGTTTTGTTCAAATATGATCTGAAATTTGTAGATCAAAAACAACTTTAACTCATTTATTTATGTACATTTATTTTATTCCGTTCAAATTTATCACTATAAGAGACAATACAAATTTGCCAACGTTTTATTTTAAATCTTCTTAGCACTTTCGCATGGCGATTTCGGAATGGCTTTTAGATCTCTGTATAAATTTTAATTTATCACCTCAATTAACTCAAATCGATTTTCACAAAGTAATAATTATGAAGGAGATAAATAAAAGTTCATGAATAAAGCTTAACCGTTTTTTTAACAACTTCCAGGTTGAATTTGAACAAAATAAAGTATTAAATATTATAAACAGAAATGAAAAGTACGTTGAACAATAAAATTATATTCTGATATTTATAGAAATCACTTTTAACTTTCGTGATGTGACGTGATAACACCCCAGTTAACATACGATACAATAGTTGATAAATCTTATTTAAATGATGAAATTGTATTTTTTGTTTTCATCAAATGGACATTTTTTCACCGGTTTTGGAAGGTAAAATTTGTATAATGTAAACGGTAAACGTGTGTAGGTTGAAATAAATTATTTGGTCCCAGGTGGGCGATATTATACAGATAGATTATCAAAAATCAATAAGTTAAAAAAAATCTAAGATTAAAAAGAATAATGCAGATAACCAAATAAAGTACCTACAAGCACTTACCCTTTCACCAGTTTCACTCAATTGGCAAGAACGTGAGATTTCTCAAAAAAAAAAAAAAAGATCATGTTGTATAAATTTAACTTTATGAATGAAATCAAAAACGTTATCTTTAAAATACCTTACTGTAAAATGGAGCAAATATGACTTAAAGATCTGGATTTTATGAAATGAACAACTCGTTAGTGAAATACAAAATTTTAATAAAAGAAGCAATTCTCTACAAATGTACCAAGATTAGTAAGTATAAAAATTCAGAATTCTGCCTAGCTAATATGAATGAGTGGTTGACAATAAATCTATCTATTATCTAAGAAATAAATATTTATAACAATAATAATGACAAGTGAAATAGATTCTTGATTGTTTTCTTCTCGAGATGATATGAAATAATGTTGATTTTACAAAATAAAATCCGCAGATGGAACTCGATTTAAGATGTCTTCGGTTGGTGTATTTTTACTCGTGGTTGCCTCAGTTGATGATTTCCCAGAAGGTTATTTGTCGAAATTTTATTTCAGTAAATGATCGTCTGCTTCCTTGCATTTGTAAATTTGTGTCTGATGATCTTGAAGAAAACTTTAAAATCTGACATCGACTTTTCTTGGTAATTACGAATAAACTTCGTAATAATTAGTGATCCATTCGAATCATGGAGTAAATATACTACATTGTAAAATCTTTATCATCGGACAAAGTAGATAAAAGATGGAGTAAATAAAATAGAATAAGGTGAAAAAATGGAAAAAGATAGAAAAAAGTAGAAAAAGGAAAGAAAAAAATAAAGAAAAAGGTAGAAAAAAAGGGAACCTGTATAAAATATAATCTCATTAGAATATGATATCTCTCTCTATGAGAGTTTCGGTTATAAATTTAAAACAAATAGGCTTACGTTACGTTGAACGTTCTCTTTCTTGAAGAACTACATTTTTGAAATGTGCGATCGCCTCTCTTTGAATCTTTGGGCGACAATTGGACTGTTTGTCTCGAGTTTTCAAATGGAAAGAAATCTACTTCTAATGAACGGATATTGTATAGATGAGTTACTACCGCGGCCGTCAGATGGCGCTAAATCAAGCAACTTAGAATTATAATCCAGTACTAAAATGCTTTCAAAACGGGGTACGTTGGACTTGTTTTTTTACAACGTTACAATAACCATGCTGGATTTTAAAACAAAAATATTTATCCTTGCTACGCGAAGAATGAATGTGATGCCAATACAGCAATAAATATTCATAAGAGAAAGCAAGAAGATAGGACTCATGACAAGAAAGACAAGAACGCTGTTTTGTGGCCGGTGTTTTTGTGAAATACTGTGAAAGAGATTCAGTCGGTTATTGGCAGTTATGGGAGATGCATGCATGTAGAGTGACGGCGTATTCATGATTTTCATTTGTTTTACCATGACAAGGTAAATTATACATTTTAAAAACGAATTATGGACAAATAATGATTTAACTGTCTATGTTTTTTTTTCTTCAAATGTCTGAACTTTAGAATATTCCGTCTTTTGGTAACACGATGTTACATTACTGTGCGCAAAGGAATTATTTACCACAGTCTTTTAAAAATTAACGAATAAGAACTGTTTATCTTTACACATAGTTTTAAATATCAACAACCATATATATATATACTTTGCATTTCGCGTTCAATGTAAACAGACCTTAATTTAACACGAGACATTATAATGAGACAAAGATCTCGCTGGACTAAGGAAATGGTTGAAAATTTAATTGTTGAGATTGTGTTGAAGCTGTGAGGTATTATCTAATGTCGATTATTACGTAAATAATTAACGTTCTCTTCCACTTAACTGAGTTAAGATAACTATTTTTTAGATCGCTGCTGTCAAGTATCTACTTAAGATAATATATCAACCGATTTACAAAATAAACAAAAAGTTACTTCACGAATCTGATTTTCAGCGACTTGAATTAAATTGTTGGACATGAGAGGAGTAACAAATCCACAGCAAAATCATTATTACAATTGAATGATCCAGCACAAATCTAGATAAGAGGTAATTTATATCTTGTTTTTTGCGCCACAATAGGTCAATAAAGCCAATTTCACAGGTGGTTTTCTCAAGCTTAAGAAAAATCACATTTAATTTTTGCGATCTTACCGGCAATAGAACTCGGATCCCTCCGTACGTGACGCACGCATCTTAGCCATTATACAACAAGAGCGAGGAAGAATATATTTTTTGTTTTATAAGTTAATTATTTTTTTAGTAAAAACGAGAAAATACGAGACATCCAACTGAAAAAATAACTTCATTAAAACTGTTCTTAAATGTAATTGATTTAAAATATACATTATTATAGAGCAGTTCATACCACTTTTTATGATTATACTCGTATTATACTTGTTCGACAAGTCTCTTTTTAAGAACAAAAGTGTTATTTTCTTTTTTTGAAATGGTATTGCGAATTTAAATATCATAAAATCAATTTATATATAAAATATGCAAATAGTACCCTTTATTAAAAAAAAAATTGTTACTTTGTCCTGATAGTTTTGGTGTTTGCACAGAGGTTAGTAAAATTATTTATAGATAGATACTCCATGATCCGAGTAGTTTAAGAAATAGATTACTTGGTGTTTCGTTCCATGAATGAATTAATATTTGACATTAAGGCAAACCTATAAAATCGTGTTTTCTATACAAAATACCTGTATAATCGACGTCACATTAATATTGGTATTACTTGCTTGTAAAATGTATTGAACTGAATAATGTAAGCCGCCTGTCAATATTAAATGCACATCACAATGCGACTAGACGACATAATAAAATATTGAAATTAAAGTGCGGACAATATTTTTTATTTATTTATTAAAGCCCGAAAAGCTTTTACATTTTCAGATATTATTAAAAAAAATGAAAACACTAGAAAGTCAATTATTATTAAAAAGATTTTTTGAATTGTTATGTCTTGAAGTTTGATAAATTTTCTTTTTTTTTGGTTATCGGTGTGTTTGTTTCCCAGATAGTGAATTTTCAGGAACAAATAATTAATGTGTGAATTTGACTTAGATACATTAAAATATCTAAAATAAATATGATTCTTTAGGCCTATAAGGCAGATTGAAATAAATACATTTGACCAAATCAGGAAGATCAAAAAGATTATTTACAACTTTATACAAGAAAATCGAATCAGATATTATTATTTGATTTAATGTAAATTTAATGTACGTAAGAGAAGATTATAGTTTGCATTTTCTCGGTAATTTATAACGAAGTTTTAAAATACCAATGCCAAATTTTAATGAATTAATTTTTAAATTGTTAAAAATATTTTAATTTTATACACAATGGGTCTCAAAATATTTGGAAAAGTTCATGAAATATGTGTGATGGTAGAGGAAAACGAGGAAGACCGATGAAAACATGGCGAGACCAAATTTAACATACGCCTAAAGATGGACACGTCAAAAGTTGGAATAATCAGTGGCTTATAAGATCACATAAGATAAGGGCTATATCCCATACAAAATTGTATTGAAAAACTTTTTCATTGCTCATTTTACTTTATACGGGATGTAATCTAAAAACTAACCAATCTGTGAGTTGCAGCGTTCTCACGAAAAAATGAAGTAAACGATAAATCGATCGCTGTGCGTACTACAGAGCTTGCGATTGGCGTGTATCGTCTGCAATTCTCAAATATATGTAGTTTTTATTGGTTTATTTATTATTGATATCATTTCTTTATAAGTTTTTATTTTTTATAGTTATGTAACAGCTTGACCACCACATACCGCACATCGCATCTGAGGACATAAGTCTCCTTGGTGGTGCCGACATACACGGAAAAGTTGCTCGTTGCCGAACGAGAAAAGCTGCCCGAAGGAACTCTCTGTAATCTGATGGCCTTAGTATCTTCGTGCTTAAAGAAGGAAATCCAGAAGTACATAATATGCATTAAATTGGATCGAAAAAAGAGGAAAGTAAATTTTTCGCTGACTGGGATTGAACTGATTGGACATGATCAATTTGCCGAAATGATCACAAAACTTTTTGAAAGCCTAGAAATTATTTTTGGAAGCCACCAGTTAAATATCACTCATTACAATAATTTCAGGAAGTTCTTTTTTATTGAAAAGCATATATTATTATCAATTGGTGATAAAGCGGATGGTGGTTATTGGATACCGAATATTCGGCGAACCCCTAAGCCAGATAGGAGAATATATGTTTTTTGCATATAAAAAGCTCATTCACATTCTATCACATCTTTACAATATTTTGGAAATTCCCTCTTCGCCTATTTATCTGATAGAGTTCTTCTAACCTCTATCACAACATTGACTATCTCTTCATTTTTTTAACGAGAGAACCTTTTTAATACCCATTCACCGCCTTAATTTTTTTGCTTTTTCGTTACAGTAGGAGCTGCTTGATTGTGGAATAATCTAATATTAATAATAAAAATAGATAAAAAACAAAACTTTTCTACTCGTATAAAATAAATAGGGGTTAAAACATATGCATTTTTTTTAATGACGATTAATCGACCAACAAGTTGCATATCAATATGGTTTATAAGTTTATTGATTAAACAAAAATAAAGTGTTGTGTAGTTTCACCCCCTGCGTTTTATTTGTCTCACGTAAATATATTTTTCATTAATTAATAATTGTGTTGTTTTTCTCAAATACGTCATATCAATACACCGATTTAGTAGTGTTGATTTTATGACATTTTCGCAGTCTAATGAATATTGGGTATCCGCCAAATATTGTGCTACTATCCGGATATCTGTTTCATCTCTAATATCAATCACCTTTACCAAATGCACCGTGGTTATCTTTGAGAAGACATACAAAAATAGATTTTCGTAAAAAATAAATACTTTTTATAGTTTTTCTGAACAAAAACAGTTTGTGAAAATATTTTTTTTGATAAACTGTAAAAATGTATTTATTATACGTAAAATATGGTTTGCGCCTTAAAGGGTTGCAAAAACATAACATTCTTTGTTTTTATTTTAGATTTAATTAGAAAGCAATTGCTTTTATTAATTTGTATGCCATTTTCATTACTGATCTTGTATTGAAGTTACATATTGTTTGATGTTGAAATGGTAAGATCGAATGTTGGGACAAAGAACGGACATTGCCGTTGAATACAAAACGATTTGTATCCATATTGCTTGTCTCAAGGGACCTTTTCATGCAGTTTTCTACACGTCTATAGATACTAACTCGAAAGGTCACTTGTCAATTGAATTAGTTCAATGGATACACCATTGGTGCACTCACAAGCGCCAAAATTCCTATAAATTCTGGATTTAAAAAAAAAATTCTTATAAATTTTCTGACCTTTTTATAAACGTCAGAAAATGGGAAGTGCGAGAGTAAAAATCTTGCGAATGGAATATTATTTATTTATTTATTAACGGGCGTTGTCCATGTATACAATTTATAAGGTTTAAATATTACAATAAAAGAATAGTTTAAAACATTTAAAAAAAAAAAGAAGCATTGACAAACATAAGGGACATCGAGACAAGATCTGGACTATTTATTTAGTGCTCGTTTAAATCGTTGTAAACTTAAACCAAAAAAGTCCAGATCCTGTCTTGAGTTAACAATATGACAAAGGCGGGTCATTGGAGAATTTAGGCCATAGTTTGTTCTATGCTGATCGATGAACAGTACTTCATTGTTTCTCAATCTACGAGTCGGAATATTGAATTTTACTTGTCCCAGTAATGATGGAACATCGATTTTACCATTTAGTATGCCGAACATATATATGGAGTCAATATTAGTTCTACGTTTTTGTAGACTAGAAATATTTAACATTGACTCTATTTCAGCATAAGAATAATTAGCTCTCTCTAGTCCAAGCATCCACGCTATTTTTCGAAGCAAGCGATGTTGGACTGATTCAATGTGATTTATGTGATTGACATATAATGGAGACCAGACCACTGAGGCATATTCAAGAAGAGGGCGAACAGTTGAGCAATAAAGAGTTTTGATTGTACGGACATTAGTAAAATCAGTGGATATTCTGTTAATGAAGCCAAGTAATTTCAGTGATTTATTTACTGTATTATCTAAATGCTCGTTGTATGTCAGTTTATAGTTCAAAACAACTCCTAAATCTCTGATGGACTTGACTACATCAATTTTGGAGTTTTCTAATAGGTACTCGAAGGAAATTGGTTGTTTTGTTCTATGAAATGACATTATTTTGCATTTTTTAATATTTAGTTCTAATTTATTGACTTTACACCATCGGTTAAAAGAGTTAATGTCTGATTGAAGAAGAAAGCAGTCTTGTAAAGTTTGAATTATTTTGAGAATTTTGTTGTCGTCCAATATTAGAAATCAACTTAAGATATTTATTATTAGATATTTCAAATCCTCTTTGATCAATTGTTTAGTAAATCAGTGAATTAAATGTATTCGTCGGTAAGTAAAGAGAATTCAAATGTTTAATAAGACTACGTTAATGTGTAAGTGCATGTCGGAGAACTATGTAACCTTAGATTTTAAGATTTATGTGAAAAACTTTTTGTTGGCAAACAGCAGCAACGTTTTATCATTTTTTCAAATAAATCTGTATTTAATAAAACACTTTGTTCTTAGGCCGCTTGAGTTTATTTGAAACCATTACTAGTTTAGGAAAGCACAGATTCTTCCATCTATTGAACTGAACATACACATACAGAATAAAAAATCTAGGTACTGTCAAGGGTAGGGGGAGCTAATAAAGGATGAGAGAGGTTTATATCATGGAAATTTTGTGAGTAATGGTATGGTATTTATAAATGAATTATCATTTAATGTTTTTTCGGAATTTCATTTTGCGTATTTTCCAAATTTTCTAAGCTTCAATCCAATGAACTGCATATAATGTTATTTTGGATTACATTCTTTCAACACGAAGATATCAAGGCTACCAAGTTACAGAGAGCTCTTTCAGGCAGCTTTTCTCGTTCGAAAAATAGCATTTTTTTCGTGTATGTGGGCTCCACCAAGGAGATTTATGTCCTCAAATGCGATGTGCAGTATGCGAGGACGAGCTACCTAACAAAATATTAATTGAATAAATTTTTGATACCTGTAATAAAATTAAAAACATTTTAACAAATATGAAAAATCTCTAAGATAAGAAAATTTAGGAATCAAGGTATTAACAGGATTAATTTTTTTTCAGGTGATTTATGAAATATCCAGATAAAGTATTCGCAAATAAGGTGGTTTTTCTCGTCTCTGAGACTAGACCTTAAAGCGTAAGACTAATCACCTCAGATCAAATGCGGATAAGATTCAGATAAATGAAGACATGAGTAAATAAAGGTGTTATGTGACAAAAAGCAGAGATATCTATGGTTTTAAATTTGAACATAAGTACCACGATTATTGATAATTGAACACCTTAATTTGCTCTCAAAAATAGTGTAGTTGGTTTTAACAATGTCTGAGTATGTCCAAATGCTTGTAGACTGGCTGGATTTTCTCCCTAGGGAGTTGTTCATATTTAAATTTATTTCAACAGAGAGGGAAAACGTTTTTGAGAAGGAAATATGGAAGTCTAGGCAGTTACAGGGCTTATGACCTGTCATTGGCTAGTTTAAGTGGCCACTTTACACACTGTGTAACATTCACAATTCTGCCCATGTTTGAACATCCACATTTCCTCACCTCTTCCATCTGTTGACTTTTGTGAAGTAAAAGAGCTAAAAGCTTTATCACGTGGGTGAGATTCATCCGGCTGAACCAAATCACCTACTAGGCAACGCCTGAAAACAATTTTCCAATTTTTATACTTCTTTTACCAGGTGGTAATTCAACAATGTTTGAGTATGTCCAAATGTTTGCAGACTGGCTGGATTTTATCCCTAGGGAGTTGTTCATATTTAAATTTATTTCAACAGAGAGGGAAAACGTCACAAAAGTCAACAGGTGGAAGAGTTGAGGAAATGTGGATGTTCAAACCTGGGCAGAATGGTGAGTGTTATACAGTGTGTAAATTGGCCACTTAAACCAGCTCATGACAGGTCATAAGCCCTCTATATGCCTAGACTTCCATATTCCCTTCTCAAAAACGTTTCCCTTAAGGTTTTATATTAAGGAGCTGTGCGCATTATCTTCATGTATGTAACATATTTTTTTAAATTTGTGACATTTTTCTCCACGCGTGTCTTCAAATGATGATATGATGTGATGAGCCAGATACATTTTACTGAGTGAAGATTTGTTTTAAATTTTGTATTTATTAGAATTAATCTTGTCTAGGTGACTGCCCGCCAATGCAATGGGTGAGTTAATGTCCCCGCAGCGCTGTTCACAATGTTGACACTTCGACCAGATGTGAACTCGGATACCGCGTGTCGGTAGTGTGCTCATGTACCACTGCGCCACGGAGCCGTGGCACGGGATGAGATCCTAGGATGGATATTATGGTAAATGGGTTCGGTCCCAGATGGTGTTAGTCGGAGAATGCTGAAGTAATTTAACGTTCACTTAATGAAATAAACAGTTATTCAGTAAATTTATTTATTTATATATTCTCAGTAAGTATTTTCAAAAACGATGAACATTATATGCTAGAAAAAGAAAAATTACATAGTAATAAGTAGAAGACTTGGTGTAAATGAAGAACTTTAGTGTTTCGTGAAATTGGATTCAAAAATGTTTTTTAAACGCTGCAAAATTAGAGCATTGTTCTCCTGCTGTAAGTTTTTTATAAATGTATGAAAAATAAATTGAAATAAACTGCTTTGAACTCATCACAAGTTCTTCCGAATCGAACAATGATAGAGTTGTGATAGATTTTTGGTTTCCGGAAAGTTAACTCACTAATCAGCAGAACTCATCGACTGGAAATCGTGACGTCATAAGCGAAGTTATTTCAAAATTACAAAACTTTAAAAAATCAAAGCGCTTGTAATACGATACATATTAACAAAATAAAATAAAAAGTTACTTTGTTTGACAGTTTATTAACATGTAAAAAAATGAGAAAAATTAATTGAATTTCCTAATGAATCTCTAAGGACAATTTTTATAACCAAATGTCCAGAATATGCAGAAAAGGCAATTCCTCACACAACTAAGAATTCTTTGAGATAGATCTTCCGGCTTTTTGTAGATCTCTTTGCCACTAAAACACTGTAGTATGAAGATGGATTGGCATAGTTTGGCTCGAAGTATTATATGTTAATCGTGTTTATAAATATCTATTATACCATTATTTTACAACCCTTGTTTGATTTTGCTACAGTTTCTTGTAAACATGTTTTTTTATATAGCTGTTGTAATTGGCTTAAGTCAAACATAATAAATAAAATAAAATTAAAGAGGGAGAGATGTTTGTGTTTTCAGTTGAATTTTGAAATAAAATTATTAATAGCATGAAAGAAGACAACGTGTTTTAAAGTAAATAAAGACTGGGATATTTTTTTGCAGACCTAAGAATTTTTAGCAAGGTGGAGGTAAAAACATAAATATTTTTTTATTTTTCAATATGAAAAATTAAAAATTGGTTTCGGTTTCTTGTTGGGAAATATAATTGTTAAGAACTCAGTAGTTTTTTGTTACAAGATTCACTTATTATTTTAATATATTATTCTCAAGATATTATTTATACCTATGTGTTATTTTTACCTTTACTTAATATCACTGACTTTTGATTATTACTAAACGTATGAATTAAGATACCCTTTGTTTTATGTATGTATGTATGAATAAATAATAAAAAAAATAATAATTTAATAGTTCAGACGCAGAGTGAATTCAGAGTGATTGGATGAAAGAGAGAATTGTCCATATTTTGTTTATTTTTTTAGTATCTTGGTTTGGTTTTTTATTTTATTTGAGTACAATAACCTCATGATCGTATTCCGGGATGATTTCAGGATCTTGAAATTATTCACAAATAATCCCATTATCCCCGGATAATATTCAGGATTATATTCTCTATGCACAAAATGCAGATAGGGACACGAAGATGAATTATATTATAACTTCTCAATTTGAAATGTTTCCACTTAAAATTTTCATTTTATAATTGTTGTAATTGATTGAGGCTCATGAATATTCTAAATTAAATAAATAAACATGTACTTTTTGTTCTTGAATTTAAAGTCATAACATTGTAAGGCATGTCATCCGACCGCTTCTTCAGATGAACGTAGGAGTAAAAAAAGAACAAATTAAATTTAGCTATAGACAAATGGCGTGACATTAAGGCTGCATTAGATGTCGGTCCGAACGCTGCAGGGAGCGGCATATTAGATCGGAAGGTACCTACTTGTGTACTTATTTAGATCTAGTGTGCATGCTCTCTAAGTATAATACCAGTACAGTTGTAACCAGGCACGAACTTAAATTAATACCTGCGCTAATTTAGGGAAAACAAATTATTTTTTTTTGTATTGAGTGATGTACATTTCTGCGTTTATGCCCCCTTTTATTTTTTCATGTATCTGAGCAGGTAAAAAAACACCGTGACACATTTGAAATTAAAAAATAAAAAAAGTTTAAAAAATTGTGAGAAGCAGGTTAATTGGCTTTTAAAACTTATATACCTAGTTAAACATTACGCTTTTGGATCTGTTTTTGTTTTTCATGATTATTATTGGAGCTTAGTTTTGTAATATTATTACTTTGTTTAAATATTTTTGGTACAATAGGATAATGTACTGCTGCAGTAGTTGGTGTGTGGTTCCGTTTTAATATTTATCGGCATTTTTTTTCGTTACAATATTAGTGTTTTGATGATAAATTTAAATGTGTTTTGTTGATAAATATTGATGGTTAACATATTTTTAATAAAAATTTAAATAAATTTTATAAAATTTACTTTCATGTATTTTGTTAAGATCAAATAAATGAACTTTGGATGAGTTATTTTAAATCGATGGCTTCTCTCAAAAGTAATGATTAAAAAAAAACCTTTTTAAGCCTCTATTTTAGAGGCTTGTCAGCAGATGAGAAAGAGAAAAAGGAGGTTATTTTTGTATTTCTTTTTTGCAACTGGCGGGAATCAAACCCAGCTACGCCAGTTTAATAGTTACGCCATCAAATCAACTGCGCAACGGAATTAGTAAAGGAAATTGAGTTAAGATAAGTCCGCCTCGTCGTGTAGTAGTTAATGCATTCGCCTACCGTTCTTGAAATCCTTAGCTCGATTTGTGGCAGAGTGGGTATAAATTTTGATTTTAAAGGTAGTTTTAAATGGAATATTTGATAAAAACCGACGATAAAAATATGTTGCATTTGGTTTATTAATGCGTTGCCCTATGCATCACTGGGTGTGGAAAGCGGAACAACATGTTTTACATACGTTTTTTTTATTTTTAAATGCATGTCATCTTTACTCGACGTTAACTTTTTTTTTTACAATTTTGTTTACATTTGGTATCTACATTTTGATTACATAATATATATCACTTAATTCATGAAAATCTAAAATCCTACTTAAGCATGTCCTGTACGCGAGTACACTTAATCTAGAATACATTATGAAATCTATGATTATATTTAAAAAAATACAAATCAAACAAAAATTTAAAATGACATTCAAGTTGTTTTTTTTTATTTTTAATATGGGTGAAAATAAGAAATAGAAAAAAACGAATGTAGAGCAAAAAATATTAAATTAAAGTGTTTAATTAAAGAAGGAAAAATATAATTTTTGTACACTATGATATTGTAATTATTTTCTCTTGTTTGAAAGAAGAAAGAAGCAAAGACTGATAGCTCCGTATGAATCCGCCGGCGAAAGGATTTTGAAGTCCGTGTAAACAAAAAACTTTTTCTTTTATGTTTTTATTATTTAATTATTATTCTATTATTTTATTTATTTTTTACACGTCGAATGATGCGGAGTGGCTATTTCAATGAACTCTTTTTTACTTTTTTTTTTGACATTGTAATTAGTAATGTAGTAATGTAATAGAAAACGTAATGTAATAGTAATGTAGTAAGTAGTAATGTAATAGAAAACTATAATTGGCCCATAATTTCGGTTTATTTGTAAATATTTTTGACCAAGTTATAGAAAAACCTTTTAAAGTTATGCTTTGGGTTTAGTTAGGCTTCTGATCCACTGGTGAAATACTGTATTAAAAATCGGACGCGTTTTACTAGGTCGCTTCCGTCAGCTATCCGACGTCGCGTCGTGCGGCCCTGCACAATGCAGCCTAGAACATAAAATACTCTAATGGTGTTCTCGGTACGGACGCGGACGGAGGTCGTGACTGCAGTGGTCGGACGGGCGGCACGCGAGCGGCGCGAGCCCCACCCGACAGTCGCACGAAGTGGAAGCGACCCGATAATTTAAACACCGAATTTAATTTTATTTATTTTCAACATATTACAACAGAGACGAAGAACATTTTAGAGAAGATAATATAGAAGTCAGACATCTACAGGGCTTAAGACCTGTCATTGGCTGGATTAAGTTGCCACCTTACACACTGTGTAACATTTACCATTCTGATCATATTTGAACATCTATACTCCTTCAATACTTTCATCTGTTGACGTTGGTGAAGTTAAAGAGCTGAGCGGAGGTGGCCTTCGTGGTGTAGTGGTCAAGACGCTTGACTCACACACGGTTCCGGGTTCGATTCCCGGTGAGAACAAAAAAATAAAAATGTGATTTATCTCAAGCCTGGGTGTTCCATGATGTAATTCGCCACTGTAATTAGGCTTTCTGGCCTGTTGTGGCGCAAAAAAAATTAAAAGGAAAAATAAAAATGGAATGAAAATGAAAATAAAACCTTTATTTATGCGGGTGAGATTCACCTAATTAAATTATTTCACCTACATATAAGGCAACGACTGAAATTTTTTTTCTAATTTTGATACTTCTTCATGGACTAGGTGGATATATCAACAATATTTTGAGTTTGTCCAAATTTTTGTAGGCAAAGACTGGACTCAACTCCCCGGGGAGCTGTTAATATTAACATATATGTCCTTGTCTACAAAATTTGGACAAAATCAAAATATTGTTAGCTTATTTTTTATTGTGGTGATCTGGGTGTTGTGGTGTATTTTTTTTACCTCCTTCCATATCCCCTCAATCCCACCTTCTGATAAGCCTCGAAATAAAGGCTTGACGGGTTATTCCTTAAAAAAATATAAATAAATATTTTATCAATAATGAAATACAGCTTACTTAAATAGGTACAAATATAATTAAACTAAGTCATAACAACAACAAGAAAGAGAGTTTTAGTTAAGAATATACCAAAAAAAATATATAATGCCAGCTTTACAAATTACCAGTTTGATGAATGTACTTATGACAGACTCACACGAAAATCTTTTTGCATGTTGCCGTTCTCAAGTAGTGTGATATAATAATTATTTTCTTCATGGCAATCGAAAATATTTAAAGCATTTTTTATTACAAATCTAAATATACTAGAATATAACACATCGCACTGCTTTAAAGGTGAAAAAAAACAAGCTTAATTATATACGTGGTTATATACGTTTAAGAAAACGTGTTAATTTAGTTATTCGGCTTTCGCGGATATTTGGATTTTTAAAATTATGGCTCCCTTATCGAATGTGCGTTATGTGGAATGATTTTTTGTTTTTTATAGCCTAATATCAAGGAAATGTAGATTATTTAATAATTATTTGAACATATTTGGTCATTTTTCAAAAGAGTTTAGTATAAAACAACTTTGTTTTCAACCACTTATTTTTCTCTTCCTACTGGTTTCATAGCTACACAAGCTTCATTGCTAAGGTAAACTTAACTTATTAATCTTATTCTATTTAATTATTAGCAGTGTGTACTAAATATTACATCAAAATAAGTTATCAAAATAAATACCTAGTGTTTAAAACTATCTAAAAATGTTGTTAATTATCTCTGTTTATTATTTTACATTAATAATAATTATTATTAATAATTATTATTAATGTAAAAGTATTTTAAAAAAAAAGTACATTGTTGAGTTTCCTCAGCATAGATAACCCCAGTGAGGTCACATTATTTTTATTATCAATTATAGTTTATAAGAGAAAAAATATGAATAAATAAAATAAAATAAATATGGAGCTAACAACTCAAGTCTTTTTGTCGTGGTTCCTGTTAAAATGGTAAGTGTGAAGTAAGATGGATATGATCTTTAAAACTAGATAGGAGTGGACAAAAATAATTATTGGTTATTTGGTTATTTTTTACGTTTTTCTTAATATGAATCACTTTTTCAATTGTATTCATCTCACTTCATACTTCCTACCCTTACAAGAACATCGTGGGAAAAAGACTTGACTTATTAACTCCTTTTATTTCGATGTAATATTTAGTAATCCCTGTAAAAATAATAAAGGATATAATTCATTTGTTAACTATACTTTGATAAAGAGGCTTGTGTAGATTGGAAACCAGTGGTAGAAACAAAATTGGTTAAAAACATAATTGTTTTACATTTATTTTATCATAATAAATAATTACAAAACAAGTGTTTCAAATAAATATTTTTGAGTAAGATATCTTCAAAAAACAGTTTTTTTGTACAAGAATATGTATATTTGTATAAAATTTAAAACCTATTGATCGGTAATCTGTGATTTCACATGTTTAAAAATAAGCGAATATTCTTATGGCATACAAGGAATAAGATTTTACAGACCATTGAAGCTAATAAATCTGTTTTTAATTTCATATGTTTAAAAATAACTGATAATTCTTATTTCATACAAGGAAAAAGATTTTACAGACCATTGAAGATAATAATTCTTTTGAGCCTTTATTAATTAGAGCTTTAAGGTTCTTCGGGATTGATCTAACTGCTTTTCGTTTATCTCATCATAATAAACACATTGTAATATGTAGAAGAATTGACTTGGCTTAATTCGAAACATTTTTTTGAGATCATATTCTTTGAACATAGTCCGTGTACGATAACTTTATTGTCCTTATTTTGTCATTTCCAAATATATTTTTGTTGTTTGTGTGAATTTTTATCAATATTTTTCTTTGTCATTTTTGTAATTAGCTTAGGCCAGAGATATAATAAATAGCCACATTTTTTTCGGTATCTGAACCCAGTAGTGAATAGTGCTACTTTCATGTAAAAATCTTTGAAAAGAAATCAAGAAGAGAAAAATCTGCTTTGTAGTGTTCAGCTACCAATTTTGAGGTCCTGGGTTCGATTCCTGTGGCGTTCAACATGATATATTTGTTTGAAAGGTGGTTTTACATTGCAATATTTCAGTGTCCTCTGAAGTGTTAGACTGATCTATTAACCTTCAAGTAACACGTAATTAACAAACACTGCATGTACTATTCTAAAGTAGTACCCTATGTACCATCAGATGGAGATAACGATTTGATGATGGTGATGAAAAATCAAACGCGCGCACATCTATTAAAAATCAAAAGTTTTACATTATTTGGAAGTTACCTTAGTAAATTAGTTATATTAATTAATTACCAATGTCAAAAGATTATAAGTGTGGAAACAAGCAATATTTTACTGTTATTTGCCAATTAATAATGTCTATTTCAAACTACTGTTACAAATAACATTTTCTTTATTACTACGGCAAAGTAACTTTCTAGAAAGATCCATAATAGTAAAATTACATTATTACACGTATGTACTTATCACACACTTAACGTAGGAGTAACTCACCTATCAAATTTACCTATGCCAACCTTAATAAACACGTAATCTACAGATTTTTGCCATTAATACATCGCAAATACCCACCAAAATGGCAGTTCACCAAAATGATAAATTATTCAGCCCATAACTCACAGTTTTGTACAACAGCGTCTTGTATTTTCTGCGAAGTGCTCTGATTTTGTCGCATTTGAATTACGGCTTATTTCGCTGTGTGCAGACTAGTTGAGGTACGAATAACGCCTTGTTACAATTAAATTTTGCATTTGTGGTATGCACCCACGTTTAACCCTTCCGGCACTAAAATATTGTTGGTTGTATTTTCTATTTGTTTTCGTAGAAGCTATTTATTTTATTTCTAGAGATCATTAAACTTTTGGTGCTTGTAGCACATATAAAGTGCCTAATTAATCTTAAATACTTGTGCGCGAGCTATCTAAAAGAAGGTAAGTACTTGATGTGGTAAAAATTTAATAACTAATTTTTGTTGTTTTTTTTTTATAATGACGAAAAAATGGGAAAAAATATATGTTGAGAAATGCATTTTAAAATTATTAAAAAAAAAAAAAAAAAATCAGGAAACAAACAGTATAATTACATTATTTTATAGTATACAAAATTAGACCTTACTCTAATCGAGTTGTGAAGTTTCTATATAATATTATATGCTCAGGTTATTAATTTCTTATTTTTCTTTTTTCACAATCACATTTTAGGGGAAAACAAACATGACTGAAGTAGTTTAAACATTACATTAAAATTAAAATCAAGTTTAATAGTTATGTTAAAAGTATCTAATCAGTATTTATGTATCGCTAGCCTAAAGCAGCAATGATATATCTCCAAAGAACATATTCTGAGATAATCAGACTTTGATGTATGCAATGGGTCTGACTTAATAAATTATTTGAATTATATTATCAGTTACATATTTTTACACAGGTTAACTATCCGATTTCAATATTTTATTATTTGAAAACATTTTTTTAGTTCATTTATGAACATTTATGCAAGTGTATGTATATCTCGAAATAGGACATTTCGGGTTTATCTCACTGTTTTTTTAGGCTAGCGATATGTGAAAATAATATTAATATGAAAAAAACTTATTTAAAGTAATAAAAAGGTAAGTATGTACACTTGGTTTTATTTATTTATTAAAAACATTAAACATTAGACACCACCAGGAACGATTCATGCCTGTGAATAAAGTAAATAAATAGCCAACCCATATATAAAGCTAAATTGAATAAATCAATAAAGTCGGAGAATGATCAGATAAACCAAAATCTCAAGTCTGGTCATGTCAAAGCAGACACAACCAAACGACATGTATGACAAAATGTCCGCATATGGAAGGAGCCAGGAACGTACGTCAGTATATACGTGTATGGCGGTTGATCCTCTCTGCCCACTTCTTCGGAAAAATGGCGTGACGGTAGTAGTAGATAAAACAAATTATATATTTTGCGTAGTTTCTCAAATACTGCAAGGGAATTTTCGATGTGGGGTGGCTTCATTAGAAAAAAAGAGAATACGAAACCTTTAATATTTTTAATTTTCTAGCCATTCTCAACCACTAAAATTATTAACTGTGCCATAAAATTAGAAATCATGTCGTGTTAAAGTGGGCTGTGAACTTGATACAGAGAGTCTGCAACATATTTTATTTATATTTCAAATGCTTTTAGTTTACGCCTTGAAAGAAAACATTGCTTTTTAAAACTGGAAGGGACGGATTGTTTCCATTAGTGACTTTAATAAGAATAATATTAAAATATTTTTTTTTATCAATTTTCTCAGCAATTTTTTTAAGTAGTTATTTTTAAATTTTAAAGACCTACAAACTCAGCGTTTTAAATATTTATTTCAAGAAAACAACACCCATTACAACAAAAATATAACGTTTACAAATAAATCAAAATTATAGGCTGATGACGGTTATCGGTACATAGCCAAAAAAAGTATAAAAATATGAAATCAAGATCAATAGAAATGAATATCTTCTTTTGGAAGATGACACAAATGTCCAGGCAAAAATAAAACATTTAACCTGTCTAGAGGTAAGAATGGTGAATGCTTCAAAGATTTTTTTTTGCATTTCAAAATTAATTTATTTATTCATTTTTTTTAAATTTCCAATTTTTGTATTAAAAACATTGCCCAGCTTACTAAGATAACCCTTGTTTCAAGCTAGGTAAACATAATTTAATTTTCAGTTTTGTCGATACCTTTAAAAATTAATTAACCTTACAATAAATTAAGAACATTTTTTAATTTGAGATAGACGTACAATTTGAATTATTATTTTTAATTGTTGTTGTGAGTATGTAATGTACAATTGAATTATTATTTCTTATTTAAAATATTTTTCCCCATGGAGCTAATATGGACTTACCCAAGCAACAATTATTAATAAAAAAAAAAAAAATTAAAAATGCTTTTAAACACACTTATAGAAAGTAACAATATTTTGTAGATCGAATTTAAAAAATAACTTACTTACTTTTAACAAACCGCGAATAAAAGTTCATTAAAATATAATACATGTTACATCTTTATCAGGTGCAAGTAATTAATCATTCGTGTAAGCACCTGTATTTTAGACATGGATGGTTTCTTGAAGTACTTGCTTTAAAAATGATGAATTGGTAGCTCCATCAGATCAGAAACATTGTTAGTTGAGAAATCTATAAATGTTGCGCAGTTACAAATGTAAACATCTGGCCATACCGACAAGAAAGCATAAAAAGTAATGTTACATCTTTGTAAGATGCGTGCTTCGTCTTTTTTAAAAATTAATATCGATTGAAATTGGAAATGCAACTACTGTAGGGGTTGTTGCAAAAGTTTGCTTTCGACATAATGTAACTAAGCCGAAACCAAGTGAGGGTTATTACTAGAGCCCTTACAGGGCACTGCAGATTTAATAAATGCCTTGATAGAATAAATCTCGATGAAGATTTTAGATGTAGGTTCTGCAGTGCAGACGAATACTTTTACACGTGTTTTGAGATTGTGATGCAGTTTATCATAAAAGAGGCCACATAATTCGTGGACTATTGACCAAACCTAAGTATGTGCGACTACCTAATAGCCTGCTACTTTTGAGCTTAATGGAAAAGATTAAGCGATATATATGAAAACGTCACTTCTTTATTCAGTAGCCTGGCACTTCAAAGACTTAAAGGCGAGAATTTTTACGAAGAATCGTCACAATAGACCAACACAAGTCGCAGTGACGTCAGAAGCTTGTTTGGTACTGACTTCTATTTAAAAAAATTAAATAAAAATTGAAATATTTGCGTTCATTCGATTAACCCAGATTTTTTAGCATAGTTAATTTAATAAAGAGAACTTGAAGTAATTTAAAAATGCCTGATTTTATGATACCTTGATTTTAAAACAAAAAATGTTTGATAAACTTATAAAACTGATATTTCAACAGAGATGGACTCAATTTTAAAAAGGTTATTTATAAGTCAAAAAGATAATTCCAAACAGACAGAATGGAGTATAATATTGTGAATATATAGAGCATTACCTTTAATGTTAAATATTTCATTGATCAGGGGTAAAAATTGGTATACAACCACTTACTGAATTTTCTGAGTCTACCAGTATAGAGACGTACCCGTCTTTTCGTCAGGACCTAAATTATACTAACAATGTTAAAATGTAATTGCCTAGCTTGGAACGGGGTATGTACCCTTGTTAGCTGGGCAAAGTGAATATAGAATTGTATTTTGATAAAAAGTGTGAATAAATAAATAAAAATAAAAAAAAATAAAAAAAAAATGTCCAGACAAATAGACGGATACGTCTCGAAATCTATAGAAATATATAAATTAATAGATGAATATAAAAAAAAAATGGTAATTGTTAGGCAATGAGTAAAATTATCACATAAATCAGATCAATGTCCTAACCAAGCCGCTGGGAAAGTAATACATAGTGAATTTTGTTAGTATTGCGTTTTGAAAAAATGTTGATTGACGAAAAAACACAAATAAATTAATAATGAGTCAAAAGCTCCATATATATAATGTGCGGTCGGTCCATACATTATTGGGGTGGAAACCAATATCTCAAAAAAAAAAAAATATAAAAAAAAAAAAAACAATCACCACTATTTTTTTTTTGTATTATGAAATCAGCTAAAAGGTAATTCATCTTTTTAGTAACTACAACAAATATATCTTATAAGCTCCGTGGAAGTAGTTCTAACAAATTAATCCTTGCTGTTTAAAAATATTTTGTGCCAGTTTTATAACAAATTTAACACTTCAATCGGTTGACTTTTATGATAAAGTTACTGTTTAGCTTATTTTAATGCACTTAACTCTTGGTAAATTTTTAAATATTTTTTTGTTTTTTTAAACTTTTTTATTTGTTTATTTTTTCATACATATATTATTTACATAAAAATATAATTACAAATATACACTTTAAAAAAATACATCTTAAAATTAAGCTATAACATAGTTTGAAAAAATGCCCACAAAGACTTCATTGTCTGAGCGTGTGCTATTCCATTTTAATGATAAATAAGTTTAAAGCATATAAATATGGTATGACAAGACCATGAAAAGAAAAGAAAATAAAAAGAAAAGAAAAAGAAAATTAACAAATGCTGATATTACGAAAACAGGATTTATTGGTAGATGGAAGGTATTTTACCTCTGTAGCTAGTATTAAGTGACTGTTCATACATAATCAAGACACAATCGAAAACCTCACCGCACGCCCCTGATAAATACCCGCGCTCATATATTATTTTCTTTAAATGGTTCTCTATCGTCGTTTAATTACTTTTCAATATAATAAAATAAAAACCTTACAAACATTTTTTTGGTATTTAAATTTGTTGCACCAGAGAAGGAAAACATTATTGAGAAGGGAATATGTGAGTCTAGGCATTTACAGGGCTTATGACCTGTCATTGACTGGTTTCAGTGGCCACTTTACACACTGTGTAACATTCACCATTCCGCCTATGTTTAAACATCCACATTACCTCAACTCTTCCATTTGTTGACTTTTGTAAACTAACAAGCTAATGAACTAAAATACCCCATCGCCGTCAGAATTTTGAAAATTTGATTGAGAGTGACAGACAAATTGACTGTATATACTTGACTGGTTGCTCTGACGGCGATCGGGGCATTGACAGCAGTAAATGTGAATTCAAAAAATAAAAATACGCGAATCTTTTGTTGACTTTTGTGAAGTAGATGATTTTTCCGCACTGATTTATTCTATATATTTTTATAATATGTATATATGCTTCAATTTATAATAATTATGTCTCATTTCTTTACTATTAATGGCATATTTTCTAATTAATTTTTATGATTCAAATTTTATTATTATTACTTGCATGTTTTCAAATTTATATTTATATTGATTTTTTCTAATTTTATTATTATTCTTTGAATTTATTAAGCATCATTTAATGAAATTTAAAAAAAAACACATGTAAAAAATAAGGTCCTTCCTTAACACAGGAATTTTTTAGCTAGTCGGGACCTGAAACAAAAAAACTCTGTACATTTTAAAACTGTGAAATACAAAAATAAATAAATTTAGTAATTATGTTTTTTTTTCTTAATTGAGTTTTTATGAAACTTCTTTTCTAAAGGGTTAAATACGGGAATGTATTTTGCCATCACAGCGATAGTACAAGATAATCGTTTTTCACTAATTTGCACAATTTTCAGTTCAGTGGCGAAATGATCGAACCATTCTGATCAGATAGTGTAGTGCGCGCACTGCAAACTGTTGGCGTATTGGGAAATGTTCGAGAATTTTCTTTGTGCGCTCAACTAGGGACTTCTCTATTTGGCCGTCTTTCTTTCTAACTGCCCACGTACTGTTTCTTTGTGTAAATATGTGTAACGCGCCATTTACGTGGACACTCGCCAAACGGTTTATGTTAGACTGTCTCATTTCTAAATGTATTCTTATTAAACACGAGTTCATATCTGCCGCGAGTCAAAATATAAGGAATTGTGCGGGTCTCCTTTGGCAAAGGTTATGAAATACTGTGTTCTTGGTCATCAGATTAGGAACACAAAATACATACTCGTACTTTATTCTAACAACTAGTGTTCACTTACTCAAGTAGAAGTCACACTTTGTTTGCATTTAAAATATGGGACAAACAATATGATCCGTTAAACAAGCTAAAAGTAAAATACAAAATTTATAAATTATTATGAAAATAAAACTTTGTTATCAGTGTTACACAATTTTATTCTTTTACAAGAACACAACTATAGTTTCGGGAGAGCACTCCTCCCATCGACGGGTGATATAAAACTAATATAATAAACACAGAATATTATGTTCCCTTTGCGACCACCCTCACCGCACTCACCCTCTTAGACCCGCGTCTGTTAACACTCTCTTAGCCGAGCGATGTCTTCCCACACATTAAATCTTAGACTTACTTATTGCAACTTCCACTTATGTGCTAAATTTTAAGAAATAAATTCGACTTAATGTTTTGTCCATGTTTTCATATCTGTACTTAAGATAACCATCCATTCATATGCCAACACCTTAGATAAGAATAAAAACCCCCTGCTCTAAGTTTCACTGATTAATCTGTTTATTTATTTTTTGTTTAGATTCGATGACATTGTGAACAATATTCTGTGTTTATTATATTAGTTTTATATCACCCGTCGATGGGAGGAGTGCTCTCCCGAAACTATAGTTGTGTTCTTGTAAAAGAATAAAATTGTGTAACACTGATAACAAAGTTTTATTTTCATAATAATTTATAATGAAGTGTTACGAAGTGAATGCCGATTCAATTAAAAATATTACAAAATTTATGTTTAAATCACTAACTTTGTATAATTATGATGATCATCATTAGCGCTAACATCATAAGCACATTAATTATTCAGTGTGTATCAATTAAATTTGAAAATAAAATGCTTCTTTCAGAATATGGTTATGAAATTGAATGAACTGAACTACTTTGCAAACTTTCTATCAATGTTCCTTCCAACGTTTTAAGAAATAACCCTCTTCTTCACATACCTCTTGTTTCATCTAAGTATAGGCAAAATTCATATTTATGGCGAACTTTTAATAATTTTAATGTACTAAATAAATCATTTAACATAGATTTATGTGAAAATAATCTTAATAACGTGCGGCGTTTGCTTTCGAAATAACTCGTAGTATTTTTTTCTTTTCTTTAAAATTTACATTTAATTACTATTCATTTTGTGTTCGAGAATCTTTTTTAACTTACTGTGATGCTACTTGTGAAAACCTGTAATTGGCTTATTTGTTATTTGTTTTGTTATATAAATATGATATAATTATAGCTGTTGGTTATCCAAATAAATAAAAATAAAAATTTACGATACTTGAAAAAAATAAAATTACAACATTTCTTGACTAAAATATTTACAAAATTTTTTCGAAAGTAAAAACTTTTTTTTATATACTTACGCACCCACACACACGAACCCTCTCCCTCATTTATTTACATACACACATATTATTATTATATTTCAGATTTGTATATTCGAATTTTGTTATAAATCATAATTAAGCTTACAAACATATATGTGTAATTATTTTTGCATTTCAATGATGATAACTTTAAAATAAAAAAAAGGTAGATGTTTTGATAAAGTAGTATAAATTATGTGATAGTTTCGCATAATTTTTTATTTTTATTTTTATTTAATATATATACGGCCTAAGCCAATTACAACAGTTACATGAAGAAACATAAATGCAAGAAACTGAATAAAAAGAACAACAATCTATTTTGCAAAGACAAACAAGGGCAAAACAATAATTAAATACAATATATTCATAAAAACGAAAGACCTAAGACTTCGAGCTAAACCATGCCAATCCAACATCATCCCACGCTGTTTAGTCGCGAAGAGATCTACGAAAAGCCGGAAGATCTATCCCGAAGAATTCCAAGTCGTGTGATGAATTGACTAATCTACACATTCTGGACATTGGGGCATAATAACCAAAGTTGCTCTTAGAAGATTTAAAAAAAAGAAGATTTTGACTTCTGGTGACATCTTTAAGAACATGAAAAGAAATCATCAATATGTTTTTATTTTCGTCACAAAACCGATTTTTGTCTCAAATTGAAACGTTAAAATTATTAATCGATAAATCGCATATGTTTTTATTGTAATAAATACAAACATATTACACATGATTCAATTTTACAATAAAATAAATAAATAGTCCTGTTATTTACTAATTTCCTAAATACATCACATACATATGTATGGTGAACTCATGACCCTTTCTCCATAATACAATAATAATCTACTTTTGTATAACTGTTTTCTATGGAGTTTCCTTTTATCTTTATTTAGATACCGGAAGCCAACACCACATTACAATCTGATATGAAATAACCTCATACGGATTTCCTTTATATTCCTACATATCCATTTAATCCCCTTACTATCACAAAGCCTGTTTTACATAGATAAGAAAACGAAACTGTTATGAAATTTTGAACGATATGCAGTTTGTGACTAGTTATTGGCAGGTCAAGGTGATCACTTTACACACTTTATATTGATGATTTATTTTAAAGTTTTAACGAGTTAAAAAGTAGGTTTTTAGTTTTAGGTCCTGACCAGTTGGTAACAAGACAGACATAACAAGAATACAAAGACAACAAAATAAAAAATTTAAACTAACAAACAACCTACCCTACCTGACCTCTAAGACTGAACTGTACAAAAAAACACACTAGTTTGACATAAACTACTTGACTAAAATTGAGACCTTAAAAATTGTGCACAAAATAACACTGGGAAACATACAAGACGACGACATAATATTAGTCAAAAATGCTGACATACACAAATATAACACCAGACAACAACAACAACACTATCATATTGAAAAAGCAAAGACAAACACAGGTCAGTCAAAAATACTACATAATGGACTTAAACACTACAACGACTTACCTTACTACTTGAAAACTTTTACTGGAGACAAATTTAAAATCAATCTGAAAAAGCACATGATGACTGAACTAACTAGACTAGACGAGACATAAAATGACTAGACAATATCTAATTTCTAATGTAACCCTAACGGGTTTTTCAAAATTGTAAATAAATATAAAAAAAAATTAAAAAGTTTCCTGTGTTTATTCAGAACATTTTTTTTGCATGGTATATCAATTTATTATTATTTATTATACTGTATATTAATGTTGTTTGTCAGCCTCGTGGTGTAGTGGTCAGTACATATAGCACCCTGGAATATTTTATAGTCCCTGGAATGGCACCTAAAGCATAAGACTAATCATCTTACTTTCGTAAAACAAAAAAAATATCAAGATACGCCTCGATTAGTATACCAATACAGTGCTCTATGCACCATTAAGTGCGAAAATTGAGTTAATCAATTATTTTTAAATTTATTTGATTTCCATAAACGCCCGGAGGGCTTTTACAAGTATGGTTCATAGATAAAATAAATAAAGTAAGAAACAAAATATAGCATTTGGTTCATTCAAATACATATTTCTACATATAACGAGTAACAAAATAAAAATTAAAATTTAACAAATCAATATGTCCAAGAAGATATTTTTTAAGATACGTTTATAAAGTGTTATTAGAGTAAGGATGGAGAATGAACTGTCAGCTCCATTTAAAGCAGAAAGAAGTGTGCGTCAAGGTTGCATCTTGTCGTCGAAACTCTTCAACCTTTACGGTGAATATATCATGAGAAGAGCTCTGGATGGGTGAGATGGTGGTGTCAAAGTAAGAAGTCAACAAATATCAAATTTAAGATATGCAGACGACACGACACTGATTGCTTAAGATGAAACCGAGCTAGCAGAAGCCTTCAGACGGATAGAATTGGAGAGTGAGGCTCTGGGTCTTCAAATAAATAAAAGTAAGACAAAGCTAATGATTGTAGACAGAGCTGGCAGTCTCCTAAAGACAAGACAGATGCAAGACCTTGAACTGATAGATAACTTTGTGTACCTTGGCTCGCTTATCTCCAACAACGGCAGTTGCAGACCTGAGATTGGTTGCAGGATTCAAATGGCCAAAGAAGCAATAAACCGTTTGAAAAAGATGATGATCGATGTATATCAATAAACGCAAAAAAGCTGTTGATGAAAGTCCTGGTATTCTCCGTTTTTTTATGGGGCTAAAACGTGGACAATGATTGCCTACAAGTGGAATAGGATCGATGCATTCGAGATGTAGTGTTGAAAAAGGCTGATGCGAGTGCCTTGGACAGCCAGAAGGACAAATGCATCGATACTGGAAGAGCTCCATATTACAACTCGCCTATCAGTGGTGTGTTTGAGAAGGATACTGTTTTTCTTTGGACATATTGCTAGACGTGAGCCAGACAATCCAGAAAAGGCAATAATATCTGGCCGAGTTGAAGGTAGGAGAAGCCGGGGTAGAATCCCATATAGATGGACTGACCAAATAAAGGTGGCTACGGGGCTTAAATTTGATGAGTCAGTACGTCGGGCTGAGGACAGACTGGAGTGGAACAGACAAATCAAAAGTGTTCATGGTGATCACGATCCTCAGCATCGAGGGACCAACTTGGAAGAAGAAGAAGGTTAATACACAGTTGTAAGCGGGTAGTAGTCATAATGATGATGATACCTGTTATTTTATTAGATAACACACACATCGAGATTTTATTTTTTTAACATTTGATGTTTGAAAAGGCTTGAGACCCACAAAATTTTTTTTTTTTTTATTTTGATTTTTAAAAAAAAAATTATATTTTGATTATTTTTTTGTTTGCTATTTCTATCCATATAAAACGAGTATTACCCATAGAAAATTATATACGCTTCGGGTCATGTTTTATCTAGCATATTATCATTTTGTGCACATTAATATTCCATACGACGGGAAGTGATTTCCATTAGCAAAATAATTTGCTTCACATTGTTATAATTTCTGATCAAATTCCCCAAGAAGTTGGCCGAGGTCGATCAAAATTCCTAAACACAATGTGCTAAGAAATTCTTGAACCATATTAAAGAGCAATATTTTATTAGGCATTATTTAAGCACTTTGAAAATGAAGTTATTTTATATTATATATTGAAAAACATTCAAGTTTGTTAGTGAAAATTCTTGGTGGAAGGTAATAAGAAATTCAAAATGAGTAATACTGAAATCCACAAATTTGTATTGAGCATTTTTAAAATAAATTTCATATGGGCGTTTGCAGTATAATAATTGACCTTGGTTATTATACATCGGATGTAAACATGACTTGTGTCAGCTTTTTGGCAAATTCAAAAATTAACACCAAAAGAGAAAAAAAAGATTATCAGATCACAATACAATTGGGATGGAGAACATTTTAGAGAAGAGCAAATGAAAGTCTCAAACAAACAAACATTTGGACCAACTCAAAATATTGTCAAAAAAATCGTAAAGGTCATCCGTTATTCCATGACTCTGTTATAGTTTATCTAGGATATACAGATTTGGTGGCTTCAAAAAATAATTTAAGACTATTAAAAAGTTTTGTGATAATTTTGGCGAATTGATCGTGTCCAATCAATTTAGTTACAGTCAGTGATGAATTCACTTTACTCTTTTTTCAATCCAATGAAGTGTATGTTATGAATTTCTGGATTACATTCTTTCAGCGCAAAGATGCTAAGGCTACCAGATAATTAAGTGCTTCTTCAGGCAGCTTTTCTCGTTTGGCACCGAGCAATTTTTTTTAGTGTATGTGGGTACCACCAAGGAGACTTATGCCTTCGGATGCAGTGTGCGGAATGTGGTAAGCAAGTAATATACGTCATCCGAAAAAAAATCTGCTCTACTTTACATTAATTATTGTATTTTATTTACAGCCTTTAAAGAGGAATTTCAAATGGACAAAAAGGAGGATTTTCAACACCTCCATCCTCATTATCGTCCCGCCCCTATCGATTGCGTACATTTTTTTTAGGCTGCGCACCTCGAATATTTTTTTCACTAAACGAACATTTTATTCAACATTTTAAGCACTAGCCGAACACACATAGGATTTACCCTGTGCCCGGCCCATTTTTATGAAATTTCATGCTTTGTGAAGAGTTCCTTAAAAGTGTCATAATTATGAAAATACTAGGTTAAATCAATTGAAGCTTTTTAGATTTTTTTGAAATAATTAAATAAGTAATTTTTGTATGGTAGTTTTGCCAGCATTGGCTTTTATGGAGAGCCACATTGCACATATACAGGGCCTTACTCCTTTTTTTGTGCTTTGTATCCCGGATCCGTGTAAACACGTGATTATAATAACCATGCATTGTGTCCCGGTCCCGTGTTTTTACTTGGTTTACACCGCTCCGGGATACAAAGTGTTAATAAAAGAAGAGGTTGCTTTGTTTTATTCATTTATTTAGTTTAAAGCAATGAAAAATAAAACGACATGTATTTTTCATCAATTACATGCGAATACTTATTAAATTTACACAATTTTTAAAACAATGGTTACTTTTGTTGAATATATAAATTTTGTTGTTATTAAAACTATTACTCGTATTTTACTATTAAACGCATCCTGTATACATTTCTTTAACATATTACAACAGAGCTGATCAACTAAGAGAAGGTAATATAGAAGTCTAGGCATCTACAGGGCTTACGACCTGTCATTGGCTGGTTTAGGTGGCCACTTTACACACTTTTGCCATTCTGCCCATATTTAGGTCATAAGCCCTGTAGATGCAAAGACTTCTATATTACTTTCTCTAATATATTTATCATCTCTGTTGAAATATGTTAATGTTAACATCTCCCTAGGGAGTTGAATCCAGTCCTTGTCTTCAAAAATTTGGACAAACTCAAAACGTTGTTTGTTTTTTTAACCTAAAAAATCGTCCAAAGATCAATTATTTTAACTAATTAGTGAATAAATCAATTTGATAAATATATATATATATATATATATCTGTAGGATTTCTAGACTTAAACATCAGTATGTATTAAACAAATAATACAACCTGACTACTTGTTTTCGTCTTAAACACCTTTGGAATTTAACTTCGACCAGCACAAGATGCTGCACGACTTTGCAATATATACTGTATTATAGAGCTTTCTACAATTATACAATTGTACAAGTGTCTTAACATTCCTTCACTACATTTCTCCTCTCGCCCACTCCGCAAGTTTACGTAAACGAAAATCGTCCAATACTAATATTGTCTTCACAGAAAGTTACATGGTCACGAAGGCTTTCGTGACATTTACCTGTTTTTAAAATTATGTGTATTTATATGCATAGCCAATCGTTCTGAAGGATAAATTTTCAAAATTTATCTATTTTACTTCGTTCGAAATCACAAAATGCAATAAAATACCGACCTTGCTTTTGGAAAAAACCTTCTGCTTTGTACAGCTAAAAAGCAATATGCTGTTTTTTATATATTTAAATTGTCTGACAGAGATATTTCACTTGAATTACCGACACTCTTTCAAATCTTTACTTCTATAGATGTGAAAAAGGAAAATACAGTTTTTTTTTAAACATTTTTAAAGTAATAAAGGTCTATGAAATACAAAAAACAATCTGAACATTATTAGTAGCATAAAAAATACTTTAAAATTTGTAATTTTTAATTCCCGTAAAACAGTCATCCCTTCGGCCTCGCCCCTAATACGTCACTATTTATGTTTATTTGTTTCTCACCATTGAATTTTGAACAAGTAATTATTCTAAATCCTTTACACATTTTTATCAGTATTCGTGGTAGGTATGTGATGTTTTCCTATTCTCAAAGTAATAATTCGCTCGCGCTTAAAGAGAAAACTTTTAGCTCTTTTGCATAAAACAAAAGTGTTCTTTTTTTTAAACGCGTAATAGACGGATTCGTTTTGCGCTTGCAATTCTCGACCTACGTACCTACGTCCCATTGTATTGCTGTAAACTGTATGGCTGATAATCATAAAATAGTTTTTGTCCGTATGGGCTACTACAGTGGCGTATTATTACTCTTAGGTAAATTATGATATGTATAAACATACATTATTTAAACAAAAATTTTCATTTTGGAAATAAATTTTTAATGTAAATTTATTTCGTTTTTAAGATAAATTAATAAAAAAATTAAATGTTTTTGGTTATACCAATTAAAATACATTTTATTCTGGATATTTTTTATGCAGCCATTTTTGAGAAAATCGCCTCAAGATCGTAAAAAAATGTGTAAATAATTATATTTTTTATGAACACTTACGAAGTTCAACAATTTTTTTTTTTTTTTGAAAGATTTTTTTGGAAAAAATCCTTTAAGGACAGGCATATGATAATATTTACTTTGAGGAAGTATTATTTACACATTTTCTTTCAACGTAAATGTGCACAAAAACCCTATTTTCCTAATTAAATATGTATTTGTCCACCAATTCCACCCGACAATAAGCTATTTTTTACCGATCAGCATCTTAAGATTACTGTAGTTGGCAAAGTAGATTAAGCAACTTACACTTTATAAAAAAATACACAATTTTTTTTATATTAGTATTTCATTGTTTTATGGTAAGCAACAAAAATGATCATTTTTCCAGAATAGAAAAGAAAAGAAATTAAATTAAAGTGGGAGAGTGTTGTACTATGGTTTTCATATATGTGCAAATTAAATCTCTTAGGGGGGTATTAACGAGTCGAACCACTCTAACAACGAATTTAATTAATGTTGGACTCCAAGAATCAGGAGATTTCTTGTGTTTTCGACTATCACCTGAAACTTATGGATCCTGCATTTTGGGAGAGAATCGAAAGAAGGAACTTTGCAGTCGCAAAACATTTATGTTGCACTACAGTATCTATAATATAGAAAAAATAAAGAAAATTCCTCATAGACAGTACACCCGTTTAGTTTTATGATGTCAGTAATTATGTATGTATTCGTGTGGTCATTATTATATTTTTTTACCTTTAACATTATTTTTATATTACTTTTTTCTTCTCTTATTATTTTAATTTAAAATTATCTGGTTTCTATTCACTTTATTTTTATAACTATAAATAAGTTTATTTATTTTTATTTTATTTGCAAGTTTCTAAGTGCCTCACAATTGTTAATTGCTTTTATTTTAATACCAATAACGTACTAAATCGATATCTTACACCACTGTGGATAATTTTTATTGACTGCTTTCACAATTTTCGTTCATATGTATTCTTATTTTTTTATACAATATATGTAAAAACTGTTGTTTTTTCCCAAATAAAAATAAATAAATAAAATAAAGTTTGAAAACATGTCAATATGTGTTGTTTTATTTCAGTTATATTTTTGAAACTTGTGACCGTTTGTGTATTTATTAACACTTTGTATTCCGGAGATGTGTAAAAACGTGATTTTATAACCACGCGTTATGTCCCGGTCCCGTGTTTTCACGTGTTTCACCAGTTGTCTAAAAAAGTGCATTTTACTTACACCTAGTGACTTTTATTGATACTTTTTTGCTGCTGGTAAACTACGTGAAAACACGAGACTGGGACACAACGCATGGTTATTGTAATCACGTGTTTACACGGCTCCAGGATACAAAGTACAAAAAAAGGAGTTAGACCCTGTATATGTGTGAACATCGCAATGTGCAATGTGGCTCTCCATAAAAGCCAATGTTGGCAAAACCATCATTTTAAAATTACTTATTTAATTACTTTTAATTAATATAAAAAGTTTCAATTGAATTAATCTGGTATTTTCATAATTATGACGCTTTTAAGAAACCCTTCACAAAGCATAAAATTTCACAAAAATGGGCCAGGCACAGGGTAAATTCTTTCTGTATCCAGCCGGCACTCAAAGTGTTAAATCGAAAGCTCTCTGATAAATATTATGTTGTGCAGGGAGTTTTGAATAAAATTGAGTTAAAATTGTCGCAACATCTGATGAAACGACATTAAAAAAATGCAATCTTATTATGTAAGAAAATATGGTATTTTTACGGTTAACGTTAATGTAGTATATCTTTTTAAAGCAAACCCGTACTTCGTATATTCTCCATTAAGTGAACTCGAAGACATTTCCTATCACAACAGCTTTACATGGCGTCAGCGCCTGAGCGACCTGTCACATAAACTACAATGGAGTACTGGCACCTAACAAAGGGCCCGCCAGTACCCCTCTAGCCACTCTACCTACGTGCTTTAATGTGCCTAACTATTACATTTACGTGAAGACAGTGTGAAATATATCGTCATGTGGGCCAGGTAAGTTATTGGCGAGAGTAAAGAGATTAGACGCGGTGTAACTTATGCGAAACGCAGCTTCTAAATAAACCCCCTGCGCCTCCTTTGCATAAGTTGAAATGAAACGTAGGACGAGAATGGCCAAAGAAAAATAAGCATATTTAGATAAATCAAAATCTTAAACCTGCACTGTCTCAAGCCTGAGAATAAATTTGTAATATACCATCGTTGTATGCTATTGTATACAAACATAAATACTAGTGACGTTCGATTCTTTTTAGAGAGAACGGAGTAAACAAATAGTCGAAAGTTCTCTTTGTCAGCGGTGTTTCATCCGCGTCTCATTATTTCTATTAGATTTTGAAAAATTTACTACATTTGCTCATATTGATGATTGGGGATCGTGATGAAAATAATTAGCCAGTAGCCAGTTTTTCCATTAAATATGTCAGCGTTTTGTAATGAATGTATTTATTTAGATAGTTGTCAAATTAAATTTAAACCACTAGTTATAACATACATTATAATCAATACAAAAATTATTTCAAGTTCTATACTTATTACAAGTTATTAAATTCAGACGTTTTATGTTTCCGTTTTTTTTTTATTATTTCTCATTTTTCATCTGATTGAATTATTTAAGTGACTTTATGGGATTCATATCTTTGTTTTTGAAGTTCACACAAAGGTTGTGTACACCATTATTTTTTAGTTTTTAAAGTATTATTTTTAGAAGGCATGCTATGTCAATGACTTTCTGCACAGAAAAATCTGCTCTACAATTTTCATTATTCGAATTTTCTTTTTAATGCTTTAGACATATTTTTTCTTGGTAGTTTTTTTATTTCAGCCTCTTTTATTGCATGTTTTTTTTACTCCAATCTTTGAAGAAATCCAATAAAAATGAATGGTTGTGTTGGAAAATGACAAACCACAGCAAATGTTTCGGTTATAAATGTATTCTTACATTGTATAGCGAGCATCGTGAGTTTTGTTTCTTTCCGAACCTCATTTAAAATTATAAAAAAAAAAAAAAATACTTTGAATTACGATCATTACGCCTCATGTATGCTGACTAAACAAATCACACCTGGCAGTCCAGTATCCTGGAAACATTACTTCAATATTTGTTTTTTCTTTAGTTACGTATTATGATTCACCAAGCATCAGCGAAGGTACATGGTTTATACTTATTTAATCATACTTAAATTTCTTCGTAATGAGCTACAACACTTAAAATATATATTTTAAAAATATTTTTGAAAACCATTTTTATTCTCAAAAAATTATTTTTCTTTAACAATATTTTGAGTTTGTCCAAATTTTTGTAATCAAGGACTAGATTCAACTCCCTGGGTAGCTAATATTAACAAGTGGCCACTTAAACTAGCCAATGACAGGTCACTAGCCTTGAAAATGCCTAGACTTCCATATTACCTTCTCTAAAACGTTTTTCATCTCTGTTGTAAAATGATACTATTATTATCTTCTCTGATTCGATTTTCTTTTTATAAACGGCATGTTTTTCTCTTCATTTTTTTTTTTTTAAATATCACTAAATCTCTAAACTGTATTGTCAAATAAAAAATAAAAAATGTAAATAGGAGCTAGATTTCTTATTGTCTATGCGCTCTGTAGCTGCAAGACGTGCTGTAATCTAGCTCTTGTATATCATAATTGGAGACGAGAAACAAAAATCCCAACCATCCATGAACTCTGTAGCTGCAAGACGTGGTGAGATATTTATTTATTGTACCTTGAGGTGATTTTCACAAAAACGGCGCTATTGAAATAATCCAAATATATATACATATAACGGAGTGTTAAGATTAAGTTGTAATTTCAATCGTTAATTTGTGATCTTACAGTTTACATACTGCAATTGTTCTGTTTTTTTCATTGTAATTTTTGATATCAAGTTTTAAGTCCCGATGGGAAAATGAAATAATATGAATACCTTCTTTGAAAAAGTCTGTAAAACGTTCAATTCAGTATCAGTTTTATACAACAAAATGACGACAAAAGACACATTTTCTTGCACTTTGCAATTACTTGTTTACCAAATGTTAACACTGTCATGAAAATGATTCTAAAAAAATCATAATCAGATTGGATTTTTTTTTTAACAAGAAAGCATTGTTCATTTCACACAATATTCATATTAACTGCGACAATCATGTTCATTTGACCTTTTTTTTTTAAAAGGAATAATCCGCTAAGCCTCTATTTTGAGGCTTGTCAGCAGGTGGGATAGAAGGGATATGGAAGTAGGTAGTGAAAAATACATCACAACACCGAGATCAACTGAGAAAAAAATCCATGTTGGATTTTTTTCTTGCAACTGGCGGGATTTGAACCCGCGACACTAGTTTCACAGATAGCCGTCTAACCAACTGCGCCACGGCACCTGCCTTAACTATTGAGTAAGGATCTGGCGGAATAGTCAGTTGTGGCATTGCTTAGGATCTTCAGCGCATTTGCGTTATAAATGAGATATGGAAACAATCGACAAACATGAATAAACCGTTTTTTCTATTTAGTCAGATTTGACATTTTGTGTAATTCTTTTAATTTATTCCACAATTGCCTTTACTGTCTGTTCTAACCATGTATGATAAACGTAGTCTCAAGATTGACTTACGGTTCCGGCTTATCCTGTGTTTTCATTAATACTTCTGCATCGCGATTCTAGCTGCATTCACCCTGAGTTGAAAAAGTGACAATGCAAGTTCAAAAAATATAATAATATTTACAAGTAGAATAAAAAAATAAAAACTTTTCCATATAGACTTTCCAAGCTTGTGGATATTTATGTTTATTTAATTTTGAATGGCCCGCATCTTTCCGATTCTAGGTTGATAAGAAAACTGATTTTTTTTGCCAACCCATTACTCTAAATATTTTTTATGTTCATTTGAAAAGCGTGAACGTCAAGTGATAAATATCTGACGGGCGATAAAATGGGTGCACGAAATATCATAATTACGTATGGTTAATCATAATATCAAATTAATAATAAATTGGTTTAGATAACAGTGATATTATCTTATATGAGATTCAGAAAAACTATCATTGCTGTGAAATATCTAGAGATTGTAACATACTCATTAAAATGATTTATGAATTGGCAAAGATAGATATTTACCAACTAATGAAGAAATAATGTTTGATTCTAGAGACGTGTTAATTCATATTTCAAACGATATCGTATAGATATGTGCCGTCAAAAGATATCTGTAAGGTTTTAATCGAAATTTTGTAGATTAAACGGCTTGAAATAATATTTTAACACTTTAAAGGCCGTGTTTATGAATATGAGCAATTTAAAAACATTAAAAACCCAACTTTTCAAAACTTAAAAATAATAGGGAAATATCGAATATTATGTACAAACAACAATACACATATATGAAACGGATTTAGAATAATTAATTGTATTAGCTTAATCAATATGGATATTGTGGAAAAATGTTTTCATTCATAAATGTAAAAAAGAAATTTAATAAAAATACATTGCTATAAAAACGCAACATGTTTGGCCTTGGTAGTTGTGATGTCAAGATTTGTGTCGTTTTAAACAAATTTGAATGGGTAAGAACAAATAAACATGAATCGTGACGTATTAGGGGCGTGGCCGTTTTTGCGGGAATTCAAAATTACAAATTTAAAAAAATATGTATGCCACTAATAATAAGCAATTTTTTGTTTACTGGACAGTATGCCATAGACCTTTATTACTTTGAAATGTAGAAAAAAAAATATTTCCTCTTTCCTGACGCATTTATGTTTTAAATTGACCCGTGCGTTGAGATCACTTTAAATAAGTTTTTCTTGGACTTAGGCGATGTAATTTGCCGTCGTGTCGTGTCGTGTCGTGTCGCTGTGACAAGACACCCATTATCAAGAAACAAAAACCAGAAAACATAAAACCTAATTTTGGATTTTAAAAACTTTGTCGTTTTTATGATTTACCGAAATGTTTCTAGGAATTTTTAGACCATTTTAATTTTATCGTGGATACTTCGTGTCCTCTATCATTTCTTTTTAAAAAATGTGAAAGAAATGATTGTGCCAATTATTCATCTTTGTTTTAAAATTATATTTTTTTTAAATTCCCTTTTTGCTTCTGATAATATATTTTGATATTATTATGGTTTTTTCATTTTGCATTTTTGTATTATTTAATTAAGCACTCAATCTTATTTGGCATATTATTTATTACTCCTATTTTTTACTACAGTGTAGAGTGAGTTTATAGAAACCATATCTTAATTATCATTTCAATTAAATTTTTATAAATATTTTTTTTTTTCGATTTATTTAAATGATACAACTGTTTTGTTTTTTTTCAATACTACTATATTTTACTATAATACTTTTATTTTGTTGATTTCAATGATACTGTTATTTTGTATATTTGATTATGTTTAAATCTAAATTTGTATAATTTATAATTTAATATTTTTATGTCTGAATATCTTTTTTAAATTGTATTCTTTGGAAATTTATTAATTATTACTTTTACATGTTTTTCTTGATTTTCATTATGTTGCATCACATGTCATTATATTGCAATCTTATTAATTTTACTTTTTTTATTATTGTTATTTATTATGGCTTGACACGGGCACAACCTTAAAAGTCTTAAAAAGTTCACTAATATTTGAATGAGTGTAATTTTGGATGAATAAATAAATAAAATGTTGCATTCGGCACTGCATTAGTACATTAACCAATTGATTTTTTAAATTGTGTAAGTAAATTACTTTTGGTTTATTTTATTACATCTCATATGTTTTATTTTCTCTTTTTTTTTTTTCTTAAAAATAAATTTAAAATATCTTGTTTTAACTCAATTTTATTTTTTTAATTCAATCGCTTCTCTTATATTTCAGTTAATCTTTATTATTACTTGAATTTATTTAATTGAGTACATACTTATTTTATATAATTTATAAAAGATAGTGGAGTTCTATAATTGAAGATATGTATAAAGAATGCTAGCGATGCGTACTTACAAATTGTATGTATTTTATGTATCCTTGTTGAACTTCTAAATAAATAAAAATAAAATAAATAAATTAACCGTAACGTATTTTGATAATTTTTACAACATAAATGTTATATATTCAGTCTTAAGCCTGATGTGCCAGTTCAGGAACCATTAAATATTCTAGAGTCAAAACACAAAAAAAAAAAAAAAGTAAAATCCATAGTATATGGTCGTCGTCAATTTAATCAAATCTTCTGAGATTAATTAAAATAAATGGAGAGAACGATGCCTGTGTTGGCTAAAAACCAATCGAAAATAGGGAATACTAGTTAAATACTTTGAAATATCCCTTTTTTTTATTTTTAAATTCATTATTCGGTTAACCAACTGCTATATTTATCTTATATATAAAACAAAACTAATTACAAATAAGCCAATGATAGTTTTTCACAAGTAGAATCATAGTAAGTAAAACAATATTCTCGAATATGAAATAAACAGTTATCTAATGTAAATCAAAAAGAAAAGAAAAAACACAACGAATTATTTTTACGTGAAGGGTTAATCCAGTACTTGTTGGCAGAGCAGTACGCCCCTCTTTAGTGCACGTTACTGGAAATACATATTTTAAAACTAGGAGAGGTTACGGTTACCTGTAATTGCTGCACAATAAAGATATTGTTATGATTTATACACTGAAAGTGAGCGTTCGACGGATCTGATCTGGATTTATTACGGTCATATAATTGATTGTTTCACGCAAATTAATCGGCCCACCGACCTTGTACTAGGAAAATTATCACGAGGCGCCATCAAAAAGTTTTATAGAAATAAACCCACTCACAAAATATTGTATGGAAAACATGTTTGTACTGTTTAATACGGGTACATGAACTTTTGTTGATTATAGGTTTTCATCCATACTAATATTATAAATGCGAAAGTGTGTTTGTTGTGTTTATTTGTGTTCTTCACGTCTCTAAGGAGCGACTGATTGACATATTTTTAGCGTAAGGATAGCCGGAGAGGAGAGAAGTAAAATTGGATAATTATTTTTCATCTCGAATTTAAAAAGTACAATGAAAAAAGAATGAACCTACCTAATATGTCAATAATGAGCAACATTATAAAAGAATCAATTTAAAATTCAATCTTAAGATTTCTACAATTGACTTGGTTTTTCTATGGTAAGTTTGATTTGTGTATCGTTTTGACTTTGTAGTAGGGTTTTGAATTAGTGAACATAATAACAATGTTACGTCACCATAGATTAACGGACCACCGTATTTCTTTCATAGCAATAGTAAGAAGACCAAGCATTTTTCAATCCATATAAAATATCTTATTTATTAAGAAAATTCTTTTTGATAAACAAAAACTCTTATTGATAAACGGCATAACTATTTAATTACGAAAATAATTTCTCCCTTTCAAAGCGGGTAAAAGCTTGTTAGATGTATTTATTGTATGTTAAATATGTTAATTTGCAAGAGGTCTCAGGTTCGATTCCCGACAGGGTTGATATAAAATACTTATTTAATAGGGTGTTTTCACACTTAATATTTCATAGTCCCTTGACTGGTACCTGAAGCGTAAGTATGATCATCTTACCTTCATGTAACAAAAATGATCAAGATACGCTGCTATTAGTGTGCCAATGCAGTACCCTATACGCTATTAGGTGCAGATAGGGATGATAATGATGATGATGATGATGATAATAAATTTTAATATTCTATTTATCTATTAATAACATTGATGGTTTAGTTTCTTTACTTTTATTGATATTTGATAGGTGCTTTGCCCAAAAAATATTTTTACATATATTACAACCGAGATGAATAACATTTTCATTTCGGGTAAAGTTTTCATTCTAAATGTTTTGTGCAAATAAGTTCAGTTAGAACAGGTAGCTAAGAAAATCCATAATACATCAAAAGTAAATAAAAAAATCCATGTAAAAACTATTTTACAAATCGAATTTTTTAGGTGAATCGAATGAAATTGTCTTCAAAGGTCATTATAATTGTTTATTATTTTGCCATTTCAAATATTTATGGGAAGGGAATATTTCTTCACGTTAAATGCCCATTATTGAGTTAAGTAAAAAGTCAATAGATAAATTGCGAAAATAAAATAAAAGTCAACAATTTAACGAATTTTATATTATGATTAATTAAAAAACAAGTGATAAAAATCCACAACTATTTATTCCTTTACCAAGATTGCCACTTCAATTTTTGAATGTTTTAGATATTTGATTCTCTATATGACAATTTTCTTTGTTTTTAATACTGATTTGCAAATGAGCTTTTGGAACCACCTCGCGCCAGCGACAATGGGTTAAGTTAAGTGAAGCCTCAGGGCTGGGCGTTCCCCGGGGTGGTTACTGGTTACTGGTTACTACACAGTAACGTTAGCTGACCACAGATACATACTTGGAGAGATTTCGCAATGTGGAGGTCGTCACAGACTGGTTAGAAATTAAACCACTTCTATCCGCGATAAACCGTCCCAAGTAAAAATAGTAGTATTATGGGATATTTAAATTGTCGAACAACAACGCATGTGATTTCCTTCAACTTTACTTAAGAGTGACTTAATTTTTTTTTTCACACTTTATCTCTTAACTCAATAAGTAAAAACGAATGTCCTTTAATACTTGGGTTAGTTATAAATATGAAATGTTTTGCCAACCTAAAATATATGTAAAGCCTTTATAAAACCTTTCTAAAAGAAATTCAATGTCGCATTTTTGCATATTCGTCGTTGTTCTACGATCACGATGTGAAAATCGACGATTTTATTTCTTTAATTCTGTAAAAATTAATAAAGTACATAAGAGACAAATGACGATTTAAAAACAGCCGAAATTGCCAAATGAATGTAAAAAAAAATAACTGTGTTAAAATTACAATCATCATCACCATCATGCCCTTATCTTTAGTTATTATCTGTTCACTTATCACTCTTATGTTTCATTACTTGATCAATTTTTCATGTTGGCCTTCACAGGAATTGAACCGGGACCTCAAGTGTATTAGGGAAATGCGCCAACCACTACCACACCACGCTACAAATGGACTTCATTCTATTCTGTATTTGTTCAAAAATATATTATATATCTGCCTGGAAACGATAATGAGCAAAGAATAAAAATAGTGAGCATTGTTAAATTGAAAGAAATAAGGGCTTATGTATGTAAATGAACTAATTCAATGATTGAGTACATGAGATGAAGTCAATGGGGTAACAGTAAAGTTACGTAGAATAGAAAACAATAGAGCAATGAGATTGATAATTATTATGAAAATAAGCTATGAATGTGTATTATTTAATTTGTCAGGTATAGGTAGATAATACGTTTTGCTTTATTAATATCAATAAAAATAAATGAATAATTAATATCGAAAGTATGAAATATTTGTACTATTCTTACGGCTAAGATAAATAAAATAATGCTGCCATTTATTAGCAATTTCTTTTAAAATACAATTATTCAATTTAAAATGCTTTAAAATAATAAATCTACTTAAGGAAAGACGTAACGACAGTCGGCGATGTGAAATAAAAAAAAATCAAATACAAAATTACTTTTAGATTTTTTTTTGCCTAAAATATATTTTAATTTATTTCTGGCTAATATTACCGCAATATGGTAAAGGCCATGGTATTTTTTTATTATTTACTCAAATATTTAAATTTTCAGACCATTTCCTAAAAGCCATAAATAACTTTTACTGGAAAAATGGAAATCGAGTTGCTGAAGAGGAGAATTTGAACCTCGGACCTTTGGCTCATGAGTCCACAATACTACCACTTGACCACAATAAAAATACATATGATTTATATAGTAAATATATTGATTGAGTAAAATAAACGCATTACCTTTTCGTGAATAATTTTTGTTTTTTTCTTTGACAAATATTTTGTCTGTTTCAATTGTCATTAATTTTTATTTGTCGTATTATTAATTGCTTAAACTTTTCTAATTAATGTGTTTTCACAATAGTTCTGATTAATTCTTTATTATTATTAGTATCTATTGATATTAATCGTTTAAGTACTGTCTAGTGAAAAAAAAACAAGTGTGACAAAAATGGTTCTTCCAGAACACAGAAAATATCGATCTAGTAGGAATCTGATGAAAAAACCCGTATACAGGGCAAAAACAGTGAAATAAATAAGTGTATGTAAAAACAGAATTTCGAAAATAAAATTAATCTTTGAAGCACAGACTTTGTGGTTATTCACTTTTGTAAAAAAAGTATTAAAACCCCTTTGTTTTTGACCAATGATTTTTAATTTCCTCTACTTACCGGTTTCAAAAATACTCAAGTTTTTTATCAAGGTTATTTATATATTATTTATGAAAGCTTAGTAAAAAAATAATAAATAACCGAATACAAAATAATTCCATTACTTCACTCCTCACTTCACACTTCCCGTCATTAAAAGAACAACATGACAAAAACACTTGACTAATTTGCTCCATAATATGTATCAATGATGTTATATTTAGTGATCACTGTAAAAATTAAATAGAGTGGAATTTATAAGTTAAGTACACCTTGTTAAAGAAACTTGTATAGCTTTGAAACCATTGTGTAGAAAAAAAAAACTGGTTTAAAACAAATTTGTTTTAAATTTATTTTATAACAATATTTTAAGTTTTTCTAATTTTTTACAGACAAGCACTGAATTTTAACCTCTAGTAAATTATTAAGATCAACACATTACAACAAATGTGGAAAACAATGCATTTATAGGGTTTGTGGCTTGTCATAAGCCGGTTTAAAAAGTTAAAAAAAAATATTTTTAGGCGTTGCGGTGTAGGTGAAATAGTTCAATTAAATTAATGTTTGTAAATATTTACACTTACCAACTTTTTATGTCTACCGGTCTCAAGACGTACCCGTTTCTTCGTCAGGACACTCACTACACCAATATGCAAATACTCAAATGCAATTCTACCTTTACCATCACTGTAGTAAAAAAAAACATAAATAACATGCAGAATAAGAAAGAAAGCAAACACCACCATGTCATATACTTATATTTATTGACATTTATTAAAGTATTTGACCACAAAGTTAATGTTTTGAACGTAATCAATAATTTGATACAATCCGGCTTAAACGAAGGTTTCAGCCCTAAAACTTCACGAATTATTTCATTTTTTCAAAGTGTGCAAAGTGGCCACAGGCACTAGTCAATGACAAGTCATTTGCCCTGAAAATAACTTGTTTTTTATATTCTGTTCTCTGAAAAATATTTTGTTCCTATTGTAATACGTTGATTTTTATTTTAAAAGCATCAAAATCAGTGATGAGCGAGTAATATTATTACTTGTAAATACGGCTGGTTATTAGCAAAAAACACTTATTAAAAATAAATTAGGCACACCAAAATAAACTTATTTTAAACCTTCTTTTTTAAAGATATATTGATTATTTTATAAGTTACGTACTACTCTCGTCAGGTATTCTAGTTTTTTTTGTTTTTATTCTTTAGCTTGGTAAAGGAATGCGGAAATATTTATCGAATACCAGAATGGAATATGATGTTAAAATAAATACCCATTCTTTGATCGTAAATATATTATTATATAATAAAAGAAGCATATTTTAAAATGAATTTTATAACAAAATAATTAAATTGTAATAGAACGTGTTGAAAGAACCATAAAATAATAAGAACGATAGTGCAATTAGTATTATTAGAGGTACGAACGCTTTTAATTAAAACTGAAATGGATTGAACAAATATTTTTATTAGAATTTATAATTAATTCTGTTTTTTTTTATATTTGCACTACGTGAAAGGGATCGGAGGCCCAATGATATTCGTTTATTTATTTAAATTATCAAGAACAAATAATAAGTTTTTTGGCGGCCTTATTGCTTGAAGCAATATCTTCGTCCACCAAAAAACAGACCGGTCAAAAGTAGAGTTATTCGTAAGTTTGTACAAAAAAACAAATAAATATATGAAGATGCATGCACAAAAAAAACAATTAGTTAAAAATAACAGCTGGTTTCTAACGAGGAAATAAGGCTTGCACGTATTAAATAAAAGTACGTTATGTTTTATTGCAATAAAGTATGAGGAATGTGGAATGAGTTTGGTAGGAGAGATAAAAAGGAACCTAGGAAAGAAAATAAATAAAAATACTTAAATAAAAAAACAACAAAATGAAAAGAAGTCAGGGTTCTATAAACATATGATAATATTTCAGGCGTTTTTGAAGATGGCTAGAAAATGTGCTTTTTTTATATGAAAAAAGTAGTTCATTCCAAAGTCTATCATAGTATCAAGTCTATATAAATTCAATAGAATCTTAACATTTTACAACAGAGATGAAAAACATTTAAGAAAAGGTAATATATATGTCAACATTGACCGGTCATAAGCCCTGTAGACGCCTAGACCTCTATATTACCTTTTCTTAAATGTTCTTCATCTCTGTTGTAATATGTTAATATAAGCAGCTCCCCAGGAAGTTGAATCCAGTCCTTGTCCACAGAAATTTGGACAAACTCAAAATATTGTCAATAGAATCTGTTCAAAAAAGTTCTTAGAGTACCTTTTGTATAAGTTCCAAATTTCTTATCTACGTTCGAATTCAAATTACGAGCCACTTCTAACAATTTTTCATTTTAATTCTCTGATAAAACGCCGTGTTGTTTTTTCGATATAAAATTTCTGTATAAAATATTAAACTACAAAGTAGATACTAACCTCCTAAATAAAATACTAATAAATGCGGGATTGAGAACACTCAGACATCGGGAAATATTAAAACTGCATTTTTTTTCAAATAATGCTACATACCACACACCTATAGCCCGCATGTGCCCGCACATAATATATACTGCCGAAACAATAAAATTGGAATTTTTCATGATACTCTCTCAGCTTTTACGAATAATCTCTTAGGAATAAATCTTATTCAATAAGCACACACGTACAACTTATTTTTTATTGCATTGTATCATGTATAAAAAAAATATGTATTACAACTTAATGTATAAATCTATTTTGTGTAATTCTATAATTGAAGATATATATGCATTTTAAATTGTATCGACGAATGCTCTCAAATTGTATGTTTTCTAGTATGTATCTTTGTTAAATTACCCAATAAAATAAAATAAAAATAAAATAGTATTATGTTACATCACAGATCTGTGTATTTGTGTGTGCATAAGTGTGTATGTATGTATGTAAATATATATGAATGTGTGTGTGTATGCATATATATGTTGTATGTGTATATTTAAATTCATTTTCATTCCTTTTGAATTTTACTTACTCTTTCTTCTTCGTTTTTCTCTTCCTTCCCTGTTTTCCATCCCAGTTTCTTTCACTCCTAGCAAACTGTACGTTTTGTTTTATATGTTTTTGTTCTTATGTGAAACCCAAAATTGGTATAATTATTTTTGTTTTTCTGTATTTATTGTTTATTAATATGACTGTTTTGGTTTCATGATATAAAATAAATACATTTTGAAAAATCACTTAGGCATGAGTAAAATCACATATGAATTTTGTTATCTCACTCAGAACTCAGAACCTTGTGAGCGTGAGGCAAACAAGTATCTTTACCATTAAACCACGAAAGCCAATTTTCTAAAGTAAAATAAATTAAATCAAATAAAAAGAAGAATTTAGAAAGCAAGCCTTTTTTAAGATTTATATATAATCTGTTGTGGACTCTTTATAGTTACTACTTAATAGACTTTGTAGTATCTATCACTCTGCTTTTGTTTTATTATCTATATATGATATCATAATGTAAGTTTTGTGTAGTTTATTGTTTAGCTGAACTAAAACATAGGTAAATTTTTCATTTCGAATATTTACTTATACGCAGCTTAATGCTTTCTTTTCGGTAAGAATAATTGTTTTCTTTCCTGTGATTTACCCAAATATTTAGGATTGATTAAAAAAAACCGTGTTAAAAAATGGGAAATGAGTTGTGGTAGAGTGGGATTCGAAACTAAAATCACCTGATCCGGAGTCAACTACACTACCACTGAACCACAGTCCGTCAAAATAAAAATAAATCTTAACAGAAACGAATGTTATGCAAGGAGATATATAAATTGGTAATTAGGGTGGTTTAATTTATTATATTTGCCCACCATTCTGTTTATATTTAAACATCCACATAACTTCAGTATTTAAATGCGTACAATATATCCGTTAATCAGACCATAGTTTTCTGAATGCCTTAAAATGTCATCTGTAAAGCGCATTGAACATTCCAAGAATTTAAAAATCGAGTAAGTGCCTAAAAAAATTTGAACATACTGAGAATTGAACGCATTTCAAATTTATGTATCTCATGATATAAACGTATCGTGTTTAAACGTGAATACATATTTTTAAAGCATATATCATTCAAAAGGTACGCATTTGTTTTATATTTAATTGATAATAAAATATTTCAAATGAACGTTGAAAAAGTTATCTGATAGCGAGTTCGATAAAAAGTTTTATCACAGGTGCATAATATCATTTATTTTATTTTTTGTGTTTTATTTTAATGAGTATAAAATCGTTATGCAGTTTGCATAATGTAATTATTCTTATGATTCTGTAAGTCTAAATATGTTAAAAAAACTAATGTTAATACATTGGTAATTAAAACATGTTGATAAATTTGCGGGTAATTAATTATTCCCTCGGAAGCTTGATGTATTTTTTTATGTTTATTACAAAAATGTCTTGCAGTATTTTTTTCATAGAATAATGGTTTTAAATGCACGGCTAGATAAATGCATATTGGTTAAACGTGGTCTTTATAAGCAAAATATAAATAAATATTTATATAAAATGTCGCAAAAATATTAGAAATAATTTATTTTTATAAAAAAAGATTGTTTTTTAAATACATTGCTATACTTTTCAAATATATTATTTGACCGTTATAATGTTTGCCGGGATAGGACAGTCAAGAACTTGATAAAAAAAGAGCTGCAAAAATAACGTATTTAAACTCTTGCAAAATACCATTTTAATATCGATTCTGGAAAGGAAAAGTTACTAAGCGTAATGTAGTACCTCAACAGAAGAGCCAATAAAAGTTTTTTTTTTAATAAATAAAGAATCTTGTATTAAAAAATAAAAAAAAATATGCACGAACCGTATGCACATAGAATTAAAAATAGTCCAGAAGGAGCGTAGAATCATATTTGAATACATCGGACTGTGTCCAATAATTCCCCCACTATGCCTTACTTTTGCCGCGCGCATTCATGATGTCACCGCGTAATGTTGCACGATGGGAAAAAATATAATTATAACACAAATGTAAGGTAAAAAAAAGCGATCTGTTAATTTCTCTAAAATTTTATTGTGCACTCGGAAATATTAATTGACACAACAGAGGAGATAAGTAAAAGGTCACTTAATAAGAGTAATTGAACTAATGAACTTTAAACATAAAATATAAAACAGATATTTTCATATCATGTTAAATAATATTTGATGTTTTAAAAATAATGGCGGTCAAATGTCCACGATAGAGTTGTTTAATCCGAAATCCAATTTTCATTCGTTCTCTCATTAGATGAGCAAAGTAGGGTGAACAAATTTAATACCCTGGCATCAAAAACGAAATGTTCATTTTTTTCTTCGACAATCTGACAGATGGAAGAATAATTCAATTTTTAAGTCATGCATTTGCTAAATACAAATTTATTTGCTAATTACACATAAAATGTCATTTCATCCTGTTTTTTTAAGATCCTAGTATTTTAACATTTTAAAAAGACACAACACGGCATAGTTGAATTCAAATCAGGAGTTGCGTACTGAGCTACGTCTACAAAGAAACTAATGGGAAAGCGACAAAAGTCGTTTTCTGTTTGATGTGCGTATGCGGTTTCTGAACTTTTCTTAATTTTATGCGTATGCATGATATTTTTTAATTGATTTAAAATAAATAACAAAGATACTGTTGCTACATTTCGCTTGGTAACTTTTCTCTTTCCAGCGTCGATGAACTCTTGTATTTACCCTGTAATACTTTGAAAGGTCCCGCATAGACAAAAAAAAATACTATTATTTAAAAAAAATATCTATATCTACCTTTTGTGTTTTTGTTGCATTGTGTTAACATTTAATTTTATACTAAAAATACCAGTCTTAAAGATGTCACTAAAGTGATAAAACTGGTCAATGGCTATTTTAAATTTTTGCATTAAGACATTAAAAAGGAGAACTCATTGAAGATTTGATAAATAGAAAATTTTGACTTCTGATGGCTCTGTTGGGAACACAAAAAGGAATCGATTGAAACAGACATAAAAGATCACTTTTAGCATTAAGTATTTTAAAAATGTATATAAGGTCCATCTCCGTTCTACGTTTCTCCGATGAAGACAGATTAAGAGATTGCTCTTTTTAACGTTGGAATAATTTTGTCGTTTCCGAACGACTCAATTATTATTTGGTGTGTTACTTAATTTTCAAATTCTTTTTTTTATTATCATTGTTTATTTGTTAATGATGTTAACAAACATTTATTTTTTGAGCCACATTCGCCTAGTTGTTGGCAGAGTGGAGTTAAAACATTTCCAATTCTTCTGTCTAAAGCTTCTTAATTATTTAAAGCAAATGTTGTGCAGACAATGTTGATGATATGACATATAAAAATGAACAAAAAACACGTAAACCCATCACTGAACCAACTACACATTGCAATACAAATTTCTATGAAGAACAAAAATATTTTTTTTATTTCTCCTCCCTCTTTGCCCTCCCCTCTTTTCATACTATAGTGTAGATATTTAGTCAATTTTTATTGCTTAAAAAAAAAATTATCAATGTTTGCTGTAAAATGAAAAAACATTAATAAAAATAATATACCTATAGTATAGTTATATACCACTGATTTTCTCAAATAGAACGGTTTAGACAGGTAGGAAGAAATTGCCTTAAGGCAATATGCCCGCCATTATGCTTATGTAAGTAAACTGTACGTGAACATAAAATGTCTAAATAAATAAAATGCAATGAGAATACAGATGATATTATTTATGCTTGTGTTGTCATTGTTTTGTGTTTTTAGAGTTTGGAGTATGAAGTGTCGTTTGTGGTGAAAATGTACGAGTTTTTGCATGTTTAAATCATTCGCTCTAATTTGCCACACCAGCACACTACGACAGGCCACATTGGTCTTTGTAGTTGTATCAATAGCACCTTTATCATGGCAAGAATCATCAGTGAAGGTTGTTTGTTCCGAGCAGTGATAAGTGGTATCTATCTGGAGTTGTGAAACTGTAGTACTAGGGAGACCTTGGTCCAGCGCCGCGGGGGTCCGGCTGCTGTCCACGATCTGGCAAACTCTTAAATCTGATGCGGAGTTGTAGGGTCACCATTTTTAGCTGATAACTTTTTTCGAAAGTCTTTTTTAAAATAGGTTTTGCAGTATTATTCACCTTGCTTATAATGTACAAGGTTTATATTTCACAAGCGGATTTCGTTTCCTGGCTATCTACATCTAAGAAGTGGTGGAAAAAGGAGGGAATTTCGGGTGTGGACCTTTATAAAAACTTCTCTACATTTGTTTAATTAGAAAAACCACCCAAAACTCATTCAAGAGAAGTCGGACGTCGTATTAATAAACATCAGTAGGCCTTCCGTTTCATTGAAAGAGAAAGCGGCATTTTGTGTCTCTTTATTAACTATTGTCCTTTGATCTGTACTATCCTGACCGTTGTGACTTAGTACGGAGTGGATGTGCCTTAGATCCTCAACAACGTATCTGAATCGTGCCATCAGGTTATAGCGCTTAACCGCTGAAGTACAGAAACGCTTAAGTGTAGTTTGACATTTAGATGATAATGTTGCTAGGTATCATATCATTTAAAAGATAATCCTAGCATTTCTAATATTGGAGAGTATTATACCTTAAAAAATATCGAACCATTGCTCAAGGGTTTCTGGTTTGATATGATGTCCCAATATAACGGCTTAAATATTTTATGTTATATGCAATGTTGCTATGGTAAAATAAATGATTTAAATTCAAATTTGGATATTTAGCGAACATTTAAAATATAAATAATACATTTAAACTTGTTATAGAAGAAGGTAGTGTAGGAATCTAAATAATAATGAAAAATATTATTGTTTAAATTTTCATATAACTTACTGATTATTAATTATTGTGCTCTATTTGACATAAATGTGACATCTATTTTTAAATGATCAAAATAACGTTTTTCGCAAAAAATGACGTATTTGTCAAAACATGACGATTTTTCGACCTATAGATTAATGTCATATTTAAATAGGTAACATACCATTATTCCCGTTGGAAAAAACAATACTTATTTGTTATTTCAAACAATAAGCATCTAAAATAAAACGAAACAAGATGAACGAGCGTGCTAATCATCGTTAACAAAATGAGTTTTTTTTACTTTCACTGATGCCAGTTTTATCAACATGTTTTTGTTCTATTAAACAAGCATTTTTTTCAATCATATTCTAATATAAACTTACCTTTGAACTTGACTTAAATACAACTTCATTGATTCTTTAAGATAAAAGAGGAATTCATTTTATTTTTCAAAGCCATTGAATTTTATGTTTTTTTTAAAAATAAATTATAGCGTTCGTATGATTAACCTTATCATTTCAATTTTGGGGTCATTTTCAACTAGTCACTAATTAAAACGCTTTGAAATAATAATTAATTAAGTGAGATTTTTTTATTAACGTAAACGGAAAAATTGTCTTTTACAAAACCTATAACATGAACATGGAACAATGGTTTAATTATTTTTGAAAACAAACATGTCTTTTTAATCACCACAATTTTTAATTTAAAAAGTGTCCCGAGTTTTCATTCTTTAATTACGGTCACCCTTAATGTTACGGTATTCTTCCATAGCGATACAGAAGACGGGCGCGGCCTCTCCCCCCCCCCGCACTCCTCGCCGAGCCTACGTCGCCCGAGGACCCCGACTGATTGAAGTTATAGCTACGTCACAGCTGTGCGTCTTAGGTCCCCAAACTACCAATAATCAATAATCATTTTATCAAAACATTACTTATGACATAACTTTAATTAACGTCCATTTTTTTCGTAGTGGCGAAATCAAATACGGACTTTTAGCGACACGTGGTTAATGGTAACCCTTCAAATGGTAATATTAAAATTAAATAAAAAAAAAAACTATTATTACTGTATTTTTATTTTTTTAAATTGCGTTCCTCTGAATAACCCTAACGTTTCATTTAAGGGGGCATTGTAAACGAGTTGTTAATAACTCACTATTAGAAATTCGGAATCAAGGTGTGGCGGAGTGGGGTTTAAACCTCGGACACTAGCCACAGAACCACGACCCGGTTATATTTTGAAGGATCTTTTATATTTTTCTGTAGGTTGAGTATAAAGCGTTTTAATTATTTTAGGAGCAATCAAAAAAGCTTATTTAAAAGCTTATTTTTTGAAGGCTTGTCGGCAGGTGGGAATTTAGGATATGGAACATAGTCTTTTCAAAAACAACGCAACACCCTTGCCAATAAAAAAAATCTTTTATTTTATTTTGAGCAACTGGTAGGAATTCAACTTGTGACGTTAATTTCACAGTTGGTAGTCTTACCAACTACATCACAGTGTCTAATATTTAGTCGCCGTTTCCCCGTAACTTCTTTCTGTTCTGTCTATCTTATCTGTCTATGTAAACATTAACCCGCCCGTTCCTATAGTGTAACCGGCGTTGCAAATAGCACATAATTCATTAATATCTCGTCAACTACTTTGAATATCACAACGACATTTTTTTGTGATCTTCAAGTGATCCTTTACGCACCAGAAAAAAAACATATTTTTAGGTTTATTAGAGAATTTTAAATTAAATATTTTGTCCATCATGATCTCCGAAAATGACAAAATGTCGAGTGCTCTGAGACAAATATATAAAACATTTATTTGAGAGAAAGAGATGTTATCTAAAAAAATTATGTATTGTCCATGGAGCCCAATGTCTCTGAGTATGAACTGAATTTATATTTTCTGCCGTCCTTTCCCATCAAGTAGTGTTGCTAATCCTTGGTGTCGAAATTGTCAAACGTAGTACTAACAATCCTTTCACTTTGACTTGATTAAATTGAAGTAGTTAATAACCTTTAAATAAGCAGTGCTACATGCATGATTGTAAGATTTATCCTTTGGTGACTTTTATGGAGGGTGTTGGAGATAAGAAATTTTAAAATTATGATAATAATAATCCAATCTGATGTGATAAAATTACTTTAATGGACATAGGCTATTGTGATACAAGTAAATACGGTTTTTGCTACCATTCGTGTATGCAATATTTTTATTTGTTTATTTTTTATCATATTATAAACATAAAATTATATATTTATACAGCGTTGCTTTGACTATTTAAGTAGAGTTATTAACCAGGTTATAAACCAGTAAAAAAAACAGTAATTAATATTTAAAAAATATATAACGGTATTAGACATAGTAACATAAATATTTAAAAAACAAAGTAAAATGTATTTTTAAAAAAGTGAAAACTTTAGTGAAAAATACTGTAAAAACGTACTTAAAAACCCAGTAAAATTCATTGTAAAAAGAGAATACACAGTAAGAAACATGTTAAAAGACATATGTAATAAAAAAATATATCAAAAAATATATGGTAATGAAGATGAATGATAATATCCGACATAGACTTTCCATATTATTTGCCAAACTTACAGTGAAAGAGGCAGTGAAAGTCGAAGAGTTAAATTAAATTAAAATTGCCATATGCGAAATTGAACATTTCAAATGAATAACTCGTTTTTTGCGCACGGACTCCGTCTACATTCACGCATTTTTTTATGCACGCATGTCAATTTTTCTGACTTTCGACATGTTTTTTTTTTCAAATATTTGTTGAACATGGTCATGCCATATCTTTATTGGTCTTCCTAATTTTTTTCATTCATCAACATTCGCATCATATTTCTCTTAATTCTTTATTTCACGGTCCGTTTGCTCTACATGTCCAAACCAACACGACCCATTTCTACAACTGAACGGTTTTGGTAGGTAGGAAGAAATTGCCTTAAGGCAATATGCCCACCCTTATATGTATATAAATTGTTTATGTACATAAAGTGTTAAATAAAATAAATAAATAAAGAAATTTTGTTTATAATGCATGTCTCAGCTCTACGTACAACGTGAACTCTTTTTCAATTAATTGTTTTTATCAAAAATGTAAAACAAATATTTGTAAACAAAGGATTCAACTATTTTTAATACTCTCTAAAAGATGTACCAAATGTTATGGACTCATAATACGTCACAAGGGTCGGCTAAATGAGGTGATAAAAGGAATGTCTGAAGAGACAAACTACAAAAGGCGCCCTTGTCGAGAAAATCTTGAAGATATGAGCTATACTCGTACATAGGTTGTTTGAAAAACTAACGTAGGCCGCACAAGACAGATTGCAGTGGCAGAAGAGATACAGAGTTTTGTTGCAAACCTTTCCATTGAAACCAAAAAGAAAGAATGATGCACTTGTTATTATATACAATATTGCATTAAATATAAATAAAAAAAATTCTTTAATATTAATATTCAGTTTCCGTGACGGTGAACAGTAACTTTTATTTATTTATTTATACATTTTATCATACATATAGTTTTATGTTCACTTTGCCCAGTTAACAAGGGTAAATACCAGGGGCGAATCGTGGATAAAAGTGATTATGCACAGCTTACCATTATATTTGACTAACCATAATAATGTTTTACTGTAACTTTTTTTTACTGAAAAACAATTAAATAATTACTATTTATTTTAAATCATTTCCACCGTTCGTATTTTTATTCTAGTATAAATATTAATATTAATAAAACGCGCCCAGCGCCTGCGGTGAGCCAAGAAACTAGCCGATAATTCCAGCTTATTTTTTCTTACAAATAAGTATCATATATTTTGAATGTCTAAACCCAAGACCCTTTTTCTTCTAGATTAAACTTGTAGATTACACAAATTATTTGAACTTTCTTGATTTGGAAAACAGTATTTCAATCATTTTTTCTTAAAGGCTATTTTTCTTTGAGATGGTACTTTTGACATTAGATCATAACTACTTTCATAGGCCATATTGCAAGACACATGGCGCTCGACGCTGCCGTTTTTAACACTATTTATTTCTAGAACAATTCGGCCAGTTGACATTACAATTGAATACCTAATATCGACTGAATTCATAGTGCTATTTATTATTTATTTTTTAATGAGTTATGTAATAAAGTAATGGATAATATATCTATATAATATAAAATATCACGAAAATATGTCGTTTGAGTTGATTTCATCGATGAGAGTTGTTGTATCACACAGAAACACAGAAAAATATCAAGTTATAGTATATATTACTTACATTACATTATGTACCTTCTGTGTAGGTGCAAATACATTTTTTTTAGCTTACCTATAAATAAAACCACCATTTGCCACTGGTACATACCCCTTTCCAAGCTAGGCAATTACATTTAAATACATGATAATAGTTTACAAGTTAATAGAAAGCACAGACTAATAAAATAAAAACTTACTGTTTGGTATTTTAAGTAGCATATTATAATTGATTACCTATTTAGTCTAACGAGTTTTCGGTGGGACACATTTTTTAAGACAGGTTAATTTTACACCCTTACATATGCTATCCAATTTTTTATTACCTTTAAACGGATACTAAAGTGAACAAATTTTTACAAGATCCTCCAAACAAACAAACAAAATGCGTGACATTCGCGTAAGAGAATAGGAGCCAGTTTTTTAATCCAAATTATCAATATCCCTTTGCTTTTCTTGTAAAAAAACGTATAAATTGAATGTGATTCAATATATACAATGTAAAAGAAGCAATACTATTAAGTGACTTTTTGTTTTACGTTGAGTAAGTAAGTACACGTTCAATGCGTAATCATATAAATAATTGAATATATCAGACCAAAACAGAGATTTGAGTTAATAATGCAGTGATGTTATTGTAATGTCGGCTTCATGGTGTAGTAATTAGCGTGCTTGCCTACCATGTAAGAGGTCTCAGGCTCAATTCCCGACATGGTCAAGGTAAAATATTTATTTAAAAAGGTATTTTTACCTGTGAATATTTCATAGTCCCTGGACCCTCACCTGAAAAGTAAGACTGATCATCTTATCTTTATGTAACAAAAATGATAAAAATACGCTGCGATTGGTGAAGCCATGCGGTGCCCTTTGTACTATAAGGTGCGGAAAGGGAATGATAATGATGATAATTAATTAAGCATGTATTTTTCAGTTCATATTTTTTCAATTGGTTTACGGAAGATCATCGAACAACCTTGGAATAATTCGATTTAATGTTCGTTCTTCGAAGTAATTTCTTATTTGTGAAACGACTAGGAAATTCTTAGTTTTTAATCAAGTGTGGGAAAAAAAATTCTGTTCCCAGTCAACAACAATATGTAATCATAAAGTTGTTTTAACTGCAGGAAGTCATACAATTTAAAATAAATTATTAATTCAATTCATTTGCATGTAAATAAAAAAGGAGGGGATAATACCTAACTGCAGTTAGGCGTCATCATTATTTATCTCGCCACGTAAGTAATTAGATCAAATATTTTGAAGGCCGAAACCCTGGTATGCAAAACTCAAACATGTCTTAAATATTTCACCGAGTCCTTTCACAATCAATCAATAATCTTATTAATTAAACTTACATAACTGGACGCTTAATAATAGTCGTTACTTTGTTTTTCGTTCTCTTTAATTCGCTAAGGAAGCGAAAAATTATTCAACCAATACATTTTTCGTAAATTTTAGAGACAAGCACTCCGCCAAATAATTAATCAAAAAGTTTCAATTGAAATTAAGTAGAGTATAATAATTGGAACCGGTTTTAAAATTGCGGAAAATGATTTTTAACCTTTCGGAGCCTGAAGGTAAAAAAAGCTCCTGAGGGGGGTACCAGGAATACCCCAGCTAAAATGCTTTAAATGCGACTTAAAAAATATATATTATTATTGTTATAGTACATAGTATTTATAAAATTATTTCGTAATATTTCTAGTTTTCTGCGAAATTCAAACATTTTTTTATAAAATAATTTTACGAAAGGATACTGTACGACTTTGCGCTGATTTCGCTGTGAAGCGTTGAACAGCACTGATATAATGTCGCGCTTTCGTTATGATGAAGTTGAGAGGGGAAACGTATGTAAAATGTAAAGTACGAATTATGGATTTTTGTGGTTATGGCTGAAAATATACGCCCAAATAGCAAAATGCACACGTACTAACTGTTAACGAAATGGCAGACTGTAAATGAAAATCGAATTACATTCAGTTTTGTTAATTGGGAAATATTTGAGAAAGGAATAGATACATGGAATAGATACCTACATTTAATATAATCTGAATGTTCTTCAATTTCTGTCACTGGATGACAAAATGAACTATTAAATGGAACAATGTTTTTCTCGACGCGTGACGATTCCAACCACTTTTTATCCGATTTTATGTCAAGTCAAAAATGTTGTATTGTTTTTGTTCTAAATCCGAATCTTCTAACTTTGAATATCTTCTATCTAGAGGTTAGGTAGGTACCATAAGGATGGGTCAAAGGAAGGATGGGAATGAAAGGTAATCGGCCAGGAATAATATCGATAAATGCTGTTATTTACTTAACACTAACAGACCAACATATCACCGAACATTAAACTGTAGACCGATTAATTGTTATGTTTGCTGTTTGCACGGGAGAAAAACAAAGATAAATCTGTAAGAATTTGGCAAAAAAATGTTTAAATAATTTGATAAATTCTTTACATAAAAATAATTATAAAGAAAATTGAGTATATTCCTTTCATTTTTATGGCTATTCTGACACAATCTATAAAAAACAATTCACTTCTTCCAAATTTCAAACAGTTTAAATGCCTTGGATCCGCAGTAACGCTAGATTCGTCTGCAGGTGCAGATACACCGATTTAATAGAGGATGAAAATACATACTGCAGAAATGATGATTCTCAGATTTGCAGTTACTATCGCAATCGACAAGATAAATAATGAATATGTTCGTGGTTACTTTGAGGTTGATGATACACTTTCACAGTCAAAATGAATATCACGGGTTTAGATTTGCGGTAGATATCCCCAACCAAACGAGAGCTCGTGGTTGCTTACAAGCTACCCGGTGGACCAATATTTAGACGAACTTCAGGAGGGAGCAGCTAACTAGTGACATGCTACAAGTCAGAAATCCATGGAAACTGCGTATTCGAAGGGCTGACCCTAGATAAACTGGGAAGAGGCAAGGAAGAAGCAAATACAGTCTTAAAATTATGGGGTAGGATTATGCAAAAAATTAAACAAATATGATGATTAACAAAAAAGTTATTTAAAATTTATGCTACCTGGTAGATTCTAGATACCCCTCTTACACCCGGAAAGGTTAAATCTAGTTGTGAGTCAAATATACACACATATTTTTATTTTACTTATCTTCAGTTTTAAAAAGTTTTATTCACAAGCAAAGGCCGTTTTTAAGTATGTGCAGTGCCATGCTTAGCCAAAATATAAATGCGTAATTGATAGTTGAAATATGTAATTCATATAAACAGGCAATAATTAATTGCCACAATATTATATGCAAATGCGTATTTTATTCAATACTAGCTCCAAAACATCTAGCGAGGTTAACTAGAGCGGACGATCTTTTAATTTTGTCATCTCATACATGCTCTTATTGTCACAGCGCATGTATTGTTTTGAACGCGTTTTTACCCTAAATTTGTATGAAAAATATCGGATCTGGCGAAATCGTGGATTGAGCGAGATAGCCAATGCTTCATAGCTGAAAATCATGCGTGACAGAAATATAAAAATTAACATAATCCGTGGCGTATCGGCGCACACGTAGATATGTAATTCATATTAAACATGCACTATGTGTGCACTATACCAAGGGAAATACTTGTATGCAATGTCTCGCAACAGTCACCTGCAATGGTCTCTTTTCCTTGACAAAATCCAATTTTGAATATTTCTCCTGGGCTGCAATTACAAACGCTATCTTCACCGGTACATACCGAGATGGTATATTTAAATTTTCTACTATCCGTACCTTCCTCAGTGTGGCGAGTTTTGATCGACTGACATGTCAATACGCGTTTTCATTAGGTAATCAAAACTTCAACCAATAAGTGACGCTTAAACTTTGCTCCGCGTTCAATGTTAAATTAAGATTACAGTATTTCTGTCTCGCATTTATAATAGGCTTCCAAGGTGGTAAAAAGTGGCCACATCGCAACGGACTAAAATTCAAATCAATCGCAATTAAACCAAAAAATTGCTAGCTTTAACATAATTTTTATACAACATTTCACGGTTCTTAAGACGGTAAAGTTAATTTTCGGCCCATATCTTTCTACCTACGTGTTAAAAAGCCAGCTTTATCGACTTATCGATACTGTTTTCAGGAAGCTTTCAAACTTAACCGTTAGTGGCGATGTAGTAACTGTCAAAATTTTATCCTACTTCAATGACATTTTACAATTTACTCATTTCTCTTTAAAAATTAAAATAGGCTTAAAAAAAATAAACAGCCTCAATATGATATAAAATTTAAATGAATCTTAGTTAATGCAAACATTGCTCTGCGGAACAAAACTTTTGACAGTTTTGATGAGTAGATATGTGTACCGTGAAGAACTTGAGCACTCGGTACATACCGATGAACGTACATCAAAACTTGAAGATAAAAGGTTGGGGTGTAATTTCAAGATCGCTTGGGAGAATTTATCTTCAACTATCATGTCATGGTAAGGGTATGATGTTCTTAACTTCCAATTGAACACGCGGTTCTGGAGATGGCTATTGTTTTGGAAAATTAAAAATATTCATCTAAATAGATTTTTTATTGTTATTAATATTTACGTTTGTATAGATATATCTTTATTTATACAATTCTTATGTTTATGTGATGTCACTGAACTCCTCCTAAACGGCTTAACCGTGGGGTTTTGTTACCGAAATATAGATCTTTGCGCTGCGCGTGTTCGTAAATTAAAATTTAAATTTAAATTTTCAATCAAATCTGCAAATAAAAAGTTAGGAGCATAAATCTTTTTTTCATCGACCTACTAGGATTACATTCGACGAGAATGCATATACAAAATAAATGAAAGGATGTTGTTTTTTTTTTGTGTTTAAAAAACATTGTTTTTGAATGATTACGAACAACATTTGCTTTTTATGGATCCCAAATCAGATTCTTTCCTTACATTTCTTTTAATTTCTTCGCATTTTTTTATTTTTACTGGATTTTCGGCAATACTAAAATAATATTAACTGAGATTTAATACATTTTTGAAAATTGCATTCATGAAAAAGAGCACCCTTGTTGGTGAAAAGGGCCGAGTTTGACATTTAGAATTTTTTTCTATATTTGAAAATTAATATTTTTTAGTTTTTTCATTCAATCATAAACAAGTACCTGCGTAGGTACCTGCTAATCAATTATAAGTCTTTTTCCAAGGTAAGAGCAGGCAAGCCAACGTTCTGGCAGGACAACGTCTGTCGGGTCTGCTAGTATATTGTATCTGGTTTATGAAAATAAATCTTTTTTTTCCCATTGGACACAAATCTTTTTGATTAAGATAACAATGAATCAGGAAATAATTGTTTAAGCTAAATCAAAAATAATGCTTGCCAAACATAGTAATTTAGCCAAAAGTCAACAAATTATAACTCAATTAAATGAGTAATGTTATCGTAAAATTGATTAATTTATTTCTAACTGATTTGCATCTTAATGTCTATCATATGATAACTTGAGTAGTCTGATTGATGCTTGGCGTAGTGATTATATTTTTTACTGACAATAATGCTAGATCGAAATGTGTTTATTGGGATAATCATATACTAACATCAAGGTTGTCGAATTATTATGAAAATTTTCATTGCGTCGATGTCCATATCAAATTGTTAAACCAACCGATTATTCATTGATAAACTTTGATAAAATTGCAAGCGCAGTTTTTCGGCATGCATCAATTATAAGGAAAAAATAAAAACATTTGAATACCTACAGCCTCCAGGCAAGGAGGGGCCTAGAAGTTATATTCCATAGGCAATTAGAAAATATGCCATGTTTATGGTAGTTGGAATAAAAGTTTATTTTATTGATATTATCTTTAAATATGAAACTAAACTAAATATAGACAGCTTATTTGTAGTGATATTTTCAACGAATGACGTTTAATTTATGATAGCAAATAATTCACAATGAGTTAATTGGAAAAACAATTCATTATTTACTGAAGCAAACTACTTGTTTTTTTTATTATTTAGGACCTTGTACATTAATCATATAAATATGGCATCGAACGTAATATTTATTATGTTCGTATACTTAAAACATAAATTTCATTCTCATTCTGTGTGAATTTCAGAAAATTTAAACTTTTCATCCCCGAGTTGCTAGAAATGTTTAAATATTCAAAAAACAGATATTATTTTATCCAAAAAGAGTTTTTGTAATTCACTTTACGTTCCTACTTAAATAACTCTGATTAATATTTGAATGTATTATTACCACAAGATTTCATAATTTGCATCATATTATTTCTGTTATTTGATTAAATTATCAGCACTTCATTAAGTTGGGTTACGGTCCTGTGGCTAGTGTCTCGGACTCACAGATCAAAGTTTCGTGGTTCGAATCCCACTCTACCCCAACTTGATGCCCGTTTTTCTAATAGTGAGCTATTTACAACTCGTTGAAAATGTCCCTCAAAATAAAATATTAGGGTTAATCATAAGAACGCAAGAATTCATTAAAAAATATATATTTAAAAAAATAAAAAGTCAATTAATAGTTCTCATTCAAGCGTCATTTTATAAAATAAATCATTTACATGCCTAATTCGATAATTGTATTAAGATTTCTTTATGCAATCAATGCTTCATTCAATCGATAGGGACGAGGTCGTCAAATTTTAATGAAATAGCAATTAGCGAAAATTTGACAAATCTGCTTTCCTTTCATACTTTTAGTATTAGTTGCTTTTTATATATTTTGATATTTTTATGTTTTTTTCATAATATTTTTAAATTATTTAATTAAGTTCTAAATCTTATTTGGGATATTATTAATTACTCTTATTTCTTACAACAGTGTAGATTGAGTTTATAGAAACCATATCTCAATTATCATTTCAATTATATTTAATATACATATACTCGTATATTCTTTTTTTATTGATTTCAACCATACTATTGTTTTGTAACTACTATTTTATTTAACTTTTATACTTATATTTTGATAATTTTAATGAAACTGTCATTTTGTTTATTTGATTATGTATGAATATAAGTTTATATCATTTATAATTTACATTTAATATTTATATCTGATTGTTTTTCATAAATTGTATTTTTTGGAATTTTATTATTTATTACTTATACCTTTTTTCTGTATTGTTTTTATATTGCATCACATGCCATTATATTTTAATCTAATTAATTCGACTATGTGTTTTTTATTGTTAATTATTACGGCTTGACACGAGCACAGCCTAAAAAGCCATAATAAGTTCACTTATGTTTAAACGAGTGTAATTTTGAATGAATAAATAAATAAATATGATAAATTCCATTTTAATTGTGTAATACCTTTTATTTTATGATAAGTTCTTCATTTCCACTTATTTAATTGACCAACCAACACTTTCACTCTTAAACGGACGTCTTCAGACTACTAACAAAGCTTAAAAGAATAAGGGACTTTTGTATTGTATAATCAGTACTATTGTAAAAGGCAAGTTCTTAGAGCATGATAACTCTGAGTTCCAATGAACTTGATTAAATCTAGATTATGTTCGATTTTCCAATCTAATAATATTTAATTCTGGATCATTCGCATTGTACCACACATAAAAATAATCAATATCTAATAAGAGCGGTTGTTTGTATTTTTAATTATTTTTCTGTCATCTGCAAAGAGCGAAAAATGAGTATTAATGATAAATAAAAATTTATGGATTCAATTCAACATTTTAAAAATTATGTTTTTAATTATTGTCAACACTGTAATAAGGCATGTTTTTTTATTCTAAAAGAGTGAAATAAATTTAGTTTAATGTATTCTGTAAATAATTCCTAGTGATTTTTCACAAGGCTTATTTATGGTTTATGGTTGTTAATTACATATACGCTACAATAAAAAATGTAAATGTTACGCGAGAAGATATTTAAAAATAATGAAAAGTATGGTTAGTGATCAAAACAAGACGAAACTTACTAGACATGGCATTGAATTTATCAAGTTATTTATATGAGCAATAATTTGACTCCTACAGCAATTTTACGGTTGCAATGTGTATGTAATAAAATAACATCTATTGACTGCGGTTAACATGACCAATTTGATTTTAATTTTATTATTAATGTGCGATAAGGTAGCAAATTTCCACTTATTATAAGTGTAAACGTTGTGTATAGACAACACACCATGATGGCTAATCATCATGCTTGTAGACAACTTTTTGGTGTGATTTCATCATTGTATTGGATAATCAATGCCTAGATATTATATTAGAATTGCATACTTAAAGGCATGTATACCTATTCTGTTATATAATTTATTAATTTGTACTTACGTAATGTTGTGTCCACAGAAATATGTTGAAATATAAAAAAAAACGTATATAAACATCACAATGTACCTAACAAATTAAAACATGAATGGAGAACAATTAAGAGAAGGAATATAAAAATCTATGAATTTACAGGGCTTACGACTAATCATTGGCTGATTTCAGTGGCCATTTCACTGTGTACCATATTGCTGAAGTTTTTATTCTTATGAAAAGATTTATAAGGGTTTTAGCTCTTCAACTTCACGAAAATCAATAGCTGGAAGAATGAAAGAAATAGGGATGTTTAAACAGGCAAAATGGTCAATTATACAGTAAAAGTGGCCATTTAAACACGTATTATGTATTAAGTTTATAGAATCCTAATGCACATTTATTGTTCGGTTTTTTGCCTCCTCTTTCGCAGGAGTAGCTGCGGATTTGATTATGGAATAAACTACCCTCTAATGTCAGAAACGCCCCATCTGTACTATTTTTCTTAGAAGTAATAAGATTATGTACTAACTTAGAATATGTTACTACTAGTAATAAGATTCTGTACTAATATACTTAGAATACTTTTTATTTTCTCGAACTGAATGGTTTAGGTATGTATGAAAAAATTGCCCGCAAAATGTAAAGCTAAATGACTCTCTAGAGCCTAGGGGATGAAATCCACTCTGTTGTCTACAAACATTCGGACAAACTCAAAATATTGTGAAACAATATTTTTTCTTTATTTTTCTTATTGAATTGTCATATTTTAACAATTTACATTTAATGATTTATACAATAGATATTGATTAGTAAAAGTATACACATATTTTTATACACATTAGTTTTTGCCAGTGAGTCATCTAAACTGCCTAGATAGGGATAGCTTCCCAGTTCTAAGGCAGTAAATAATGTATTTTTTCAATTCGTTTTGTCATAAATATAATTTACTGAAATATTTTTTAAAAATATATTTTGATAGTTTTTCAAACATAAAGTAAAGACATTTTACATATAAAATATACTATACACATTTCTAAACTAAGAAAATACGCAATGAAAAGACATATGGTATTTAAGAACTAATTAATTTGTTAATCATTTTATTTAATTTATTAAGAACAGAAAGAAATATTCAATGAACAACATTTTTTGCAACCTACTTCCTATAATGTTATATTGAGTTTGAAGTGTGATATGTAAAGTTTGGTATGTGGTTAGAGAAATGTGATGTGTGTGTTATCGTGGTATATTTAGTTTTGATAAAACTACTATTATTACTAACATTCAACATACTACGAACAAAACCCCCTCGAGCCACTGTGAGGTTAAGAAATGATAGCCCAAAAATCACTCTTTTCATCAAAGTTATATGTACTCGTATGTCACGCTTAATGATCTCATTAAGACTATTTATCTTTATCCTTAATGAATGATACATATATTTTCCTCAGGGTACCGATTGTTGTTTTATTTTCAGCGATCTTGATAAACAAAACGTTTATTTTAAAATTATCCAGTATACCCAAACATGTAATGTATTTTTATATTATGTGTTTCAGATGGCTTAAAAATTTTTAAAGTCGTGGTAATATTAATAAATGTTGTCGAAATATTAATGCATTGATTAAGTTACATCATACTTTATTGAGCTTTGCAAAATGTCATGTAAAATAACATGTATTTATGTTGATTTCTGTGAAGTAAAACAACTGAAAAGCTACTAAGTTATATGCTATTGTTAAATCAATAATATTTTTAAATACTAAATATAAAATTAAAAAAAATGTTTGTTCAAGATTTGGTGGTATATACAGCTGGCGGTTTTGAAATATCCAGTTATGTATGATGCCAGACCGGTGATCATAGCATAAAAAAATGTATAGTGTGGTTGAGGCTAGAAATTATCAACCTGACCGAATTAAGTAATAAATAATATTATAACTTGAGCCAATTGAACACATCCGATAAGTTAGTTATTACGAAATACTGTCAAATAATTATTGAGTGACGCGTTAGGAGCAAATATTTGATCCGAAGGTTGGCTGTCATAGGGATCAGCCGGCACAAAAAATCAACCTTAACACAGAAATCTCTCGGATCGTGCGGTATCATTAGACCATTTATTACTCTCACTTTTAAGGTGACGTTTCCGCCCAGCCGACGAGGAGTCGGGCCCCGGTGGCTTTTTGTGCGTCCAAACAACCTTGGGATTACTTAACCCGCTATGCCTCTAACCAGTTTTCTAGTTGAAATCTAGAAAGGACGTGTCCTATTTAATAAAAACATCGTAAAAAATCAATCCTAATATATTTTATTTAAATCGATTAATGCAAAATGAAAATACCTAATTAAGTAGGTATGTAGTTTCATAGTGTATTCTATGAAAATCTTAATATTCATATTTTTGTAAACTAATACTTCTTATAGAACTTCTTAGTCAATAAATTTTGTAATATAAAAATAATATAATATAGGTGTACATAAATAAATTATAAACATAAATACGTTGTGTATAAAACTGTCTGAACATTTTGTTAATTATCTCTGTTTATTAAGTCTTCATTGTTTATTCTCAAATGAATAAATATTTTAACATAGTAAATTTTTAAGTGTCCTCAGCAAAGGTAACATAATTTTTGTTGTTTATTATATTTTATAATGGAAAAAAATATCAATTAATAAATAAAAATAAGCCCACACAGAATTTAGTTAGTAAAACAGATCATATTTTGTTTTCCCTTTAGAATGAGCTAAATCTTTAAGTAAAAAATGCACGTTCCTTGACCACATCTAAAAATTGCCTAAATTATTGTTATGTATATCGTTAGAACCCTAACGTTCGTTAATTATTTACATGTTTTTTTTTTTTTTTTTTCTGGGGTGCCATTCTGAATCATCTGACAGTACCTAGAAGAAAATAAATACTTGATTTTTATTGTTTAGATGTAACAACACTTTTTACGGTGTATATACGGCTACACGGTGATTAAACGTCAAATAAATATGAGCAAATAAAATCAAAAATGATGATATTCATTTGGAATATTATTGAGATCTTAAACATTACCCAAAATACTTGATAAGGTTATGTTGACCCAAAATCCAAATATTAATAACTCTCTACCCCCGCAAGAATATTTAGAATAGCTCCGTTGATTCCTCATCCTATCAACTTCCAAACTCATTACCTGATTTTGCATTCCTTGTCATGTTATGTGCATAACAAAAGTATATTTATTATTAAGTTTATACTCGGATGTGCAAGCTCTATCTACGCACTAAAAAACAACTGTTTTTCAAAAATAAGTATGTACTAAAAAATATTTAAAGATTTAAATTTTGACCAATATTTTTTTTCACAAGTCTACTTTTTGGTTTGTCGGAAGATATCGCTTTTAGCAAAAAGCACGCCCAAGTGCATATTTTTTTGTACATGAAGGTAAATAAATCGAAAAAAAAAATTATGAAAATAAAAATTACATATTTCATTGATTTCATTATATAATACCTAATTACGTACGAAGTCGGGTTGTGGTCCTATGGCTAGTGTCTCGGACTCACAGATCAAAGGTCCGTGGTTCGAATCCCACTCTACCCCAACTTGTTTCCCATTTTCTAATAGTGAGTTATTTACAACTCGTTGAAAATGGTCCTCAAAATAAAATATTAGGGTAAATCATAAAAACGCAAATATTTTTTTAAAAAGTTTTATAATGCATAAAATTAACTTTAAATTGTGATTTTTGTTTTTTTTAAACCAATTAACGATCAACACATATTTTGTTGTTTTGTTTGACAACTGGCTAGGAGGCCCAATTACAGTGGTGAATATCAGCAAAGAACACCAGGCTAGAAAAAAAACACATTAAATGTATGTTTTCTTACCGAGAATCGAACCTGGAGCCTTTCGTGCGTGAATCAAGTGTTTTAGCAATTTTGCCACAGACGCCGCTTATAAATTGAGACTCTTGGCAACCTACCTTCTAAATATCTACAGAAAAAATAAAAAACAAAAAAAAACAATATTTGGACCAATTATTAGCAAAAGATGTAATCTCTGAAGTAGAAAATAAATAAATAAATAATTTTCGTAGAACAAGCTTACCTAGTGAAGCAGTCAATTACGAAATTAAATTGTAAAAAAAACTAATTCTGCCTGTAAAAAAAACAATGATAAGCAAATACATGTATTCACTGTATTATTTTTTATGCTGTTCATTCAGTAGGCTAGACATTTCAGTGTTTTCATTGTTAATTCATATTATTTTATAATTTTACAATGCCCCCTAGAGGGTTACAAGTAACAAATACTCTTTCAGAAGAGAGGCTACCTGGGTTTGTTTTACTTAAGATTACTTTACTTTTAATATATTAAGAACATGAAAAAAACATCAATGATCGTAATTAGCTCAATTAGTCAGGCTACCCACACAGAGTAATTAAGTGTATATCTGACTTTGAAAAATAACAATTTTCTTTAAAATCAACATTAAGATAAATTTCATACAGATATCACATTATTTTCATGTACTGACATTAAAAAATTATATTTGAAATAATGAATCATTTGTTTAGTTCGATATTTATTTACGTAGGTAAAATTAATCGAATATTTTTTTTATTGAACGAATAATGATATTATTGTTTAAATCTGACGAGGAGTATCGGATATTTTTTCAATTTATTGTACAAAAAATGTAATAGTTATGATAATAAAAATACGTATATAGTTTTATTCCACTTTTATTTGTAATTTTTGTCTGACGATGTCGGTCACGACGAAACCCAGTCACTGGTAAAAAATATAAATAAAAGTGGAATAAAAGTACATACGTATTTTTATTATTATAACTAAAATGCAGTTCCACCAAGAAATGTCAGTAGAAAAACTCAACATATTAATGTAATAGTTATTTGAATTAATCTATCAAAACAACATTTTCAGCAAAAACCGGAACCGCAATCGAAACTTATTTAAATAAGTTAAATGTCACTAAATGTCCTAAAACTACGTATTTTTTATAAACGTTAAGTATAAAGGTGTTGTGAAACAATCCTTATCCTAATAAACGCTAGTTCAGAAAAATATAACAATTATATCTTACAACAGAGATGTTAAACATTTAAGATAAGGTAATACATAATTCTAGGCATTTACAGAGCTTATGACCTGTCATTAGCTGGTTTCAGTGGCCAATTAAGGCCATAGGGCATAAAGATGTCTAGACTACTATATTCTTCTCTATCTCTGTTGTAATATGTTAATAAAAACAGCTCCCTAGGGGGTTGAATCCAGTTTTCTACAAAAATTTGGACAAACTCAAAACATTGTTGAAACATTATTTTGTTGAATTCAATTAAAAGTTTGTTGTTTGGTGGAAATAATGATCATATTATGCTGATAATAAATCAATTTTTATTAATTTTGAATAATTTATTTATTTAAAGTTGTTAGCAAAGCCAGTGAATATTGTGTGCTATTATTAAATTTAATTTTGTACGCAGAACTCATACATAATAATTATTAATCACACTTCACTTTGTTCCGTATAGGTTTGAGCTATTCAATCATCAAAATAATTAATCAAATAATTTAATAAAAATTAATGATGTTTTGATTAATGATAGGTTCTGGCAACACTGCCTTATACTGTTGACATCTTTGTAGTTATTTATTGTTATTATTTATGTAATAAAAAGAGATATTGTGTATACTGTATTATTAAAAACAGTAATTGTTGGGCTCTAATGAAAAACTGACAATTTCCAAAATTGTATTAATTATTATTTTTGAAAACATTTCAGTTTGAAAATTATAATTGTTGATGGACGATTAATAATAAGTTGATGGACGATGATTGTCATTTTTTATCGAAATAAAGAACGAGTGATACTTTGAACTGGTTTGTCTTTATATATTGAATGTCTTTCGCGACATTTTCGAGACTAGTATCTTTATGATAAAATTAAATGTACAGTCATACATGGATTTGTTTCAAATAAATCGACACTAACTAATTTATTACTATATCAAAATATTATATCTGATGCACTATCCAAAAAAACCCAAATCGATTCTATTTACACAGATTTTAGCAAGGCTTTCGACAAAGTAAACCATAAAATTCTAATTAACAAATTAGAACGATCTGGAATTAAAGGTAATTTACTAAATTGGTTTAAAACATATTTGTTCGATAGAAACCTGTCAGTGAAAATAAATGATATATTATCATATAAATTTAAATCAGTTAGTGGAGTACCTCAAGGCTCGCATCTTGGTCCAGTGTTGTTTTTAATATTTATAAATGATGTAATTGATATATTTGATAATGTACATGTACTCATATTTGCAGATGATATGAAAATATTCAAAGAGATAAAACACATTAACGATTGTAACATTTTGTCCCTTAATTTGTCCAAATTAAACATCTGGTGCCAACAAAATAAATTACAACTCAATATAAGCAAATTTCAAGCTATGAGATTCTATAAAATAAAATATCCGATTCTATTTAATTACATGTTAAATCAAATTAAAATTACTGATGTTTCTACCGTGAGCGATCTGGGTGTTTTGTTCGATTCAAAATTATTATTTAAAGAGAACATTATTAAAATATCTAACAAAGCTGTAAAATTATTAGGATTTGTACTTAGAACCGGAAAAGATTTTAATAATATAAACACATTAAAATATCTTTACACATCTCTTGTTAGAAGCCAACTAGATTATAATTCTCCAATATGGTCACCTTATCAAATCACTTTCTCAGATTCTATTGAGAGAATCCAGAATAAATTTCTTAGATATATTAATTTTAAGATGGGTTTTTCTACTAATCAATTAAATTATAACAAAATTTTAGACTCTCTTAAATTAACTAAATTGCAAGAGCGAAGAACATCGACTGATCTTATGACTTTATATAAAATAATAAAACCAATGTTTGATACCCCTGATCTACTGAAATTGATTTCATTCTATGCACCACCTAGATTAAGCAGAACATCTACAATATTTTATTGTCAAAATTCTCGAACGGTAGCTCAATATAACTCACCTATTGTTAGATTACAGAATACCGGGAATGAATATGCATCACATTTTGATATATTTAGTTTATCTCTGCCTAACTTAAAAAATAAAGTGACCAACATATTTTTATCAAAAAGAGCAAATCATCTTCAGAAGATTGGGTTGGAATAGTTATAATTTAATTGATTAATGTATTTTGTTATTGCATAATTTCTTTAAAATATGTAAGTATTTCAAGTAATTAATAATGTGTATAGTACGAGTATATTAATATTTCATACTCGATTTTTTTTATTTTTAATCTTTTTATTTCTAAGCACTCTTTATACCACATATATGTAAATGGCAGAAATTCCGTATATAAATAAATAAATAAATAAATAAATATATAACCTTTACTGAAATGGGTCAAAAAAGAACCTGAACCAGAGCAATAATTTTAAAAACTATATTTAAACTCATTAAAATATCATTATTTTAACACATTAGTTATCTCTTACATTCTTCACACAAAAAAAACTAAATTAAAAAGTTTTGAATTCGGTATATTAACCGTTTGTAGAATAGAATTATAGAATAGTCCAGAAGGAGCGTTGAATCATATTTGAAAACATCGGACTATGTCTAATACTTCCCCCACTATGTCTCACTTTCGCCGCGCGCAATTGTGATGCCGCCGCGTAATGTTGCACGATGGGAAAAAATATAATTAAAACACAAATGTAAGGAAAAAAAAAGTAGTCTGTTAATATCTGTAAAACTTTTTTGTGCACGCGGAAATATTTATTGACACAACGTAGATAAGAAAAGGGTAATTTAACAAGAGTAATCGAATAAATGAACTTTAAACTTAAAATATCAAACAATTAAAAAAATATATATGTAACGGATATTTTTTTATCATGTTAAATAATATTTGATGTTTTAAAGATAATGTTGGTCTAATGTTCACGATAGAGTTGTTTAATCCAAGATCCAATTTTTATTAGTTCTCTCATTAGATGAGCAAAGTAGGGTAAAAAAATTTACTACTCTGGCAACACTAACGAAATGTTCGTTTTGTTTCTTCAACAATCTGACAGATGGAAAAATAATTCAATTTTTAAGTAATGCATTTATTAGATACACATTCATTTGCTAATTACACATAAAATGAGATTGCATCTTGTTTCTTTAAGATCCTAGCAGTATTTCTACACTTTAAAAGGACACAACACGGCATAGTTGAATTCAAATCAGGAGTTGCGTTCTGAGCGACGTCTACAAAGAAACTAATAGGTCAAAACGTAAACCTTCTTATTTATAAGTAGTTAAGTCGCCTTCTGTTTGATGGGTATATTTCTGGACTATTCCTAATTCTATGATAAAAACGTTGAATTTTTAAATTAAAATACAGTCTCAAAGATGCGCGAAAGAGACAAAGCCGATTACTGATTTTTCTAAATTTGTGGATTTGTAACACTCGTCTTTTATTTCTTAAATAAATTATTCTTATTAATACACGTGTCACGGTCGAATCTTCATTTTTTCCTGAATAAATACTGCCAAGCAAATACAAAGACGTTTCCGTGTTGTATAATGAATATTTGACGATTCAGTCTGTATAGACGATTCAACAATCATGGTAAATTAAATTTAAAATTATTTGTTTTTAATATTATTGATCCCCCTTCGTGCTGCTACTGATATCCCGATCAATCTTTTGAACACTTCCTGTAGTCTTGTCTCTTTCCCCTTTTTTATAATTACCGAATGGAGCTTCTCGCTACTATCCGTGGCCCTGTGAGCACTGCCCAGGTTATTTTGGATGTGCGGATCTGGTGAGTTCCAAAAAAATTTAAGGCTACTGAAAAGTTTTGTTTTCATTTCAGAAAATTGATAATGTTCACAATTTAATCCCAGTCAGAGTAAAATTAACTAACCTATTTTTTCAATCCAAAAAAGTGCAAATGATAAACTTCTGGATTATTTTCTTACAAACAAAGTTGCTAAGGGCTCCAAATTACAAAGAGCTCCTTCCGGCAGCTTTTCTCTTTGGGCAACGAGCTATTTTTCCGTGTATGTAAGCACTGCCAAAGGGATTTATATTCTCAGATGCGGCGTGCGTTACGTGGTGGGCAAGCTTAATTCTACAAACAAAGGTATTTAATTAACATATTACAACAGAGATGAAGAACATTTAAGAGAAGGTAATATAGAAGTCTATGCATCTACAGGGCTTATGACCAGTCAATGGCTGGTTTAAGTGGCCACTTTACACACCGTGTAACATTTACCATTCTGCCTATATTTGAACATCTATATTCCTTCAATTCTTTCATCTGTTGATGTTTGTGAAGTTAAAGAGCTGAAACCTTTATTTATGCGGGTGAGATTCATCTAATTGAATTATTTCACCTACATACTAGCAGCGCCTGAAAATATTATTTTTTCAATTTCTATACTTCTTTATGGAACAACACATCAACAGATGAAAGAATTGAAGGAATATAGATGTTCAAATATAGGCAGAATGGTGAATGTTACACAGTGTGTAAAGTGGTCACTTAAACCAGCCATTGACAAGTCATAAGCCCTGTAGATGCCTAGACTTCTATATTACCTTATCTTAAATGTTCTCCATCTCTGTTGTAATATGTTAATATAAACAGCTCCCCAGGGAGTTGAATCCAGTCCTTGTCTACAAAAATTTGGACAAACTCAAAATATTGTTGAAAGGTATTTAAAATAATGTAGAAAAAAATGAGTTAAAATGGGACTAGTTTGTTTAGCAATGCAACCCCATACTAATTCAGCTATAGCGATCAAGGCCGTTTGACCACTTGCACTATTTTGGTGCCGTCAGTAGTAATTATTAGAAGAGAATTAGATATAAATCAGCATTGTCCGATTTTAACCCTTAACTTCCATGAATGAGTCAAAATGGCCCATACACAACACATTTTTAAAAATCATGCCGTCAATCTATGAGATGTCGTTCTTATATTTTTGATATTCCCAGCTTATGTTGATACGTCAAACGGGGTGGATGTATTGCGACTGTTTGTTTTAGTTTCTGAGATAAAAATATTCATCGTTATATTTGACCCAAAAATAGTACCCACGTACAAAAGTGTCCGGGTCATTGTGACCCATATATGATTTGTGCAATGATTGTTTTCTATAATTTTGTTTTATAAAAATGAAAACAGACCAAAGTGACAAAATTCATAAGTGGCTTTTTTTGTTTTTGTTTAGAAGGATTAATCCGCCAAGCCTCTATTTAGAGGCTTGTCAGCAGGTGGAAAAGAGGGGATCTGGAAGAAGGTTACAACACCCAGAACAATTAAGACAAAAATCTTTCTTGAATTTTTCTTTTGCAACTGGCGGAAATCGAACCCGCGACGCCGGTTTCACAGTTAGCAGTCTAACCAAATGCTTCACGGCGCTGACTTGTTATATTAAACATTGACGATGAATTAAATAACATTTAATGTGTATTTAACTCATTTAAAAAAAATGGAAAATGTGCCGATATTATAAATAAATAGATGATTGTCAGCTTTTTGATTTTTACAAATTCTTTGATCAATAAATATTTTATTTCAGAACATAAGAATAAAATAAATAAATTACTATGAGTTGTGCATTTAATTAGCAACAATGTAGACCTTGTAATATTTAAATTATCTAATGGAGTTGTGTACTTCATGATATTTAAATACGCTTTTAATTCAACAATCATGAAAATTATTGTGTAATAAATTTACAAGAAAATTAAATAAAATCAAATCCTCGTATAATAAACTATTGTGATTGTCTAGAATACTTTCTCATTTTCAGTTGAGAATACGGAAGGGTTTAACTTGTTTAATAATCTTACGCAAAATAGAATCTAACCATTTACAAATGTTACATAGATGTCCATGATATCCTTGCTCAAATTAACTTTAATATACCTCACCGTAATTTCCGTACCAACGCTGTCTTTGCTGAGGGAAATTTTAGAACTAACGTCGAATTTTTTCCCCTCTGCCAAGGATCCTCAGAACAGTTAAAAAAACCTCAATGAACAGTACCGTCGATGTATCCCTACAGCAAAGACAAGCATTCAAGAAGCAAGCGGTGTTATCGCTTCTGACTTAAGATGACACACTTGCCCTGTCTACCTGGATCATGCCATGACCTATTGTAAATTTAAATAAATTTTAAGATTGTTTAGGTGAAGTTCATTTTATTATCATTAATGTCAATCTATTGGGGTTTTCATAAGCCTGTTGATTGGCAACAATTTTTTTTTTATAACAAATAAATTTCTACTTTGTGCATTCATTAATGACATCTAAAATTACGGTCAAAATTGACCCATACATGGTAGATGGGTAATATTTTTGGACTATAGTAGTGAACGGTTAAATTATTTTCCATCGTTACAGTGAGCTACTCTGGAAGCTGGTTTTGGTAGGACGGACGCCAAAATAAAGTCGTGATCATTGGAAACATTTGCGTCTATTTTTTCTATTTGACTTTACAGAGAACTAAAAGGTCAACAGAGGATAGTATTCGTCAAATGAAAAATGTACAGTAGATTTGTGACTTCATGTTTTACAAATTTATTAGGTCAAGGATCAATAGAGGAATCGATTTAGGAGTATTATGGAAAATAATAGGTATCAAAGCACAATTAAAGAATTAAGGTAGAATGTTTAAAGTAAGATGAATTAGTAAATATTCATAATATATTGAGTTTTTCTGATGACATTTAAACTATTTTATACCAAAACACGTTCGAATTTTGCACAGAGAAATTCCTCTTTTGCGGCCATTGATTAAGTTCTCCATAACGAAAGCCATTTTTAGGAGAGGTGTACAAGTTTAAATTTTGTCAAGACCATTTCAGAAGACTGCTGTGAGATATTGCATTGATTTATATACTATAAGTATGTATTATGATTTATAACTTTTTTAAAAATTTTAATTTACTTTGTTTTAATTTACTTTGTTTATAAAAAAAAAACGTGAAACGAAATCCCTCTCTAAACACAAGTATCTACTTTATTAGAGAGGTAGAAACGTTATATATAAGATGTTCTGTATATTTACCTATTTTGTATTTCAAAAATGTATTTTGTAAAAAAAAAAAAAAAATTTCAATAAAAAATAAATAAAAAAATACGCTTTTGAGACTTTTTTAACCTGTATTGGGTATATTTATTTTGTTAATTTTAAAAACATATTCGTTCTTGTAATTTTCTAACATTTGCACTCTCATACTCGTTCTGCTTATACACACATACATGTCATTTTTAAACTTTAAAATTTTGTAAATATAACTTTTTTCTTTTATAGACTGTATTATGAAAATATCATTTTGAATTCATTTCCATACCTTGTATTATGTTTATTTTGTAACTTTTTGAAGCTTTTTCACTCCATTTTAATTTGTAGTGTATCATAATTTCGATTTTGCTTTTGTAAATAATGTTATAGTTTAAAATATTTTTATATTTCCTCTTTCCTCTTTTTTCCTTTTTCCCATTGAGTAAAGTTTTGATTTATGGTAATTTGTAAACATATACGTTTATTTCTATTTTAATATATTTTTAACTTTTTAATCTTTTTTTTTCTATTGAATATGTTCTGTAACTTGAATTATAAAAATAAAACTTTTATTTTATTGGTTGGTTGGAAGAAATTGCCATTTGGCAATAAGCCCGCCAATGTACAAATAACATTATGTACAAAAAGTTAAATAAATAAAAAATAAATCAAAAACATCTGTTAATAAATATGTTTAGCTGCATGTTTTCAAATGAGTTTTTTTACAAAAAACTCAACGAAAATATTAAATAAAATTATGTATAAAATGTTTTAAACTATTTATTTTTTTAAATACTAATAAGTCTGTTGTCTGGATGTTTATTAAAATATATTTTTATGTAACCATGTTTCATTTTTATTTTTGATTTTATTTTAAAATGTACAAGTTTCCACTTTCTATTATGTTTATCCCAACTCAACACAAGGTTCCTCACCTTATAGAGTAAATAACACTTTTTTTTTATAAAATAGTATATGTATTTGTTTGAATAAATAAATAAATTTCTTGGTGAAACTGTATTTTATAACTAGAGATTGAGAGTTGAACAAGAACAAAAGGTTGAAGAGTTGAGAAAATATGGATGTTTAAGCATAGGCAGAATGGTGAATGTTACACAATGTGTAAAGTGGCCACTTAAACCAGACAGTGAGAGATCAAAAGCCCTGTAAATGCCTAGACTTCCATATTTTCTTCTCAAAGATGTTTTCCCTTTCTCTTGCAACAAATTTAGATCTAAATAACTCCCCGGGGAGGAGATCCAGCCAACCTGCAAACATTTGGGCATACTCAAACATTGTTATGCTTCTATATTATTTACTTTTAATCTTTTATTATTTTTTGTAAAACTTAAACTCCTGTATCTTTATTGAAGTCATAATTTAAATTGATTGGGAATAAAGATACGGGTACGTCTCAAAACCGGAAGACATAGAAAACTCGGTAAGTGGTTTTATGCAAATATTTAGTTAAATTTTTGACCACAAAGTTTAAGCTTTAAATAAAAAGAGTATTTTTTTATTTATTAAGGGAATCAACAGTAAAACAACAAATATTTGTAATACAATCGAAAAACATAAAACGACCCCAAGAGCAAATATCCACAAACATACTGTAAACATAAACAAATATAGAATGAGAGTGTGCGAGGGTGTGTATTTGTGTGGTACCAGACCAGAGACAATTGATATTGAAGTATAGATCTACCTCAAGAATCAAACGTTAAGCATGGTAAGCGAAAGCGCAGACAACTATGATACGAGGCGAACCTATCTCCAATCGATTTTCTATTGCAGAATTTTTATCGGAGAGTAACCATCGAGTTGGAAATACTTCTCTATGGTTTTGGTTTTATAACACACGTAACTGTAGTTTTAAACCACCAAAACACAGACTCATGTGAACATGAACTCATGAACATTTCATCATATTTTTGTAATGATGCACAAGATAATTACGAGTATGCTGATATTTAAATTTTAAATGACACATTTTTCTATTGAAATAAGCAGTTTATCAATTTCAGATTTATTTGTTCATTATATGTACGGCCTTAGCAGATAAAACAGTTATATGAAGAAACATATAGATTATCAAGTCAGTAAAGTAATGGCACACAACATATTTATAAAAACGATCAACATGTATGACTTCGAGCTAACCTATGCCAATCCATCTTTATCCCACACTGTGATAATGGCCAAGAGATCTACGAAAAGCCGGAATATCTATTCCAAAGAATTCCAAGTTGTGTGACGAATTGGCTAATCTTTATGTCTCGTATTTAAAGTTTTACATCTTTTCGACCTTTGTACAATAATACACACACATTTTCAACTTCATACTATTATAACACCCCTTTATTCTCACCTACAGACACTCACCCTCTCATACAAAAACACTAACCTTCACAACCAATACCGAAAGCATATTTACACACACAGAAACTAATTTATGTTTATTTCATGTGTGGCTGTCGATATCTGTCATTGGTTTTGGTTTGCTTTGTTTTTTTGAACATATATCTGTTGATATTCTCAATAAATAAAATGTAAAAAAATCAATAAGCATCCGTAATTAATTTGATCTCTTTCCTCCTCTCTGCATTTATATAAAATGTATTCTTAATTTTAAAATTATTTTATTTATTATAGCTTTAAACATTTTTTTTCTATTCACAAAATATTTATAGCTAATAACTCACACTCTTTATTGCGTTTTATTTTAATTCGCAAATTGTTTTAGAGCGTTTGTGTCCATTACCAAAAATGAATAATTGGCTTATTTTCGGTTTGTAAAACGTGTAATGATTGGGCAGTAAAATGGTGGCAGTGTTGATCTGACACTTCGTTTAATTAGACCAACAAATTGAAGCAATTTTCATTAGATACTTCCTGCTATACCAAACTAGGAATGGATAGTTTTTAACCGCGACTTGGCATTTATAAGCAATGATGACTAATATTTATAATCGGGGTAATTTATTACAGATTAAAAAAATAGGTCCCAACAGCAGCTGTAAGATGTGCCCCAATTAAAAACGGGTGTTTTGTTTGCCGTGATGAGTTTTTCTTTGTCATGATGAATCTCTTGAACGACGTAAATCAAGAAGCCCATAATGCGATGGATAGACTGCATTAGTGTGGATATGACAATGTTGGAAGTGAGGAACTAGAGAGGAAGAACAGCAGACCGACAAAAGTGGAGGAGACTCCTAGACACAGCCAAGGCCCACCCAGGGCTGTTCAGCGTATGGCGGTGATGAATACTATCTCTTGCCAAACTAATGACAGTTTTTTTAAACATTTTTGTGATCAGTAACAATACAACTTTTGTTTTTGTTTTATTTATTACATATAGGGCCTAAGCTGATTACCATACTTACATGAAGAAAAATATGTACAAGAAACTGTACAAAAATAACATTAAACTATGTTGCAAAGACAAACAAAGGTAAAAAAATAATGGTATACAATAATCAAGAATACGATCGACATAAGACTTTGAGCTAACCCATGTAAATCCACCTTTATCACACTGTGCTAATTGCAAAAAGTTCTACGATAGGCCGAAAAATCTATATCAAAGAATTTCAAGTTGTGTGTTGAATGGAATAATCTACACATTTTGGGGCATCAAACAAAAGTTCATTAAATATTTGATAAAAAGCAGATTTTTCTAATGACAAGGTTGAGAACAGAAAAACAAATTGATTGCAACAGAGATAGGATATCACTTAGAGCATTAAGTATTTTGAAAGTGCATATAAGGTCCATCTCCATTCTACGATTCTCTAATGAAGAAAAAAAAAGAGAGTGCTTTATTTTAAAATAGGAGTAATTACTCCTTTGCAATCCGCGCATCCATGCCACTTTTCTTAAACAACGATGTCAAGCAGACTCAAAATGTTCAATATGAGAATAGATACCAAATTGGAAAAGCATATTCCAGATGGGGTTTAACTTGTGAGCAGTAAAGAGTTTTGAGGGTATTTATATGTTTGAAACTCGTCGTCATTTTATTGATAAAACGAAAAAAAATAATACTATCAATATTTAGCATTTACTTGGCGGTCAAACATTTTTATAAATGTTTTTAAATATTTGTATAAAATAACTTACCGACTTTTCTATGTCTATATTTTTGTGCAACAACTATGGTGATGGTGTAAATTGGGTTTTGTATGTTGGTTTAATTGGTGTCCTGACAAACAGTCGGATACGTCTCGAAACCGGTAGACAGAAAAGTCGGTATATAAAAAAGATAAAAGTGGTTTTTTTCAAATATTTAATATCGTTTAGTAAAAACAATACGTTCTGTATTTAAACATCGCTTGCAAATTGTGGAAATTTACTTTTTAATAAAATGTTTCTGTTGGCCAAAAATATTGGACTCTTTGTGAAAACCGTGAATTTACTACGTGACAAGCTTGGCGACCACATTATTTCTATTATTGGTCCTGATAATTAACTTCCTTCATCCTGCGATTTGGCGCTTCTGGATTTTTTCTTAAAAAGTTTTGTTTATTTCCATATTCTATTGAAACAAACTAACAACTCTTGCACCATTTGTGAATAACGCCGGATTTATTTTTAAAAACTGGCCAAAAATTTGAGCCAAAGAGTGTTATGCCCAAAAGTAAGGCAAATTCAAATTAAAATTTGTTTTTCCTTTTTTATTATGTTTTGCCAATAAAATAAAAATCCATTCAATTGTTTCAAATACGTCACAGGTGTTTTGATTGTACAAGAATACCCAAAAAAGATGTAGAAGAGTGTGCATTAGCTACCATGCATTAAGTTCTTAGGTTGATTTTGCCCTTAGGAGGGGTAAAATAAGCCATCCTGCGAATATTTACCAGTACTTCATGATTTGTTTGCTATAGTAATACTTCGGAATGATTTATTATTAAATTTTATTTTTAAATAACTGTAAACTTTTGCCAAATGTATAATATAATTTTTGTTTTATATCTTGAGCAAAAAGTACCGAATAAAAAAAAAATGTTCTGTAAAAGGCAATTTACCGTATACGTTAATAAAATAAAAAAAACACGTATTTTATGTTTTTTCCTTAAAATAAAAAATAGGGAAAAAACAACGTATTTTGTACATTTTTAAGAGAAAATATTAATATTCCAAAGCATAAAATAACAAAAACATAAACAAAGTCACTTTCGTAAATAAAACCACTTTTATGTTAGAAATTTAAGTTCCTTTTTTATGTTTAATCACCTTGAATATGCAAAAACACGCTTATCAGTAAGTAGATAAAGGTTATGATAAAATAAGAAACGATATAATTTAAGGAAGGAGTAAGACTGCAGTATTTTTTTTCCACGTAATGATTTTTTAGCTCTAATTGTTAGATACAAGTAAATATAATGTGTACCTGCAATAAGGTAGTGAATTATCATTTAAATTGAATTTGATTTGATTTGTATTTAAGACTGATTAATTACACTCACCTAGCTCGGTAGTATACACACAAGGTAATTGATAACCGTTGATAGCTCAGCTTGATCGGTGGATGTTTTGACAAAGTGACATTTCATTGCAACACACCAAGGCCATCGTGTAGCAGTTACACAGTATTATATTCTGTATTCAGTACTACACACCCCGACCAGTCTCCGAAATTAGAAATATTTTTTGTATCAATTTGTTACATTCTCAAAGTGAGTCTGGCTGTTTTTTTACTCTTAAATTTGCATTTTTAAATGTAAATCGAGACGTATAAAAAGTTAAACACGTGCTGATCCTAAAACATGTGAGATTTTAAAGAATAAATTATATATTTTTAATAAGGTTTGTAGATTAATTTGCCAAACGTGTTTAACGTAGGAGTTATTGACGTAAAATATATTATTAAGATGAGAGTTTTGTTGAGATGAAAGTGTTGAATCAATTATTATTTTTTGTTTAACTGTTATCATCCTCTGATAGTTTATGTAATGATTTTATAAGTCGGAAATAAGTCCAATTAATTTTTGACTTAATAACATTTGCAACAAAATCATGAAAT